>NC_092333.1:429189166-429520833 GCF_046630445.1 Rutidosis leptorrhynchoides | reverse complement strand
CTATGAATGGTCCAGACCATCTTGATTTTAATTTTCCAGGAAATAGCTTGAATCGTGAATTGAAAAGAAGGACTCTGTCTCCTTCCTTAAATTCTTTTGAACTTCTGATTCTTTTATCATGCCATTTCTTCGTTCTTTCCTTATATATTAATGAATTTTCGTATGCTTCATGTCTTAATTCTTCTAATTCGTTTAGTTGACTTAATTGTAAACGTCCGACATCATGTAAATCAAGATTACACGTCTTCAAAGCCCAAAATGCTTTGTGCTCAATTTCTACTGGAAGGTGACATGCTTTTCCATAAACGAGTTTAAAAGGTGTGGTTCCAATTGGAGTTTTGTAGGCTGTTCTAAAAGCCCAGAGTGCATCCTCCAATTTCATGGACCATTCCTTTGGATTTGATCCTACGGTTTTCTCTAGAATACGTTTTAAAGCTCGGTTGGTATTTTCAACTTGTCCACTTGTTTGTGGATGATAAGCAGTTGAGATTTTATGAGTTACTCCATATCTTTTAAGAACTTTCTCAAGTTGATTATTATAAAAATGAGTACCCCGATCACTTATTAAAGCTTTCGATGTTCCAAACCTTGCAAAAAGACGTTTTAAGAAGTTGACTACAACTCGTGCATCGTTAGTTGGGAGATCTTGTGCTTCCGCCCATTTAGATACATAATCAATGGCAACAAGAATGTAGAGATTATTATGAGATTTTGGAAATGGAACCATAAATTCAATACCCCAAACGTAAGATACTTCACATACTTGAATGACATTTTGTGGCATTTCATCATGTTGACTTATTTTTCTGGCCCTTTGACAAGCATCACAGGATTTACAGAGAAGGTGTGCGTCTTTGAAAATTGTAGGCCAATAGAATCCAGCATCGTAAACTTTTCTTGCTGTGAGTTGAGGCCCATAATGCCCTCATGTTGGTCCTGTGTGACAATGGTTTAAGATTTGACTAGCTTCATCCCCGAATACACATCGGCGGATTATTCCATCGGGACAACTTTTAAACAAATGTGGATCTTCCCAAAAATAGTGTTTTATATGACTAAAGAATTTCTTTCGTTTTTGGTACTACAACCCTTTTTCAAGGAATATACATACTAAGTAGTTTGCATAGTCTGCTAACCATGGAATTTCATTATAATCGATCTTCAAAAGATATTCATCAGGAAAGTTATCTTGTATAGCCGATTCATTTAGAACTTCTAATTCGGGATTTTCAAGACGAGAAAGATGATCAGCGGCGAGATTTTCTGCTCCCTTTTTGTCTCGGATTTCAATATCAAACTCTTGTAAGAGTAAGATCCAACGGATTAATCGTGGTTTGGTATCTTGTTTCGAAAATAGATATCTAAGAGCAGAATGGTCGGCATAGACCACCGTTTTAGCTAGAACGAGATATGAACGAAATTTGTCAAAAACAAAGACAATAGCAAGGATTCTTTTTCAGTAGTTGTGTAATTCGTTTGTGCTCCTTATAACGTCTTACTAGCGTAATAAATATGTTGAAATCGTTTTTCAATCCTTTGTCCTAAAACGGCTCCCATTGCAAAATCACTTGCATCGCACATAAGTTCAAATGGTAAATTCCAATTTGGAGTTATCATGATCGGCGTGTTAGTGAGTTTTTCTTTAAGAATATTAAAAGATTTGATGCATTCATCTAAAAAGATGAACGGAGCATCCTTTTCTAGGAGTTTATTCATAGGAGTGGCAATTTTAGAAAAATCTTTTATGAAACATCGGTAAAAACCGGCATGCCCTAGAAAACTCCTAACTCCTCTAACATTGGTGGGATGTGGAAGTTTAGCAATTACATTTACTTTAGCTCTATCCACTTCAATTCCTTCCTTTGAAATTTTGTGACCAAGAACGATGCCTTCTCTAACCATGAAATGGCATTTCTTCCAATTAAGAACTAGATTTGATTGCTCACATCTAATAAGCATTCGTTCAAGATTAACTAGACATGTTTCAAAAGTATCACCGAAGACTAAAAAGTCATCCATGAAAACTTCCATGCATTCTTCTATCATGTCGTGAAAAATCGCCATCATGCACCTTTGAAAGGTTGCAGGGGCATTGCAAAGTCCAAATGGCATGCGTTTATAAGCAAAAGTACCATAAGGGCATGTGAAGGTGGTTTTCTCTTGGTCCTCGGGTGCTATTGGAATTTGAAAATATCCGGAGAAACAGTCAAGAAAACAATAGTAACTGTTTCCGGCTAACCTTTCCAACATTTAATCAATGAAAGGTAAGGGAAAGTGATCTTTTCTGGTGGCGTCATTTAATTTTCTATAATCAATACAAACTCGCCATCCTGTTACAGTCCTTGTGGGAATAAGCTCATCTTTTTCATTTTTGATGACAGTCATGCCACCCTTCTTAGGTACACATTGAACTGGGCTTACCCATGGACTATCAGAAATTGGATAAATTAAACCTGCATCTAGTAGTTTAATAATTTCTTTCTTAACAACATCTTGCATATTTGGATTTAGTCTTCGTTGGCATTGCACATAGGTTTTATGGCCTTCTTCCATAAGGATTTTATGTGTACAATATGAAGGACTTATTCCTTTAATATCATGAATCTTCCATGCAATAGCTGGTTTATGAGCTTTTAGCACAGAAATGAGTTGAGATTTTTCATTTTTCGTAAGAGAAGACGATATTATTACAGGTAATTCAGATTCACCATGTAAATAAGCGTATTCCAAATGGTTTGGAAGTGGCTTTAACTCTAATGTCGGTGGTTCTTCTATCGATGATTTATATCGATATTTTTCTTCCTCTTTTAGCATTTGAAGTTCTTCTATTGTTGGTTCGTATTCATTAGCTATGAGTGTAGCTAACATTTCAGCTTCATCAATTGGTTCAGTTCCTTCTCCTAAAGAACATTCTCCAGTTCCTTGTAATTCTGGAAATTCTTGTAACAATTCTGCATGAGAATCTATAGTTTGAACATAATAACATGTATCATCTGCAGATTGCGGTTGTTGCATGGCTCTATCAACATAAAAGGTAAAACTCTCGTCCTCTATACTTAGGGTCAGTTTCTTACCGAACACGTCAATTATTGCTTTAGCCGTGTTTAAGAATGGTCTTCCTAATATGAGAGGAACTCGAGAATCTTCTTCCATGTCCAGAATAACAAAATCTACTGGAAATACTAAAGTACCAACTTTAACTAGCATGTTCTCCATTATCCCTCTAGGATATTTTACTGATCGATCGGCTAGTTGTATGCTTATTCGTGTTGGTTTCAATTCTCCAAGGTCTAGTTTAGCGTATAATGAATATGGCATTAAATTTATACTAGCACCTAAATCTGCCAATACTTCTATTGAACTAAGACTACCCAGAAAACATGGAATTGTGAAACTTCCTGAATCTGATAATTTTCTGGTATCTTATTTAACAACACTGCAGAACAATTAGCATTCATAGTAACAGCCGAAGGTTCTTCCATTTTCTTTCTATTCTTGATTAGATCTTTCAGGAATTTAGCATACCTTGGCATTCCTGAAATCACATCAATGAAAGGAAGATTGACATTTATTTGTTTAAACATATCCAAGAATTTGGATTGCTCGGCTTCAAGTCTTTTTTTTCTCATTTTACTTGGGTAAAGAAGCGGTGGTTGGTATGGTTTAACATAAGGTTTTACCTTAACTGTGTTATCTTCATTAACCTTTTCAACTACCGGTTATGTTTCCTTATCTTGCTCAGGCTGTGGTTCTTGTGGAGTAGGGATAGAGTCCTCAGAATTTACAGGAATTTCAGGTGGTTTAAGTGTAATACCACTTCTTGTGGTAATGGCTTTAGCTGTTTCATTCCGGGGGTTAGCATTTGTACCGCTAGGTAGACTTCCCGATTTTGTTTCACCTATCAACCTTGCTAGGTTGCTCACTTCTTGTTCCAGATTTTGGATAGAAGCTTGTTGATTTCTAAATGCTTGAGCATTTTGTTCATTCGTTTGTTTCTGAGATGTGAAAAATTTCATTTGAGATTCAACTAGCTTCGACATCATATCTTCTAAATTTGGATTTTTATCATCGGTTTGTGGTGGTTTAATTGGAAAAATAGGTCTTTGCTGGTTGTAAGCATTATTAGATACTTATTGATTGCTAGGACCTTGTTGGTTGTTGTATGGAACATTTTGATTATAATTCTGATTTTGATTGTAGTTTGGTATTGGCGGTTGATAATTATTTTAATAATTATTTCCAAGCCATTGGTTTATAAATGAAACATTCTCTCTTTGTTCCATTGTTTGTTCAATACTGAGACAATCTTTTGTCAAATGTGGTCCTCCACACTGCTCACAACTAATTTGTATTGAGTGAATATCTTTAGTCATCTTTTCCATTCGTCTCTCGAAAGCATCTATCTTTGCAGAAATGGAATCAAACTCATGGCTAGAATTGGCTCTAGCCACTTTAGATGATCTAACGATATCTTTTTCTTGATGCCACTCATGTGAGTGGGAAGCAGTGTTATCAATAATTTTGTAAGCTTCAGTTGCGGTTTTCTTCATAATGGAACCACCAGCTGCTATGTCGATGTCTTTTCGTGTAGTAATATCGCATCCTTGATAGAATATTTGTACTATTTGATAAGTGTCTAAACCATATTGAGGACATCCTCTCAACAACTTTCCAAATCTTGTCCACGCCTCATATAGAGTTTCATTTAGCTTTTGCGTAAACGTAACAATTTCTCCTTGAAGTCTCACGGCTTTAGATGCCGAAAAGAATTGTTTAAGAAATTTTTCAACTAAAACATCCCATGTATCAATCGCTCCTTCAGGTAACGATTCTAACCAATCTTTAGCTTCTCCCTTTAAAGTCCAGGGAAATAAAATGAGATATATCTGTTCATCCTCCACTTCTTGGATTTTAAATAGAGTACAGATCCTATTATAGGCTCGAAGATGTTCGTTTGGATCTTCCTTTGGCGCACCACTAAATTGGCATTGATTTGTTACCATGTGTAGGATTTGTCCTTTTATTTCATAATCTGGTGCATTAATGTCTGGTTGAGTAATTGCATGACCTTGGCAAGTGCGTTTAGCCCTCATTCGATCTTCCATACTTAGAGGTTCCAGATTTTCCATGATTGAATTTATTGAATCTGAATCACTAGAGGATTCTGAGTTAATGGTTTCTTCCTTGACAATTTCTAGATGAGTAATTTGTGGTTCAGGAGGAATGATTAGTGGTTCAGGATCTCTGAATTGTCCCTGAATATCCTCCGGATTCTCAATTGTGAGGTCGGGTTCAAAAAATGGATTATCGGAAATTTGAATTGGAGTACTTGGTCGACTAGATGACGATTCTAAAGAAAAATCAACGGCGACAATATTGGCTAGATGTCTTGATCGAGTTACAGGTGGTGAACGTATGAAAGGTGGTGAACGTTTTACTCGGTTTATTCACTGAATATCCTATTAGTTATAAAAGATAAAAATTATATAAGTTATCAAATTAATAGACTTTTCTGATTTTGCCCACGTTTCGAATAGCCAATAGATGCAGCAGGTAGCCAGGACCCTTTAAATCGGAAGCCCACAACTCGCTACTAACAAATCCAACTATTACTACGAATCAGAAAATTTTGGATGTCTATCAATTTAACCACTTAAAATAATTTTTCGTCAAAGTTTAAAGAAGATAAAGAAAATTCTATGTCCTAAAAACTAGAGCGTCGAGAAATAAGAAAGAAAAAGAGTACGTCGTAAAACGTCGAAAAATAAAAGGTCAAAAAATAAAAATAAGAAAGAAAAACGTCGAAACTTAAAAGTCTAAAAACTAAAAATTAAAACTTACGTCTAAAGGTATTAAAGCTTAAAAGGAATTCTATATCCAAAACGGCAATAACTTAAAAAGTACTAAAATCTTAAAACGGCGTCGCAAAATTCTAAAGCACATAAATCTTAGTCTAAAGAAAAAGCACTTAAGGGATTTTACGGCAAAGCCTAAAAATCTAGAAATAAAAATAAACTACGGCAAAAACTAATCTTAAAACTAATTACGAACGATAAATATACAATTTAAACGATTAAAAAGATATGAAAATATAAAAATAAAACTTAAAGTTATAAAAATACAATTTTTATGAAAATATTATTTTTATATTATTTATTTTTTAAAAGTATTAATTTATATATTTAATAATAATAATTAAACTTAATATTACAAATTATAACTAAAAACAAACACTAATTATTATTTAATTAAACCCTAATAATAATAATTATTATAAAATCTAACCCTAAACTTAATTATAATTAATATTAATTACTAACCCTAATTCGATTAGACTAAAGTTTCAGGTCTGTCAAGTCACTCCATGCGATCGCATGGAGTGTTAGTTATATTGTCATACGGTCGCATGACCTGCGGATCCAGTTCAAATGTTTGGGCTGCTACAGTGTCGGCCCGATTACTTTTATAATTTTTTTATGATTTTTAATTTATAAAAATAATATATAAGTAATATTTATAATTATATTAAAAAAAATACTTTTATACTTTTTATAAAATATATTTTCTTTTTACTTAAACACTTAAATAATTATATATACTATATTTTTTTATGTTTTTAATATTTAAAACGTATTTTTTTACAAAAATAGATTAAAAATCTTTTTTTATAGCGTTTCGCTTAGGCGTTAAGTGAGTCCCCGGCAGCGGCGCCAAAAATACTTAATGCTTTGCGAGGTGTATACGAAATAGTTATTAATTTTACTACGAAATACTATTAAATACGATACAATTTTACACAAGTTATTTATTTATTTATAGAGTGGATATACCTAAACCTTGCTACAACACTATAGGCAGTATACCTTATCGTAGAGTAGTGTAGTTTTTAGTAAGTCCAGTTCGTTCCGCAGGGAGCTAGCCAAGTTTAACGCTATATTTATAAAACTATATTTGTATAAATATATATATAAGTAATATTATTATTATTATTATACAAGGGGATTTTACCGTTTAATGACCGGTTTGTCGATTTTAAAACTTTAGTCACAATTAAAACCTAATGTAAAATATTAAATATACAAATGACTTAATTTAAGGCGTAAAGTAAATGACGATAAATAAAAATGCGATAATTGAAAGTACGATAATTAAAAGTGCAATAAATAAAATGACAGTAAATAAAAGTGCGATGAGATATAAAATAAAGGAATTATGCTTATTTAAACTTCCGTAATCATGATGTTTGACATGTTGATTTTAGTTTATTGCCATGGGTTAATTGTCCTTTGTCCTGGATTATTCGATATGTCCATCTGGTTTTTGTCCATAGCACTCCATCAGTCAAAAATATAAAGTGCGAATGTCCTCGTCAAATTATCTTTATACCCGAAGTCAAATATTCCAACTAATTGGGGACTTAAACTGTAATAAGGTTTTAATACATTGTTAATGATTACACCAGGTTATCGACTATGTGCAATCCAAGGTTTTAATACTTTATTAACAATTACACCAAGTGTCCTTGTATGTAATCCACCCCTGTTTTAATGAGTCCATTGACTATTAATCCATTCCCGTGTCCGGTTAAATGAACGATTATTAGAACTTATAAATATCCTACCCATCGTGTCCGATCGAGTGTATATGGTTATTTATAGATATGTCAAATTGTAAATGTCTATATTAAATTAACGAACTATCATTCAGTTAAACAAATATAAAGCCCATTAATAGCCCATAGTCCAATTTCCACAAGTGTCGGTCTTTTGTCCAAACCCCAATTATGGTACAAAGCCCAATTACCCCGTCTTAATATTTTTAGTCCAACATCACGATTACTTCGGCTTAAATAAACATAATAATAACTTAGCTAAGAGACATTAATTTAAAAAGGTTGAACATAACTTACAATGAGTATTAATCGCGTAGCGTTACACGGACAGAGTTTCAACTTACAAACTTAAAACATTCGCCAACATAACCTTATTATTATTAAACTTTAATATTAAAATTATAATTAAAATATAAATATAAATATATTGAGAGAGTAAGAGATTAGAAAAAGGTGTACATAATTCGGCCGAAAACGTTGCAATTTATAGGACTTGGCCAGCTACAGCCCCTCATGCGATCGCATGACTTTAACACTACCTGACAATACGATCGCATGGCCAGCTGTACCAGCTCACATTGTCAACTAAAACGTGGGCTGCTGCGTTATTTAATATATAATATAATATATATATAATTTTATATAATTATATATATATTATATTATATTCTTATGCCTAGTTGACTCGTAATTTTAGGTCCATTGTGTCGCGCATTGATAGTTGGTTCATGTCTCGGTTCCGGATTTTTGAACGTCCTTGCGTACTATTTAATATCGTGTACTTTGCGTTTCGCGGCTCGTACCCTTGTAATTTCTAGACGTTTCTCATCAATAAATTGAACCTTTTGGATTGTACTTTGTACTTTTTAGCGTTTTGGTCATTTGCATCTTCAATTCGTCGAATCTGTCTTTTGTCTTCACCTTTTAATATTTAAACGAATATCACTTGTAAATAGAACAATTACACTAAAAGCTTGTCTTTCTTGAAGGATAATGCTATGAAATATATGTTAGTTTTTTAGCATTATCACTTAATTACGTGAAATTAATCATGTGTGAGTGAAAAAGGAGATACTTTGATATGGTTTTGTGTTTTACAGGCAAGAAAAGATATTGGTGTGAAACGTGGTAGAAAATAGCCATTAAAGGCGGATTGCGGGCAAGATTGAAGAGATCGAAAAATAACCCAGAAATTATAACTGGCGTAAAATACGCCACTAGTGGCGTAAAATACGCCATATACCAGGTATATTCAGAGCAAAATCCAATCTCTGGCGTAAAAATACGCCCAAGCTGGAATAACACTGGCGTAAAATACACCAGGTATGGCGTAAAATACGCCAGGTATGGCTTAAAATACGCCCACACAAAAAAAACTGGTGCCGGGAAATACGAATTTTAGCTTTGTGCCCAAGTTATCCAACCCCTATATAAGGAGAGCATTAGGGTTATGAAAGAGACACTTTTCCATCAGTTTTTGCAGCAGAGATCATCCTTAAACACACCATAACACTCCCAAATCATCATTGCTCAAGGATTCAAGCTAGGATTAAAGTGTTGTTCATCATGAAATCTTCAAGAATCTCCATGATCAACATCACCAACATGCTTGGCTATTCTTCTTAACTTTATCCTTTCCATGAAAAATTAAAATATGTATGATTTCATTCAAGATTATGTGGTTTGTGATGTTTTAATACTTTTGGATTACGGTATTGTGAACCAAATGAATTGTTGATTAATGCAAGTTCTATGTTTTGTTATTGCAAGTTAAATTATTGTGATTTAATAGTGTGTTCTTGATCCAACTTAGTGTTAATTAGATTAGGGATAAAGACATATTGTCTAGGTTACATAGTTTAATCCCAAGATAATAGAAGTAATGAACTTAAGAAGTCTTGTCTATGAGATTTGATCAACATTTGGTAAACATAATACTTGTTTGAATGAATACATGTTAGATTGGGATTGTGAAAGGATAAAGGCTTTACTCTCATTGTTTACATCTCAATACTCTCAATTGCACTTTAGTTTAAGTTTTAAGTTTTAATATTAGTTGATTATTAGTTGATACATCTTAGTAGTTTTTAGTTAATCAACCAAACCAACCTTGAAATTGCTTGCTAGTTAACCATAACTTCCCGTGGAATGAATCCTACTTACCCTATCTAAAGTAGAGTAATTAGGCACTTTTTTACCGGCCTTTCGACACCGATCACTAACTGAGGGCTAACTTCCAACAGACAAAAAAGAAACACGAAAGATTAGCATGAAAGCCCCATATACGCGTTAATCGAAGGTGTCTTATACATGAAATCCCAATCAAGCCAAAGAGGTGCTCCGTGAAGTTCACGAGGGGCCTTGTGCCTTACACTCAGGGTACAGAACTATTGCTGCAAAAGTGATGCGTATAGGGTATTACTGGCCCACCGTTCACAGCGATGCTGCGAAAACTTTAAGGATGTGCCAATCGTGTCAACAACAAGCACCGATAAGTCGTGCACCACGACATACTATGATACCAACAATGGCAGCATGGCAATTCTATAAATAGGCCATCGACATTGTCGGCCCAATCACTGCGTGCTCAGGTACGCATGAAATAATGTACTTGTGTAATATTGATATGCCCGAATTGGACAGTTTAATTTAGTGCGATGTCGTTAGGTCGCTAAACGTCAATTCAGGATATCAACAGAAGTTGATTATTTAATTTATATATGCTAGGCCTAAATCTATTATTCCTTCCTATGGGTTAGCAAGGGCAAATATGACCTAGGGTCGTTCCTTGAGCGGTCGAATTTAAATCGGAGCTTATTCATATAATTTAGTAATTAAGATTGGGTTTGTACACAATTTAGTATCCAAGACTAGTGGCCAGGTACACCTTTTTTGGAGAGGCAGGATCCTTTTGGTCCAAATAAATTGGTGACTGTTTGGAATATCCAACAACCAAGTCCAACCGATTTATTCTAGCCACCACTTTATCCGGAATATCAAATTGTGTAAAGCCTATAGTTGGGTTGATTTGATTTATAATTGTATTTAAAATATTAAAACAATATAATTGAAATAAGTTACCTGGCATGCAACAGCTAAGGACAGAGAAGACGTGGTTCACCATGATTTAAGATAACGTAGTGTCAGGATGATTGCGAGACACTCATTGGATGGATATACCTTGGTGTAAACACTAGATTCTCTACTAATTGATTTATCGATTAGCATGTCATGAGAAACTTTGCTATCGTGATTCTGATCGGATGGACTATGCTTAACACGGTAGTGTATCACCTAAGTAAGTGGTTATGATTTTGTTTCGAATTCCTTTCTGTCAATGGTTTGGTAAAATCTAAGGGTTTGCAGACAAAATAGAACCTCTGATAGTTCTCAGTCATCCTAAAATATTTATAAGCTTAGTTTGTATTGTAGTGCGTTAAATTCTCATTTATTATTTAAACCAGCCCTTACTTAAAACTACCCAATAAATCTCTTAGTTATCCACCATGTACTACACTTATAGTGGTTCCATAGCTTCTAACCTTGACCATGCTCAAGTGGTCCTATAGTACATCAACACTGTACTCTACTGTTGCAATACTATTTCCTCGAGTCTTAAACTCTTAACCAATGTCTTGATCTGGTCCTAAGATGATTCCCCATGTACTTTTTAGTATTTTCTATGGGATCATACTTTGACCAATGTATGCTTGTTGGGCCATTTTTGGGGTGCCTCACAACAATTATATTGGGTCGATAATGCCTAGTCATGCAATGCTCTTTAAGAGAATCGGTTCATCCTTAAGAAGATTTATGTCCTCATTTGTCTTAATTTTTGAACAAACAAGCTTGATTTTCGAAAGTACTTTTTCAGAAATTATCATTTAGTCAAAATTTTTGAAAAATTTTCGTTGAGGACAAAGAATCTAAATAGTAGGTATACTCGAAAAGCTTAGTAAAATTTTAAGTTAAGAACATTTTTCGAGCATCCCATAGCTAATTATGGTGTACTACACCGCTATACCACACTTAGAGAAACATTGTCCCTAATGTTTATTCTTAGATTTTAGGGAGCTAAAATCCCACACTTAGAGTTTGAACATGTCAGAAAATGTATCTAAGCTCAATATTGGGTTGGAATCCCACACTTAGTGATAAGCTTAGGATAGGGTATTGATGATACGCATAACGATCCATCTCAGAAAGGTACACTATTATTAGCATTCCGGCTAGAGTGTACCCAGCGTGAAATATCACAGGCAAAGAACATCTTCCCGGCATCACCTTAGTAACCTGACCAGAAGGTTACTTATGTACGCATCCGGGAAAGTTCATAACGGACAAAGGCTAGTCGGGGTGCTACATTAAACTCATCCGGCCTGGACAAGTGTGCAGGCTACCTATATCACCTAGCCGGATGCAAAGGCATTGAGAACCCAAGAACCATATCGTCACAAAAAGTCCTGCTGAACTATTAAAGTCGAGCATCCGACAACCTTTACAAAGTTACTTATGAACTAACTACAATCTTGCCCGGTCATAACACTACCGTGAAGAAACACTTGAAATAAACATCAGGTAAAACCCTCTTGCCTGAACAGAGAGCAAGGCATTCATCCGTCATGATCTAGACGGATCTACCACACTCTTGGAACTACCATGTCTTCCCAACTTAGGTGTCCGGTCCCGGGACAAGCACGTTGTCCCGAAACAAACACACCATCCTGGAACAAGCGCACTGTCCCAGAACAAGCACACCGTCCCGGAACAAGCACATTATCCCAGAGCAAATACAAAAACAAGTTGCACGCCACGTCAGCCCACGAATCTAGAAAAGTTTGATAGGATCTGTTTGTTATTCTCATGAAAGGGACAGGAGTCACGTCAAACCTCGGGATTAGAAAACTTTGTTATAACCATGAAAGGGACATGTACCACGTCACCATTCCCTCATAACACCTATAAATATACGAACAAGATCATTCATTCAACAACACTGGATGCATTAACGTTACTCTACCCAAATTAATTACGGTGATGTTTCTTCAGCTGAAAATTCAATTCCGATAAAGATTCCGGTCGATAACGAAGTTAATCACTACTCTTAGATATTAACTTATTTGATTCTGATCGAATAAGGTTAATTCCGTCAATTGTTTTACGCCCTTGGAATCCAGATTTCAAATTGGGGTTTGCACAATTATTAGAGTTAAAACATTTGATCCGCTATTTTACACTAATCCAGCACTCAAATCCGAAATCTACTTTACCTTAACAATTTTGGTTTGATCAAATGGCGTCACCTAAAGGTACGAACAATACAGCGAAACCAGGCAGCAAAATGGCAAGCAAGAAAGGAACGTCTGATGTCGTTCCACCAACTTTGAACAAAGAAAGCTCACCAATGGTGAAACCACCCCAACCCCAAAAGCAATCCATCGCTCACATTCACTCCAGCGAAACTTCAGATGACGAAATGAATGTTTTCGGTGGTGATGAGGACACACGGGAGAAATCACCAACTGACGAGAGAATATTGAATCTGGGCATCTCCTGTTTCAAAACTGGTGGTTCGAGCAGAATCAGATCATCTTATGATGACACTGAGAAGATCACCAAGATGATCTCAGCTGACGTTAAAAAACAAGTAATCAAGAAATTGAAGACCATGTTGGGTGACAGTACCAATCTAGCAGGAAGGAAACAGCTGCAAAACTCTGACATCTTGAAGACTAGCCCCTGTCGAAAATCAGTTCAGGAAGTGAAGGTACTGCTAAGGCTGCCGCCAATGCATGGCTAACCGAACTCCTCGTGCAGGCTGCACCTCCGGCGTACAAAAATTCTCTGTAGTAACCTGATGTTCAAGGCACTGCACTTGAGAATCTGTTTGCTCTTATCACTGGTAATAAAGCAAAGTGGCCGGTTGAGATGTCAGCTACCAGCCAGAAGCTTTGCAAACGAATTTCCGATTGCATTCTTCCCGATAACATCGTCATACCAGTCACTTTGGGGGTGTACAATGGCACTACTGACACGGATGATTTCCTGCAAATATTTAAGGATGCCATGAAAACCCAACATTGGAGTGATGAGGTGGCATGCCATCTCTTTCCGACTGTCCTACAGTGCGCTGCCAGAGAATGGTTCACTAAACTGCCACTAAACGGCATCACATGCTTCGCAGACCTACGGGAAAAGTTTCTCATGCAATATCAAAACCTTCGTCGGCACACGTTCACACACCTGTATGCCCATGATATACCAATGTATCGCGGGGAGAAAATAGAAAGCTTTATCACAAGATACATGCTTGAGTGCTAAAAAATCCCAGGACTCCCGAAAACATAACAGATTTCCGGGTTCATAACATGCCTAGACGAAGCACACCCGTCACCGAACTTCGATGGAACATCCTGAGTACATTCGGAGATGTTGTGATGGTAGCAAGGTAATACCAGCCTTTCAAGTGAGAAAGGAAAGTTGGGTACCACCGAGACGAGAAGAAGCGAGATGATAAAAGGAGAAGCAAAAGTAGGCACCGTCATGACGGTAGCCGACGCAGTGACAGCCATCACAGAAGCCATAACAGCCATGGCAAAAGCCATGACAGTCATAAGCATGACAAAGACAACCGAAGGACATATGATAAGGGATCGTTAATCGACAGCCTGACCAAAACCCCAAGAGAGATACTGCTAACGGAGCCGATGAAAGCCAAATTTACCCCTCCGGCACCATTGGAAAAACGGCATGGTTAAAAATCAGACAAATACTGTGAATTCCACGAAGATAACGGTCATGATACTGATGAATGTAAAGTGTTAATGCGTGAGATCATTGCAAAAATAAAGGCTGGTGAACTCAATCAGTTGCTGCAATGCCGAAAATTCAAAAAAAGCTTAACCAAACAAAACATTCATCTGGCAAAAGGAAGACGGCAAGAAGCATGAGAAAACAAAAGACAAGGTCGTAATCAACATGATTAGCATTGAAAAAGATGAGCTCATCCCACGTAGCTCCTAGAAAAATGCCGCAATCACATTCCCAAAACTACCGACACGATACTCTCGGGAGGAACCGGTAGTGATTGACTGTTTGATAGACGGTTTTTGGGTCAAAGAAATGTACACTGACACCCCAACAAAGGGATAGGGCAATCCTTCCTAAGTAATGCATAAGCAAGATCAGGACTAGAGGGGTGTGAAGAGTAGGGGGATCTCTTGTGCAAAGCAGAGACAGGTACGTGCTAGCAAAGAAGGGAAGTGGCAAGGGATTGAGGTTGATGTCCTGTATGCCCATTTCTTTTCCCAACTCCCAAAATGTGTCGGAAGAAAAATGAGACATCCCAACGTTATCATCTTCGGGTTCACAGGTTCTACTGAAGAACCTATGGGCAAACACAAGGCAACAGTCACGGTAGGCACTCAACCCTACCTCCGTAGTGAGATCATTGATTTTTGCGTCGTTAAATCCGTAACTACCACAAATGTGATATTGGGAAGAAGGTTCTTCAGGAAGTTTGGTGCAATAGCCTCCACCACTCATGGTTTGCTTAAATTTCTAACCCGACAAGGTGTGGCAATGGTCGAATCTACCCGACATCCCTTCCAGGGAGAAGAGAACACTCAAGCTAGGCGAAACGCTGAAACAAAAAAGGCACCGCACATCTTAAAAGAAAAACGTGTGTCAGTTCTTAAAAGGCTAACTTACTTCTCTCCACCGACACGCTCTACTAGAAAAAGCGCAATCATTAGCTACGAGATTGGGCAGGGGAGTGCCGGTTGGCATTGTCAGCCAGAATGGGAGGAACAAGTTATCGATATGCATGAAGCAACTGAACCCTTCAATCCGGCACTAAAGCGTTCCAGGCCAGAAAGTTGTGAGAGCTCCAACCAAGATGGGACACCGGTTAAGGGAAACAAAAGTGGCTAGATGCCACACTAAAGTTTAGATGGATATCCTAGTTGAAACTGATCACTTCAATCGTGATTATCTTGACATTTATGTTTTTCTTTTCAAATATAGAATCTCTGTACGCCTTTCCTTTTTAAGATGAATAAAAGAATTTTACCATTTACAATAACTTAGTCATTATGTTATTTACAATGTTGTTCACATAATAATAACCGGCTAGTGGCAGACAGATTTCGATGTCCAGATAAGACCCATGTGAGTTATTTGTACCCCCTTAAGAGGTGATTGTCTAGCCCTCTACGTATAAGTTTATACTGATAAACGACCAATGAGTAGATGGCATAAACACATGTGACTGCACAGTGTACACGCCAAAACTAATACAAATGTAGTATAGACCTACATACGAAGACATGAACTAGTTCGATTAAAAGAAAAAATCATCACACGACATCATACATTAAACTGAAAACTTCATTAAAATTACACAAGTATTTTATTACAAGATGTACCAAAATATACACAACAACGTACTGTACAAGATACTAAAACTCAAAATCTAACAACTGCGGCATAGTTGTACCTTCGGTGGCACAAAGATCCTCAAAACTACCAAACTGGATATCCGCTAATCCCTTCTGAGCAGCCTGCAGCTCCTGCACTGTGATGACCCGGAAATTTCCTACCAAATTTAAACTTTAATCTTTGCATGTTTCCGACACGATAAGCAAAGTCTGTAATGTTGGAATCTCAAAAACTTTGAATTGTGTTCATGTGTACATTTGACCTTTGACTATTCCCGACGATTCACGAACATTATTTGTAAATAAATATGTATATATTATATAAATATAAATATAAGAATATATAATATTTTAATAAAGTAAACTTCAAATAATTGGAATTTAAAAAGTAATATAACAATAAAAATAATTAAGTGCTACTAATATATATGAATATGTATATATTATTATAAACCCATCATTTCTGTTAAATATATATAAAATATATTAACTATTCATTAAATGTCATCATATAATATTATATAAATAATAAATGGTATTACATTAGGTCACAAGGTTGAATATAACTGATATAATAATATTATTAACATTACCTTCATTATTATTATTACTATTAATAATTAATTAATATTTGTATTAGTAATACTATTAAGTATAAAAATTAACGTGTATAAGTTGTTATATTATTATCATTAATATTATTAATAATATTAATATTAATATTATTATAACTAGTAGTATTCTTAGTATCATTAATAAGATTATTATTGTCATTGGTATTAATTAACTTATTAAAATTTTCATGTATCTTAATATTTATTATTACTAGTTTTTCTTTTTTAATTATAGATTTATACATATAAATATATTAACAGATGTAGAATATTCAGTTATAAATTTATATATAAAATAGATATACAGATATAACTAGGTACAGACATAAAGATACAGATATATATAATTAGATACAAATTATAGATATATACGAATAAATATATAACTAATATATATGGATATAAATTATAGATAAAGGCGTATTATATTCATTGGATCCTAAATTTCATTTTCATCACACAAACTGTAAATGAGTTTAATCTGTAGCAACCGTACGAATTATGTTTTCCTTCACAATTCAACTGTATCTGATTAGTCCTTTGCCTCCAATCACGTTACCTGAATCCATTGCAATCACAGAAACTTCCAAGAAGCTGTTAGCAATCGTTATCAGTTTTAATTTTCATCTATTTATTTCATGCCTGACAAAATCTCTGTCGACATCACATTCTATAAGCAAAATGATCCATTCCAGTATTATTGAATACATTACGACCTTACAATACCATATATCAATTTCAAATAACCTTAACAGCCTTTAATTAATCGAAATTAATCAGAAAAACTGAAGAACAAGCAGGTACGGTTCTGTTTTCACTTCATAATTTAATCAGAACAATTTCGTAATAAAATTCAAATTGTATTAGTGTAGTTCTATTAGGAATTTAATCTTTAATCTTTCTGCAAAAGTTGAAGATCCAATTCTTAATATTCAATCCTAATTTTAGGGTCAAACGTTTTATTTCAAAAAGTCAAACATTACGTTCATCAAGAAATTCACGGTTTTTGTTGTGTTTTAGATCAAATTGATGATGAGGAAAGTTTCTTAGAGGGATTTACTACTTGTTTCGTGTTGGAACTTTGATCTAAAACGCTTTCAATTTCAAATTCACGATAGGAGTTCATAAAGATTACATCGGTCTGTAGCAGATTCATATATTTTTTTTATTATCTGTTTTAAACAAATTAAAGGCCTGTAAGGATCGACTATGTTTTATAATTAAAGTTTTAAATCGATTAAGTAATTAGGGGATAGGATTAAATGATCTCTGGTCGATTACAGTTTGTTGATGAAGAAGAAAAAGGGAGGTTAAACAATACGAATTATATTTAAATGGATTCAGTTTTAGATCAGAAAAAGACAATCAGTTCTATGGTTAGAGGAGTGTTCGGGTGATCGAGGGGTCACGGGTTCGATCCCTGCCAGGGTTACTATATTTTCTTTTAGTCCGAATTTTTATGAGGTAGTCTTCCTTCCTTTATTTTCATTATTATTATTATTATTATAGATTGTTATTGTTATTATTAAAATTGTTATTATTATTATTAATGATAAGTTAAGTAATATTATAATTATCATATTACAATTTATTATTATTAATATTATCATTAAATGTTAATATTATCATTACTACTATTAATATTAAAATAGGTGCTGATATAATTATAATTATTATTATCATCTTAATTATAAACATCATAAATGTTATTAGAATTATATTTGATATTAGGAGTATTATTAATTATTGTTATTGTTATATTAATATTAGTATTTTGAATGTTATCATCATCATTTTAGTTATTATTAGGTAATATCACTTAGTATTAAAAGTATTATCATTATTATTATCATGGATATAAGTATTAATTACCACTCATTATTATTATTATTATCACAACCCTAGCTACAACTATGACTATTACTGTTATTACCAATATTATTATCAAACTAAGAACTATTGTTAAGTAATATGATTATCAACAGTACCATTATTAATAAGATTTCTATCATTATTATTATTATAAGTATCAGTATTAACAGCATCATTATTAGTATTGTTATTAATAAAGTTGTTATTAGTATTATTAGTAAAACCTTATTATTATCAAAACACTCATTTTAAAACAAATAAATATTTTGTACATAAAATATACTTGTTATATATATATATATATATATATATATATATATATATATATATATATACATATATATATATATATATATATATATATATATATATTGTAATTTTATTAAAATTTCACATAATTATATCTATCAAACTTATTATTATTAAAATTCATGCAAATAACAAACTATCGATTTTAAATATAACATTAGACAAGTATGTATATAAATATAGATATTAATAAACTATATAAATATTAACTATTATAGATATATACATAAATTAAACATACATAATATATAAACTAAAGGTATAATAAGTAAATTTGTTCAGATATGATTATATGTTTTAATATAAATATACAAATGATATAGGTTCGTGAATCTGAGGCCAACCCTGCATTGTTCAGTTTCGTCATATGTATTTTTACTACAAAATACAGTATGGTGAGTTTCATTTGATCCCTTTTACTCATTACATTTTTGGGCTGAGAATACATGCACTGTTTTAATAACTGTTTTACAATATTTATATGTGTGAGTTTCATTTGCCCCTTTTACTCTTTACATTTTTGGGCTGAGAATACATGCAAATTGCTTTATTAATTGTTTTACAAAATTTATATGCGTGAGTTTCATTTGCCTTTTTACCCTTTATATTTTTGGGCTGAGAATACATGCGCAATTTTTATAAATGATTTACAAAATAGACACAAGTACGTGAAACTACATTCTATGGTTGAATTATCGAAATCGAATATGCCCCTTTTTATTAAGTCAGGTAATCTAAGAATTAGGGAACAGACACCCTAATTGACGCGAACTCTAAAGATAGATCTATCGGGCCCAACAAGCCCCATCCAAAGTACCGGATGCTTTAGTACTTCGAAAATTATATCATGTCCGAAGGAGGATCCCGGAATGATGGGGATATTCTTATATGCATATTGTGAATGTCGGTTACCAGGTGTTCAATCCATATGAATGATATTTTTGTCTCTATGCATGGGACGTATGTTTATGAGAAATGGAAATATGAAATCTTGTGGTCTATTAAAATTATGAAATGATTATTTTTGTTAAACTAATGAACTCACCAACCTTTTGGTTGACACTTTAAAGCATGTAAATTCTCAGGTACGAAAGAAATCTTCCGCTGTGCATTTGCTCATCTTAGAGATATTACCTGGAGTCATTCATGACATATATCAAAAGACGTTGCATTTGAGTCGTTGAGTTCATCAAGATTATTATTAAGTCAAATATAGTAAGATATATTACGAAATGGTATGCATGTTGTCAACTTTCGATGTAATGAAAGATTGTCATTTCAAAAACGAATGCAATGTTTGTAAAATGTATCATATAGAGGTCAAGTACCTCGCGATGTAGTCAACTGTTGTGAATCGTTTATAATCGATATGGACTTCGTCCGGATGGATTAGGATGGGTCGCTTCAGTTGGTATCAGAGCGGTGGTCTTAGCGAACCAGGTCTGCATTAGTGTGTATAACTGATAAGTCGTTAGGATGCATTAGTGAGTCTGGACTTTGACCGTGTCTGCAAGTCAAAAGTTTTGCTTATTATTTCGTGTCGAAACTTACCTGCTTATCATTCTTAGGGAATCACTTGCTTATCATTCCTAGTCTAGACACATCATACTGCGATGATTGCATGAATAGTGTATAGACAAAAATTCATATCTTAGCGTATCTATTACTGTAGAATTTGCCTGACAGCTTCCGTAGATTCCTCCGTAACTTATGAGATTTTAGTATTATATATGCATATGTAAATTATGTATGGCAGGGTACTGATCTACATCCTATAATCTATTTCTTATAGAAAATCCTTCATCTAATCGCACGAGATGAATCCCTCAACCAGTTCGAGTTCCTCAGATTTAGATAGTTATTCCGACAGCTATTCCGACATAGATATTCACCTAAGCTCCGAAAGCTGTGTCACCAGAATAAATCAACCAATCATCCATCCCCAATTCATCTGATAGGTTCGTAGTCGACTTAATCAATGGAGAAGCGAAGAAGGCAATCCCTTCCACCAACCAAATTCACCTCTTGACGAATAACCCGAAGTACTTACCGGTGAATCAATCCGAAACACCATTTTCACCCTCATTTCCAGAGTAGCTCGACATTATTATATTCTATCCACAATTCTAAACCTTATTCATCCGCTCGTTCCGACCGACAATCATCCCGGAATAATAGAAGAAGTTAGTGAACTTCGCGCTCGAGTAATCAATTTGGAGTATATGGTGTAAAATCTACCAGCTTCAGCAACATCACCGGCACCAACAGTACCGTCAATAACAGCACCAGTACCATCAACAATCCATGTTTCAATATCACCATCTGTACTTCGAGTATGATCTTCGTTCTACGTATCGTTCTACCTCACTTATCTTTGTTCGACATGGCGAATATGTAATCTCTAAAGTTTTAGAGATTATTTATTCTAGTTCCAACTGAAAACTAAATGAATTTAATATTATACTAACTCATTAAATCCATGATTACATCTGAAGAAAATATATATGTATATATGTGTTCATAAAGATTGTAATTAAAAATTCTTTCGTACAAACTGTTAATGATGAAAATATTTTAACGGGTAGGTAATACCCGAGGAAATATTTAGCTTTCATATTAACATGTAATACTGTACATTCTTTCAATCTGATTCAACAGTCATCTACTATCCTACTTACATTCACCGATATATGTATCCGTTCACCGCAGAATAACCATTTTCATTCAATTTCATATTTGGATTTTTGACCTATCAGAATCCAACAAGTGGCATAATGAAGAAAACATTTGACAAAATAAAAATTTGGTAAAAACAAACAAATTAACTATGAGAAATTTTGTTAAAAATCCACGCTAACAAAATCCTAGCTAACTGTTCCTAGCTAACTGATTACATTTTATTTATCGCAGTTTATTTATAGCAATTTAATTATCGCAATTTAGTTATCGCAATTTTATTTATCGTCATTTAATTTCTGTTATTTATTTTTACGCACTTTAAATATCGGGACATGTATACAAGGTTTTGACATATCATATCGACACATCTATATATATTATTTGGAATCACCATAGACACTCTATATGCAGTAATGATCGAGTTCTCTATACAGGGTTGAGGTTGATTCTCAAATAATATATATACTTTGAGTTGTGATCGAGTTTGAGACATGTACACGGGTCACGATATGTATTAATTAATCCGAATATTATAAATTAAACTATATATGAATTATTGAATTGCTAACTGTGGACTATCAACTGAGGACTATCAACATTGGACAATTAAAATGAATTTAAATATTGATTATAACATATGAAACTAAACAATTCTTCAAGTTGCCACTTGATTTCATCTTAAACCTCATTGTATCTTGACAATTACAATCTGCATTCAAACCTTTCATGATTCTTGAAAACACCTCAATCAATAGGATGAGTCAACCGCACTTCATCTACGGAAGGAAAGATTTATGCATATAGTTATGCACCTGAGAAACTCTCGGCAACTGAGTAAAAGTTTAACACATAGCCGCGTCAGATCCTTTGGCATTTATTAGCAAAAAATAACTTTGTGATCCCTTTTTCAAAGTAGCCAATTTTGTCACAGCTCCAGCAAGTCAGCTTCGACTTTTCATTCGAAGTAGCCTTACTATAATCCAGATATATATAATTACTCTTTTGATACCGGAGAATTCTTTTATATTCCACCATATTACCAGCAGACGTACCAGCAACCTCGTTGCTTTTTGGCTTAAATCTCTCTGACAAATCATTATATTTATTCATTGAAACCCTATCATATACTCATCCGCATCTTGTAACGAGAACTGCCATAACAATTACCGGGAATCAGCAATCAGTACTTTGAAAACTCACAGCATATCTATATCAACAGTTATATGTATGACATTTATCTCTTAGAATTATGATCCCTCATTCTGAAATTCTGAAAAGCACTCAGTCACAAATCAATACTCGGAATGTTGAAAAAGCTGAATGAAGCAGTATAAACCATGGACAACCGTAAACGACCTTAATCATCGAAAGTTTGATGATAAACAATAGTATGTTGGAAAAGCTCAGAAACGTTGGAACTGGAAAACAGATTGAGCTAACCACGAAGGAGACTAAGGACAAATACAAGTACCATACTATATATTCAAAGAATCCAGGTAATTCTGGATTCGATGAAACCTTCAACAAATATCTTGCTCCGTACTCATGTTAAAATCTTGCGGAAAATCTTTCTCCATCAACCATCGAACTTAGAAATTCCAAAATATCATCATCAATATCTTCGATATTTTTGAGGGAATTTTCAAAAATATCCTCGTCCGAAATTATATACCTCTTCGTGCTTCCTGTGTATCATTATATTGGAAACATTCAAGAGAAAATTTAGTACCGAAAAGCAGATTATGCGAAACTATGAAGAAAGCCGTGGACAAATCACAAAGAATAAGTTTGACTTCAAAGAATCTAAATGATTCAATGTCTGCTGAAGTCTTTAGCGAATATCTTGCTCGTTACTCTAAACCCTTGCAGACAATAGTCTCCATCATTCTCTGATCTTAGATATTCAAAGATATTATCGTATCTTTCATTATAAATATCCTCCATATTTCTGAAGATATTTTTATAACTATTCTTATATGAAATCATTAATCTCTTCGCTATCAGTGTTACATCATATAGAAACTGTTAGTTTCTATATTCTGTAAACTTTCGAGCTTAAAATATGAATGTTATTGAAGTAATGTTGGGAACTGATGCATGAGTTAGTATAATATAATGACACTTGATCAACGTGATTATATTACAGTAAGTCATGCTGAGTTTCTAAATAGAATATGATGATTCACAGATTATAACGTCATCATGTGTCATGTTACATAACTCTTTCATTCTACTTAACTTCTGAACATATCAAGAAAATGTATTCTTGATGGATCTATCTTCCGTGATGTTGATAAATTTGAAAATCAAATCGTGCTATCACGTTCTTTCCTGCTTAGAACATTATAATCATTCAAAACTCTATATCTACGAATTCTGGACCATTATTCGCTTGATTTAAAGTCGGGAAGAGAAAACAAAAGAATGAATCTCCGAAATAGAAATGGGGGGTATAAATCACAGCAAATAGGAGAGAGCATTAACTGTGAATGACAATGATTATTAAAGACAGAAGCAGGGACTTTGAAATTTAAAGGAAAATATAAAGCCCTATAACAACACATAAATTACAAACCGTGTATCTCAATGTTTATCACAACATAAAGACACGGGAAAATTAAAAACACTATAACCCCAAGGGCGAAGTAGAAGAAAGCAGATTCCCCTGGTGGAAGTTGGAAAAGAAGAATTATTGTAGCAATAGAAAGGAGAAGGACAAGGATTAGAACTGGATTAAGCATTTTCACAATCTTTTAGATGTATGAACTAAGAAAGAAAGTATAGGAATAGTGAGAATAATGGAACGGAAGAGTTTAATTTATAATGGAAATATCAGGCAGAGTAATCGAGGCAGATCATCGTATTTAATTATAGAGATCTTAATTTCCTTATTCGCCGAAGAATCAAATCTTTTAGATTTCGAAGATTTCCTTTAAATCTCTTGAATTCCGGAATTCAAACGTGACCACGTCAAAGGTTAGGACGCACCTTATTTTTTTAAATTCAACCCTGACTCTGTCGAAAGTTAAGATGAATCTTTACTTTTACCATTTCAATCTTTTGTGTTAGCTTCATTCGTACGCTTCGAATAACCGAATATTTTTATCCAAATTATTCAATGATGATAAAACTATATTTATCAACTTATATTCGTCATGAAAACATTTTTATTGTTAGCCATGACCACCTCACTCAAATTTCGGGACGAAATTTCTTTAATGCGTAGGTACTGTAATGACCCGAAAATTTCCGACCAAATTTAAACTTTAAACTTTACATGTTTCCGACACGATAAGCAAAGTCTGTAATGTTGGAATCTCAAAAACTTTGAATTGTGTTCATGTGTACATTTGACCTTTGACTATTCCCGACGATTCACGAACATTATTTGTAAATAAATATGTATATATTATATAAATATAAATATAAGAATATATAATATTTTAATAAAGTAAACTTCAAATAATTGGAATTTAAAATGTAATATAATAATAAAAATAATTAAGTGCTACTAATATATATGAATATGTATATATTATTATAAACCCATCATTTCTGTTAAATATATATAAAATATATTAACTATTCATTAAATGTCATCATATAATATTATATAAATAATAAATGGTATTACATTAGGTCACAAGGTTGAATATAACTGATATAATAATATTATTAACATTACCTTCATTATTATTATTACTATTAATAATTAATTAATATTTGTATTAGTAATACTATTAAGTATAAAAATTAACATGTATAAGTTGTTATATTATTATCATTAATATTATTAATAATATTAATATTATTATAACTAGTAGTATTCTTAGTATCATTAATAAGATTATTATTGTCATTGGTATTAATTAACTTATTAAAATTTTCATGTATCTTAATATTTATTATTACTAGTTTTTCTTTTTTTAATTATAGATTTATACATATAAATATATTAACAGATGTAGAATATTCAGTTATAAATTTATATATAAAATAGATATACAGATATAACTAGGTACAGACATAAAGATACAGATATATATAATTAGATACAGATTATAGATATATACGAATAAATATATAACTAATATATATGGATATAAATTATAGATAAAGGCGTATTATATTCATTGGATCCTAAATTTCATTTTTCATCACACAAACTGTAAATGAGTTTAATCTGTAGCAACCGTACGAATTCTGTTTTCCTTCACAATTCAACTGTATCTGATTAGTCCTTTGCCTCCAATCACGTTACCTGAATCCATTGCAATCACAGAAAATTCCAAGAAGCTGTTAGCAATCGTTATCAGTTTTAATTTTCATCTATTTATTTCATGCCTGACAAAATCTCTGTCGACATCACATTCTATAAGCAAAATGATCCATTCCAGTATTATTGAATACATTACGACCTTACAATACCATATATCAATTTCAAATAACCTTAACAGCCTTTAATTAATCGAAATTAATCAGAAAAACTGAAGAACAAGCAGGTACGGTTCTGTTTTCACTTCATAATTTAATCAGAACAATTTCGTAATAAAATTCAAATTGTATTAGTGTAGTTCTGTTAGGAATTTAATCTTTAATCTTTCTTTAAAAGTTGAAGATCCAATTCTTAATATTCAATCCTAATTTTAGGGTCAAACGTTTTATTTCAAAAAGTCAAACATTACGTTCAACAAGAATTTCATGATTTTTGTTGTGTTTTAGATCAAATTGATGATGAGGAAAGTTTCTTAGAGGGATTTACTACTTGTTTCATGTTGGAACTTTGATCTAAAACGCTTTCAATTTCAAATTCACGATAGGAGTTCATAAAGATTACATCGGTCTGTAGCAGATTCATATATTTTTTTATTATCTGTTTTAAACAAATTAAAGGCCTGTAAGGATCGACTATGTTTTGTAATAAAAGTTTTAAATCGATTAAGTAATTAGGGGATAGGATTAAATGAGCTCTGGTCGATTACAGTTTGTTGATGAAGAAGAAAAAGGGAGGTTAAATAATACGGATTATATTTAAATGGATTCAGTTTTAGATCAGAAAAAGACAATCAGTTCTATGGTTAGAGGAGTGTTTGGGTGATCGAGGGGTCACGGGTTCGATCCCTGCCAGGGTCACTATATTTTCTTTTAGTCCGAATTTTTATGAGGTAGTCTTCCTTCCTTTATTTTCATTATTATTATTATTATAGATTCTTATTATTATTGTTAAAATTGTTATTATTATTATTAATGATAAGTTAAGTAATATTATAATTATCATATTACAATTTATTATTATTAATATTATCATTAAATGTTAATATTATCATTACTACTATTAATATTAAAATAGGTGCTGATATAATTATAATTATTATTATCATCTTAATTATAAACATCATAACTGTTATTAGAATTATATTTGATATTAGGAGTATTATTAATTATTGTTATTGTTATATTAATATTAGTATTTTGAATGTTATCATCATCATTTTAGTTATTATTAGGTAATATCACTTAGTATTAAAAGTATTATCATTATTATTATCATGGATATAAGTATTAATTACCACTCATTATTATTATTATCACAACCCTAGCTACAACTATGACTATTACTGTTATTACCAATATTATTATCAAACTAAGAACTATTGTTAAGTAATATTATTATCAACAGTACCATTATTAATAAGATTTCTATCATTATTATTATTATAAGTATCAGTATTAACAGTATCATTATTAGTATTGTTATTAATAAAGTTGCTATTAGTATTATTAGTAAAACCTTATTATTATCAAAACTCTCATTTTAAAACAAATAAATATTTTGTACATAAAATATACTTGTTATATATATATATATATATATATATATATATATATATATATATATATATATATATATATATATATATATATATATATATATATATATATTGTAATTTTATTAAAATTTCACATAATTATATCTATCAAACTTATTATTATTAAAATTCATACAAATAACAAACTATCGATTTTAAATATAACATTAGACAAGTATGTATATAAATATAGATATTAATAAACTATATAAATATTAACTATTATAGATATATACATAAATTAAACATACATAATATATAAACTAAAGGTATAATAAGTAAATTTGTTCAGATATGATTATATGTTTTAATATAAATATACAAATGATATAGGTTCGTGAATCTGAGGCCAACCCTGCATTGTTCAGTTTCGTCATATGTATTTTTACTACAAAATACAGTATGGTGTGTTTCATTTGATCCCTTTTCTCATTACATTTTTGAGCTGAGAATACATGCACTGTTTTAATAAATGTTTTACAATATTTATATGTGTGAGTTTCATTTGATCCTTTTTACTCATTACATTTTTGGGCTGAGAATACATGCACTGTTTTAATAACTGTTTTACAATATTTATATGTATGAGTTTCATTTGATCCCTTTTACTCATTACATTTTTGGGCTGAGAATACATGCACTTTTTAATAACTGTTTTACAATATTTATATGTGTGAGTTTCATTTGCCCCTTTTGCTCTTTACATTTTTGGGCTGAGAATACATGCAAATTGCTCTATTAATTGTTTTACAAAATTTATATGCGTGAGTTTCATTTGCCTTTTTACCCTTTATATTTTTGGGCTGAGAATACATGCGCAATTTTTATAAATGATTTACAAAATAGACACAAGTACGTGAAACTACATTCTATGGTTGAATTATCGAAATCGAATATGCCCCTTTTTATTAAGTCTGGTAATCTAAGAATTAGGGAACAGACACCCTAATTGACGCGAACTCTAAAGATAGATCTATCGAGCCCAACATGCCCCATCCAAAGTACCGGATGCTTTAGTACTTCGAAAATTATATCATGTCCGAAGGAGGATCCTTGAATGATGGGGATATTCTTATATGCATATTGTGAATGTCGGTTACCAGGTGTTCAATCCATATGAATGATATTTTTGTCTCTATGCATGGGACGTATGTTTATGAGAAATGGAAATATGAAATCTTGTGGTCTATTAAAATTATGAAATGATTATTTTTGTTAAACTAATGAACTCACCAACCTTTTGGTTGACACTTTAAAGCATGTAAATTCTCAGGTACGAAAGAAATCTTCCGATGTACATTTACTCATCTTAGAGATATTACTTGGAGTCATTCATGACATATTTCAAAAGACGTTGCATTCGAGTCGTTGATTTCATCAAGATTATTATTAAGTCAAATATAGTAAGATATATTACGAAATGGTATGCATGTTGTCAACTTTCGATGTAATGAAAGATTGTCATTTCAAAAACGAATGCAATGTTTATAAAATGTATCATATAGAGGTCAACTACCTCGCGATGTAGTCAACTGTTTTGAATCGTTTATAATCGATATGGACTTCGTCCGGATGGATTAGGACGGGTCGCTTCATGCACGGCACCCGAAGCCACCTTCCCAGCAATTTCTGGATGCAAGGAGATGGTTCCTCCAACATGATTATTTTGCATCAACCGAACGGCATGAGTAAAATTCGCCGCCCCGAAGCTCTGCAAGTACGCATCAAAAGGCGCCTTCATAGTGTTAGAATTAATAGCCTTCCTCAACACAGAAGGCAGGGCGGCCTGCAACCGATTACACTCAGCCACGGCTACATCCTTCATAAGGGTGGCGGAGGATATCTCTATGTCCTTCTCCTCCTTCTATGCCACCACCTGAGCAAGCTCATCCATGGCAACCTTCAGCTAGCTCTCCAAGTCCTTCATAGCTTCCCGGGCCTTAGCCGCCTCCTCATCACGGGCAAAGCTGTCCAGCAGGAAAGTATTCAGCGTCACGATTGCACGAGCACGGGCAACCTTCGCATCATCCACGGGGAGGGAAGAAACCATCTGAAGAAGGGTCGAGGAGGATCCCTTCTCCAGGGCACTCATGCAACCGTGATAATCAATATCCAGCTGAGAGAAAGCACGAATGATGTCATCACCGATAGGTACATTGAAGCGGACATCATCGAAACTTTCCAGCGTATACCGGTCACCCTCATCATCTCTCTCCAAGTTCATGGGCTCCGTCTAGGCAGCCCCACCGCCAGCAGACTCGATAACACCTGCAAAAATCAAGAAAGTTAAGCACAAATCACATATCATAATAAGAGTAAGACTAGCATGCCGGAACGGGTAAATTACCTTTGGCCTTCTTCAACCGTAGCTGAGGAAGCTCCTTGATTTTCCTCTTCATAACCGACTGCTCCTCTGTTACAATCAGAGGAGGGAGGATCAAGTCAGCCCATCACCGGTATTTTGCTCCAGGTCTTGCGGAGCAACATCCGGTTCACCACCCAGGTTCACCGGGACGGTATCAAATTGGATGTCATCAAGATCACCAAATGCCATAGCAGTACTGAACTCCATTACTGCTACAAATAAATAAACAAAGTTAGTGTGCAAAAAACTAACTAAATGACATAACAGTTGGCTAGGATCAGTCTCCACCTGCTCCATTGTAATGAATGACAGGCTTGGTGTTTGGATCCGGCCATTGGTGGCTAACCTCCTCCAGCACAAGCATGGCCTCCGGATAAGGCCGTTGAGGAAACCTGAAGTTTTGAATGGCCAGTATGCATGCCTTCTTAGCATCATTCAATTTTGGAACCTTACTGGTTCGCTTCTTTACATTAACCGCCCATTCACAGAGACCGACAAACCATGTTGGTAGTTCTTTACTATCAATAAAAAGAAATGACTCTCGCCATTCCTTCATAGAGGTATCCATATCACCGATAAAATTGAAGAATCCCCTTTGTTTTATGTAGAACCGACCAATCTCAGACCTCGACATGGTAAAGCAGTATTGAAACATGTGAACTGTCGGGAGTATGTGGTAATAGTTCAAATGCATCTCCCACATCACCAACTTCTAGTATGCATGCGGATGTAACTGAGCAGGAGCTATTTTATAATGTGTAAAAAATTGGTACATAAATTCGGAATCGGGAAACCGGAAGTTGCCCACGGTAATGGCTGCACCGTACATGGTAACCATGTCCGATGGAGGTTTATGTGCCCGATGGGATGCATCAGGAACCCTTAGGACATAACTAGCCAAAAATAAGTACTTATTTACTAATTCGTCGAGGTATTCATCACACACTCGGCTCATGATATCGTCAATATTTACAAAAGCTCTGAAAGACGATTCAGGAGCGTTTACGCTGGTAGATGTGGAAGACTGATCAGCCATATATATATATATATATATATATATATATATATATATATATATATATATATATATATATATATATATATATATATATATATATATATATATTACAAATCAACATGAAAAAGTAAGAAGAAGAAAGAAGAAAAGAGGGTACCTTTTTTTCGTGAAAATACTGTTGGTTTTTAGAAGAAGAAACATTTGAAGATACGAAAGATGTAAAAAGTGTGAAGAATGGAAAAAGGTGGCTATTTATAGGTTTCAAAGAAGTCGATCCAACGGTTCAGATTAAAGGAGGGATCCCTAAAGGTAATGATTAAAATTACAAAAAGATGTTCCTCGAATGCCGTTCCAAAAAGTTGAAAATGGAAAAAACACAAAAAGGGGGCGTGTCTGCAGAAACTGTCTTTTCAAACCGTCAGGCATTTAATGCACATCCAATAAGAACGTGGATTCATTTTGAAGTTTGATGAAGATAATCACTCCGGCTAACATCATCAAACTAGGGGGACTTGATGATACGCATAACGATCCGTCTCAGATAGGCATACTATTAGTAGCATTCTGGCTAGAGTGTACTAGGCGTGAACCATCACGGGCAAAGAACATCTTCCCGGCCTCACCTTAGTAACCTGACCAGAAGGTTACTTATGTACGCATCCGGGAAAGATCATAACGGACAAAGGCTAGCCGGGGCGCTACATAAAACTCATCCGGCCCGGATAAGTATGCAAGCTACCAATATCACCTAGCCAGATGCAAAGGCATTGAGAATCCAAGAACCATATCGTCACAAAAAAGCCTGCTGAACTATGAAAGTCGAGCATTTGACAACCTTTACAAAGTTACTTATGAAGTAACTACAATCTTGCCCGGTCATAACACTACCGTGAAGAAACACTTGAAATAAACATCAGGTAAAACCCTCTTTCCTGAACAAAGAACAAGGCATTCATCCGTCATGATCTAGACGGATCTACCACACTCTTGGAACTACCATGTCTTCCCAGCTTAGGTGTCTGGTCCCGGAACAAGCACGTTGTCCTGGAACAAGCACACCATCCCAGAACAAGAGCATTGTCCCGGAACAAGCACACAATCTCAGAACAAGCACATGATCCTGGAGCAAATACACAAACAAGCTGCATGCCATGTCAGCCCACGAATCTAGGAAAGTTTATTAGGATCCATTTGTTATTCCCATGAAAGGGACAGGTGCCACGTCAACCCTCGGGATTAGAAAAGTTTGTTATAACCATGAAAGGGACATGTGCCACATCACCATTCCCTCATAACACCTATAAATATACGAACAAGATCATTCATTTAACAACATTGGATGCATTAACGTTACTCTATCCAAATGAATTACGATAACATTTCTCCAGCTGATAATCCAATTCCGATAAAGATTTCGATCGATATCGGAGTTAATCACTACTCTTAGATATTAACTTATTCGATTTCGATTGAATAAGGTTAATTCCGTCGATTGTTTTACACCCTTAGAATCCAGATTTCAAATCGGAGTTTGCACAATTATTGGAGTTAAAACATTCGATCCACTCTTTTACACTAATCCAGCACTCAGATCCAAAATCTACTTTACCTTAACGATTTTGGTTTGATCGGGTATAGTTTAAGGATATAACGTAGCAAAATAATTAAACGAGAAAGAAACGAATTACTCCCCTTGGGTGCGGCTGTGAGCTGAGGATTTGAATGTAAGTTTACTCGAGCTTATTAGGGCGTTCTCATCCTCCTTACACCATCCACTGATAACTTGCAATAAAATAATCAATGGGTTTCATTGTCATTTCATCATTATTCAAAGAGTCTCCACCACAGGCATCAATAACTGTCTATTACTTGTAAAGATGGAAAAGATCAAACCTCGACAGATGATTAAGTTTTAGGCCATAGACTCACTGATAAGATTAGGTTTTTGAAAATCCAACAAATATGTGTATGACTAAACATCTTAATCTCACACTTAAAGTGTTGACTGCCTTTAATTTTTAAGACTTTTTGAAATAATGTAGCAAATAATTCACTTAAGCCCAAGACAAGTAGGAGAAGTGAATTCATCCTAAGAAACGTTAAAAATTTTATTTTAAGTTTCACTTTTCACTTATTCAATTTACCTAATTATCCTAATCTAACTACTACTAAAGTTATAGAAAAATATACAAACGGGTTGTCTCTCGAGAAGCGCTTGTTTTTGTTCGAGTCACGAGCCTGACTCTAGCCTTATTTCTCAGGAAATCTAGATGGCCCCGTTGCATCCATCAGTAGACACAAGAGGTAATATTGGAATATACCAATGGGATTGAAGTGGACGCAGAATAAGGTATGTCCAATGAGAGGAGAAGGTGGTTTGAACTGAATCCTTTATTTAACTTGAGGTATAACAAAGCTATCAATTTCTTCTACCTCCTTTATTTGTGCGGGTTGGTCAAAGGGGTCATCATCACTCCATGATGTGTATGTCATTATGTATTTTAGTGATTGTTTATAAGGTAGCCATGATGTAGAACCTGTCTTTCTTCTTTGTGACTTCAGGTTGGTTGCAATGTTGTACTCTAAGGATGGAGGTGAGACAATGTCCATTGACGTCTCCAATATGGTAACAACATTACTAACTACTTCGATGCTAGAATCCTCCATCTCTTTCTTCTTATCCGGGCTTTCCATTTCTATTTCCTCATCCACCTCCTCGTCACTCTGGTCGGGAGTTTCAAGTATAATTGGTTCAGAGATTTCATTTAGAAGAAAATCCTCTCCAGTCATTAAAAGATCAAAATAAGGTGGGAGTGAAGATTAGGCTGGTGTGGAGTGGTTATTCTTCTTGTCTTCTACTTCTATCTTCTTGGTGACTTTCCTAGTGGAGATGGTATTTATTTCTCCGTTCCCATCAGAAGGACATATATACTCGTCGATCGTGAAAGTGACCACTTCTCCGCGGGATCTCAAGGTGATAGTCCGTAAATAAACGTCAACGATCGCTTTGGTTGTATCCTTGAAATGACTACCTAAGATGATAGGGGTTTTCACGTCTTCTTTAAAATCCATAACCACAAAGTCGGTCAGAAAAAGGAATTTGTCGACTTTAACCATAACATTCTCAGCTATTCCCTTAGGATATCTAGTGGATTAGTCAGCTAGCTGGATGCTCATTTTGGTAGGGTTAAGGTTTCCAATTTTGAGTCTCTGGAACAGTGAGTAGGGCATGAGATTGATGTTGGCACCAAGGTTAGCGAGAGAATAGATAGTACCAGAATGGTAGATAGGACAAGGAAGGGTATATCGTCTGGTATCCCCTAGTTTTTCAGGAAGAGTATTTAAGAGAATGGCTGAACAATCCGCATTCAGCGGGACATTGGGTACTTCGGGTACCTTATCCTTGGTTGATAGGAGTTTTCTAATATACTTCTTACTATGAGGACTTTTAGCCACAGTGTCCAAAAATTTACCGTCAAGCTTAAAAGATTTCATCTTGTTATGTCTTTGCTTGAGATAACCCGGGAATGGAATGGGTGCTTTCCCAGTAGGTTTAGGTGATGACTCAATGACTACTACCGAACGGGTATTAGTTAGTTTGTTCTCCTTAGAAGAAAACTGAAGGTTGGCTGTATGCCACCTTTGATTCATTTTTAGGATAACCTAGAGAATCGAGACGTTGATTTAGCTTGCTTATTTAATTTTCAAGAGTACTTAAGTGATTAGTCATGACTAAGTCAGCTGCGTCTTGTCTTGATGTGATCATTTGGATGATTCGAAGTAGGACATCGTCTAGACTTGTCTTCGGTGGGGTAGTGGGTTTGGTAGGTTGGTTGTACGGATGAGCTAGAATCTTATCAGAGTAGACAACAGAGTCCTCAAATTCAGCCTCGTATACCTTGGCCGAATGTGGGTCAGTACAATTCTGGCATAATTGCACTTGAGACACATGTTGCGGGAGTTTATTTAGCTCTCCGACTTCTTTAGTAAGGTTTTCTATTTGGAACGAGATAAAATTGATGGTTTTATTTTTGATAGGATCGGAGGCAGAAAGCGGTGTTGCTGGTGAAATGTGCTCTTCCGTGTTCCAATCGTGATGGTGCATAGTCATCTCCTCGATCAATCTTCAGGCCTCGTCATCAGTGAAGTTCATGAAGTTACCTAGACAAATAGCATCAAGAGTAGACTTGTTGTTCCGATTCAGACCTTTGTCGAAGGTCAAAATTTGAAAGAGCTCTCAAGACGGTGGTTTGGGCATCTTCGAAGCAAATGTTTGAATCTTTCCCATGCAGTGTGGAGTGATTCATCGTATGCTTGTTGAAAGTTTACGATATCATTCCTACGTCTGATTTGTTTTTATGGGGAAAAGTACTTGATTAAGAAAGTTGTTGCCATTTCTTCTCATGAGATGATAGAGTTGGGTTCTAACCCCTCGAACCAAGTTTTTGCATGAAGAGTTAAGGAATAGGGGAACAGATACAGACGAACTACATCTTGTTCAATCTCTTTATGCTTATATGAGTTGGATAAGGAGAGGAATCTATCTAAGTAAGAGTTGGGATCGTCATTTGGTAAGCCGTGGAACTGGAATGGTTCTAAATGAGTTGTATGATGCTATGCTTAAGCACAAAATACGCTCCGTTAACCTCTGGATAGAGTATCGGTCCTTCTCGTCCTTCTAACGAGGGTTTGGTGATGTCAGCGAGAGTGATACGTGTGGCCATCTTCGAACTATCGGCAGGTAAGTGTGGATCTCATCGGAAGGGTACAATGTATGATATCGGATAGAAGAGAGGATGTGTCGGAAGAATTCTTAGCGGTCTAAGTAGGTTAAACCATTCTAAAGGTTCACTAATAAGGAAGTACATTTTAAACTTTTTAATTAATCTAAATTAAGCTAATATTATCTAGCCTAACTACGGTAAACTAGTAACTTCTGACAAAGCTAGTCTCAGTCAAAAGCGTCTCTTAAAAACTAACTAATCTAAATATGCTCCAAATCGTACCACCGCTCCTCGGCAGTGGCACCAAAAATTAACTCTTACCTATGATATGCCCAAATCGGACTGCTTATTTTAGTGCGATGTCGTTAGGTCGCTAAATGTCAATTCAGGATATCAACAGAAGTTGATTATTTAATTTATATATGCTGGGTCTAAATCTATTATTCCTTCATATGGGTTAGCAAGGGCAAATATGACCTAAGGTCGTTCCTTGAGCGGTCGATTTTGAAACGGAGCTTATTCAGATAATTTAGTGACTAAGATAGGTTTGTACACAATTTAGTATACAAGACTAGTGGCCAGGTACATCTTTTTTGGAGAGGCAGGATTCTTTTGGTCCCAATAAATTGGTGACTGTTCGGAAAATCCAACAACCAAGTCCAACTGGTTTATTCTAGCCACCACTTTATCCGGAATATCAAATTGTGTAAAGGCTATAGTTGGGTTGATTTGATTTATAATTCTATTTAAAATATTAAAGCAATATAATTGAAATAAGTAACCTAGCATGCAACAGCTAAGGACAGAGAAAATGTGGTTCACCGTGATTTAAGATAACATAATGTCAGGATGATTGCGAGACACTCATTGGATGGATATACTTTGGTGTAAACACTAGATTCCCTACTAATTGATTTCTCGATTAGCATGTCACAAGAAACTAGGATATCGTGATCATAATCGGATGGACTATGCTCAACTCCCGACGCTTTATCCGGTTTAAGAATATAAGCGGCCCATCTTGGATGCAATGCATACCTTGGGCGCACGAATAAAATAGCATAGCCATATATATAATATCCAACCTTTCTTAACACCTAAGTGAGTGGTTATAATTGTGTTTCGAATTCCTTTATGTCAATGGTTTGGTAAAATCTAAGGGTTTGCAGACAAAATAGAACCTCTGATAGTTCTTAGTCATCCTTAAAGATTTAGAAGCTTAGTTTATATTGTAGTGCGTTAAATTCTCATTTATGATTTAAACCAACCCTTACTTAAATCTACCCAATAAATCTCATAGTTATCCACCATGTACTACACTTATAGTGGTTTCATAGCTTCTAACCTTGACCATGCTCAAGTGGTCCTATAGTAAATCAACACTGTACTCTACTGTTGCAACAGTATTTTCTCGAGTCTTATACTCTTGAACAATGTCTTGATCTGGTCCTACGATAATTCTCCATGTACTTTTTAGTATTTCCGACGGGTTCATACCTTGACCGATGTACAAACACAGATAATTAATTACCTTATAATTGTCGACTTTATAAAAGGTTTTAATCACGTTTATTGGTGGAAGGACGATAATAACGTGGTTTAATATCATAGACAGAAAGTGAGTACGAAATGATAATGATCCCTAACTAACATTATTAAATCATGGCAACCAATCAAGTAATTACTCACACATCATGGCAACAAGTATTTCTAATATTAATAAATCACAACGTCAAAAAAGAATATTATAATAAATAAATAAAAGAAAGGATAGATATTACCGAATAATGTCGGCAGAATAACACTTGTATTTCTTCATAATATCCATAGCGTTACAATGCTTGATAGCTTCTACTACTAACTACATACTAATCTCCTATTGATCACTAGAGAGCGACAATAGAGAGATAATTATTTTTCTAATCTCTGTACTTTTCTCTCTCTAGAATCTAGAGAGAGAAAGTAGAGAGAGAACTAATGTCCTACTGATCACTAGAGAGCGACAATAGAGAGATGTTTTTAGAGAGAGAAGTGAAGAAGGTGTGTGTTGAAATGGTGGGATGTGCCACCTATTTATAGAAAAGTCTTGATGGCAAAGTTGTAATTAAATGGGCTAAAAAACCCCTGGCAAGTAGGACGGCAGGCAGGACGGCAGCCAGTATGGCTTGATTTTTGCTGTCATATGTATGGCAGGCCGTATGGCAAGCCGTATGGCATGCCCGTATGGCAAGGCAACCCGTTTGTGGTGCTCGGATGGCTGGTAAGCCGTTTTCCCATGTGGCAAGCCATATGGCAGCCGAGATGGTAAGCCGTATGGCTTGCCTGATTTGCTGTTTTTGCTGGATCGTAACTTGGTTTCCGGGGTCGTAACTTGTCTTTCACCGTTTTCGCTCTAGAATCTTAGTTTTAGCTCCATTTTACTTGATTCTTTTTGCATCATCTTCGTAATTACTAAATCTACCAAATTAATTGACAAAGTGAATATTTTGGCGATAAAGTTTGGAACTTTATTATTTTTGGGCCTTAATCGAGGTAAAAATGTGACTTTTTAGCCGATATCAAATACATTGCAATATACACGCTTTAACGGCATTTACATTATTGTTGCTTGCTCAGAAGGAATAAAATTCTTGGTGGTAGAAATCAATTACTTCACTAAATGGGTTAAGGCAAAGGCATTGGCAACAATTACTAGCAGGCGCATTCGAAACTTCTTTTGGGAAGATATTGTGTGCAGGTTTGGTATCTCCAATGAAATTTTCAGCGATAATGGCACTCGGTTTGAAGGTGAGCCTTTCAGGAGCTGGTGTCAAGAACTGTATATAAAGCAGTCGTTTACTTCAGTCGCTTACCTGCAGGCAAACGGACAGTGTGAAGTAACAAACCGAGATATCGTGAGGGGAATAAAGGCGCACCTCCCGAGTGTTTTGTGGGCGCATCGTACCACTCATAAGAATAGCACATGAGAAACACAATGAAAGCAGTAATCCCCGGCGAACTGATGGTTCCAATGAAGCGCATACGTAGCTTCGATGAGTCAAGTAATGATGAAGGCTTGCGCACTAACATAGACATGCTAGAGGAGCGCAGAGAGATAGCTGCCATATGCAAAGCTGCCAACAAGCAGAAAATATCAAAGTATTATGATAAGCGCGTTAAGCCTATGTCATTCAGAATTGGAGATTATGTATAGCTCAACAATGAGGCAAGTCAGGCAGAAAATATTGGGAAGCTGGGGCCCAACTAGGAAGGCCTTATGAAGTTATTAGCACAAGTGCAACGGGATCTTATATCCTGGCAGGAATTAATGGAGAACGAGTACCCCGTACTTGGCATGCAACCAATTTGAAAAGATGTTACATACAATTGTCAGGCTGCAGCACTAGGGATTGATCACCCCGCCTTTTTAAACACTTGCATTTTTTTAGTTTATTTAAAATGTTACTTTATGTTACTTGTAAGAAAATTCGTATTTCTTTCATGGTTGCAGTAATTTGTCATTTGGATATGACTTGAGAATTTAATTTATTTTGAAATGAATAAATTTAATTTTTTGAATAGAAATGTTTGGTTACATTTTGATGCACAATATGATAGCTATTACGTGCATCCTGCCTCCTTAAGGGATGATCCTTAACTCCCGCGTTGCAGAAGCCTGTTTGGTTACAAGGCTAGATTTTAGGGTAGGTAACAAACATTGGTTTGTTTAGATCAACGCACTCTCGCAGACTAGAAGACTACAAGTCATGACTATAAACGACAAGCATTGGGGTTGCTTGCCCACTAACCTAAGTGTTGGTTCACTTGGTAGACTCTGAATATTTAACTTAGTAATGCAATGAAAAGCGTCGACTATGTGCACAATAGTATGGCGTCGGTTAGCAATATTAAATTTGGAGTATAAATGAGTATACATTGGTTTGAATGCAAATAACAAATTTAAGTTTTAAGAACTTAATGCGCCTAGTGATGCGAACAACGTAATAAGAAAAGATATTGAATTACTTTGCTTATTAAAACAAAAGATATTGAATTGCTTCGCATGATCGGAGATGGCATCCACAAGGGTTTGAATGGAAACACTTTCCAGCGCTTTAATGGATTCAACAACTCTTTCATAAGAATTGTCTTCAAGCTGGTCAACGATGATTTAAGGAATAACAGCGGGAACTTCAATATTTTTCAAGATGAGATCCTAGAACCTCACCCGTTCGAGCGCCTTAGCAGCTTTGAGAGCTTCTGAGTAAAGCTCGGTAACAATGGAAGCGCCAATGGCGTGGGTGGAAATGGTTGGAAGCGAGGCACGTAGATCTGTATAGTTCTATCGCATGGCTTCACGGCCTGCAATGGCTTCATTAACCTGCGTGGTGAGATCGTTTCTCTCGAAAGTTAAGAAATCAAGATTGGAGTTGGCAACAGCAAGCTCCTCCCTCAGCACCATGTTCTCCTCCTCATAGTCAACCTGCGAAGACAACAAATTAACATTTTCTTTCTTCGAAGACTCCACAGTGGCCTCAGCTATTTTCAGCGCGTCATTAGCTGCTTTTAACTTTGTTTCCATAAGCTGCACCCTCTTCTATAACTGCCCATATAAGTGAAGGCTAGCGCGATGAGTGTGCTCAGTACTTAGCCTATCACAATCCCTCACCCATGTAAAGAACGACAGCTGCGTGCCAAAATTCAACTTTTGATCCTGTGTCATCTTTTCCAACTCTTGCCTAATTCCGACAGGAGTAATGTGACGACCCGGGAATTTCCGACCAAATTTAAACTTAATCCTTATATGATTTCGACACCATAAGCAAAGTGTGTAATAGTGAGTCATAAAATTTTTGAACTATTATTATGGACTCAGTTAACCTTTGACTATTCCCGACGATTCACGAACAATTCTGTGTAATTAAATGTATATATATATATATGTGTGTGTGTGTGTGTGTATATAAATATTTAATTATAAACAAAAAATATATATATGATAATTTGAAATAATAAGATACAATTTAATCAATAGAAATAAAAATATAAAAATAATATAATAGATTAATTAAGAAACTATAAAAATGTAGATATATATGAATTCTTTACGTAGGTAATATTATATATATTGTAATATATAAATATTAAAGAATCAATGAAATATATAATTGGTAGATATGATATAATAAATGTTAATATATTATATGTAAATACAAATATGGAATAATTGTTATATTAATATCAATTAATAGTAATATTAATATTAATAATTGTATCATTAGTATCATTACTTAAAGTATATTTATATATATATATGAAATTCGATAAATATAAGTTGTTATATTATTATTATTGTTAATAATATTATTATCATTAATAAAACTTGTATTATTGTAATTAATAATATTAATAGTACCCTTAATAACATTAATATTCTATTTAATATTATTAAAATTAGTGTTAGATGTATTATTACCTTTAATAGATAATATATAGATATAAAAAGTTAATATATGTAAATTGATATGATAATATTAATATTAGTATTATTGTTAGTGCTATTATAATTAGTATTATTATTATTAATAATATTATTGTTATATATTTTATAGTAATTATTATCAATATCATTAGTAATAATATTATTATTATTATTTTTATATTATAAATTTTTATTACTATAATATTAAGTGTATTATTATTATGGTTATATTTATTAATAAGATTAATTATAATTTATAAATATAGTATTATAAATAAATGAGATATACAAATACTGATATAGATACAGATATATGGATATTGTTATATACAGATTATAATCAGTATTATTATCAATTATTATTATTAATACTAATAGAATTATTATTATTAATATGATTACATTAATTATAAAAAAATATATAATGAACGAATTTAAGCATGGAAGCAGTTTCATATCACAATCGTACTTTGTTAATTTTTGTTTATTGTCTACAAAATCGAATATAATCTCTAATAACATCAAAATCTATTATCAATCTCATTCTCACTTTATTCATTTATTTATTTATTTTTCTGTACCTGCGTATTAGGCAGTCGACCTCAAATCTTATTTAATTCTACCAATTCCAGTTGTAAATGAAACCAAATTGACATACAATATCAGCCATCCTTCACCATTACCCTTTACAGCCTGAATTCGATCGTAATTTTTCAAAAACATCCAAGAACTCAGGAGACACCCTGTTCTTACTTTATGAATTTGAAATCAATAACAAAATGTATAAATGCAGATATGTTACAAATCTTTTACTTAAACTATCTAGAAAACCTCAGGTTTCAATTCGTTCTATCGAGTTCATATTTTTGAGTCAAAGTTTAGGATTGAAAAAGTCAAAGATTATTCATCATCAAAATTCGTGATCATGTTAATGTTTTATGATCAATTAACGATACAGGAAGTTTTTAATAACAATTACAAACCTTTTTCATGTTGAAACTTTTGTTTAAAAACCTCTAGAAACCACAATCAAATTTAGAGTTCATGTTATTCAAGCGAGCTGTTACAGCAGGCTTGTTATTTTTTTTTAAATGAAACTGTAAACATTATGGGTTGTTTTAATTCGTTAAGCAAGTCTTTTATCACGATTTAAATTATGGTTTGGATTCGTTCTCTGATCAATTGAATTGAAGAAGAAGAAAGAAGAAAGAAATAAGAAAAAGATATACAGGTTATAATAAATTTAGGGGGTTAGAAATCAGATAAATGGGCAACAGCCCAATGGTTAGGAGTGTTACGGGTTTCCAAGAGGGTGCGAGTTCAATCCCAGCTTTGGACAGTTTTTTTTTTTTCAAAAGGGATTATTGAAGGTAGTATTATTTTCATTATAATTTTTATGTTATTATTATTATTTATGATTACTATTATTATTATTATCATTATTAATATTATTATTATTGTTATTAATGGTATTATAATTGTTATTACTATCATGTTTAGATTTATAGGTATTAGAAGCATTATCATCATTAGTATTGTTAAAAGTAGTATTATTAATATGATTAAGATTATCGTTATTATTAATATATTATCATTAATATTGTTATTATTACTATTAATATCCTTGTCAATATCATTTAAAAGTATTATGATTAAAATTGTAGAATTGCCATTGTTATTAGTATAGTTATTATTATTACTATGATTATGATTATTATTAGTATTATTATTATTATTAGAATTATGATTAAAATTATTATTATTATATATTCATCAATATTGTTAGGATTATTATTGTTATCTATATAAAAATCAATAAAAGTATTTTTATAAATATTATTATTATCATTAACATAGGTACTATTATTAGTATTACCATTATTATTATTAATATTACAAAGTATCTTTAATCGACTTATCAGTTAAACTTTAATATTAGTAACACTGTATGATTACTGGAAATTCTATTAAACTATTAAAAATTACCATTATTATTAAAAGTATTATTTTTACTAAAACTATCATTATTATCGTTATCAGTATTATCTATATCATTATTATTAAGATAATTACTATTATGAAAATAAAAGTATTAATGACATTATTAAAGTTATAAGCATAAAAATAAAGATTATATATATGAATATATATTTAATACACATAACTTCACTATATTAATATACTTATATATAAAAATGAAAATATATATAATGAAACTTATTAATCTATTAAATAAATAAATTACATCACTAATAATAATATATTTGTTCGATCAAAATTATGTATATGTTTTAATATATATATACGAATGATATAGGTTCGTGAATCCGAGGCCAACCCTGCATTGTTCAATATAGTCATATGTATTTTACTACAAAATACATTAGGTGAGTTCATTTGATTCCCTTTTACTCTTTACATTTTTGGGACTGAGAATACATGCGCTGTTTTTATAACTGTTTTCTAAATGCTTTTGAGATATATTTTTGAACTGAGAATACATGAACAGCTTTTATAAATGATTGATGAAATAGACACAAATATTCAAAACTACATTCTATGATAGAATAATTTGGATTCAGAGGTTCGATTTAGTAGTTAACGGAGAGATGATTTTGCATTGCGTACGCATTAGCTCCCGTTTTAACTACCATCGGCGGGATGATTTTGCATTGCACGTACGCACTAGCCCCCGATATATTGTATTGTATTATAGTCGACTTTGTAGTTGGTAACGGAGGGATGATTTTGCATTGCGTACGCATTAGCCCCTGTTTCAGCTACCCTCGGAGGGATGATTTTGCATTGCGTACGCATTAGCCCCCGTTGTAAGAATTATATTGTATTAACTACCACGGTGAGATGATTTTGTCATTGCACTACGCATTAGCTACCGTTGGTGAGTTGTTTGAAAGGTTCCGGTGTTCTTCATATGAATGATTTTACAGCAGGAATAGACCTGCACAGATTGTTTTCTAATTATATGTATCTTGTGGTCTATTATATTATTGAAAATGATTGATTATGAAAAACTAATGAATTCACCAACCTTTTGGTTGACACTTGAAAGCATGTTTATTCTCAGGTACGAAAGAAATCTTCCGTTGTGCATTTGCTCATTTTAGAGATATTACTTGGAGTCATTCATGACATATTTCAAAAGACGTTGCATTCGAGTCGTTGAGTTCATAAAGATTATTATTAAGTTAATTATAGTTGGATATATTATGAAATGGTATGCAATGTTTGTAAAATGTATCATATAGAGGTCAAGTACCTCGCGATGTAATCAACTATTATGAATCGTTTATAATCGATATGTACGGGGCATTTCAAGTAAAGGTTCTGCTCAAGCGCGGCGCACTTAGAAACAGTTTAAATTGTAGACAAGTTATCCACTTGGATGTTAACGTATTAGTTGTTTCTTAGTATTGGCACCCGATTGGAAGGAGTGGCGTTGGCACGGCTGGTAGCAATGAGTTGAAGAAGATGGAGCAATAACGACAAGAGGAACCGGGGTCATTGGTTGAGCAGTAGTAGTTGGGGGCACGGGAACCATAGGGGGTGCGTGTGACAGAGGGAGTAGCAGCAGTAACAGGAGGCTCCACGTCTTTATCAATGTGAACAACTGACAAAAAAATACCGTAATCAGACATGCATGACACAAAAAGCATCAACTTTGGGAAAGTAAATCAAGTTGTATAGAACCTTCATATGAACTCGCAGCTTATTATTCTTGGTAGGAGGATTGAGGCGCATAGATTGCGCTTCAAGGTAGCCTCATCTGCTACCTCCTCACCTCCCATGGCTTCAACATCTTTCATGCTAATGTACTGTTCCATAGTTTCTTTCTTGATGGTGTAACCCTTAAAATCGTTCTCCATTAGAATATTTACGAGCATTCATCTCTGCAAAAATGACACACAAAGGTTAGCATGCAATCAAGTAAATTATTTATTAAGTGATTTAGGCAAATAAAGAATATACCATTTCCCCTAAGAATGATGACCGGATTGGTGCCAACATACAGCCAGTATGATGAAACGCCAGTAAAAAAATAAAACTTCGTTGGGATAAATGCGAAGTTTTAACTTTTTACCGGAGCATAGGTCAAACAATTCTTGCTCGGCCTGATTCATGGGAGGGGGTCTATTCAAAGAGGTGTTCGAACCAGTGTGCCATTGAAGGATGTTGGCAAACTCAGGAGGGACAAACTTGTTATCAACAAACTAAAAGGAATCTTTCCATGAGTTTTGAAGACCCTTGTTCTGACCAACTGTGAATGAAACTAGATCGGAGAAACCATACCAATCATGCTCATTGAATTGGTAGCGGAAAATGTTTTGAAAAATGATCAAAGAAGGCTCACGATTATTAGCCCTACACCACATCTCAAACAAAGATAAACGAGCGGCATTGTACGGATGAAGTTGACCTAACCCTATGTTATATGCCGATAGAACTCTCATGAAAAATCAGTCAGAGGGATGCGAATGTTTCCGACTTCGAGGGTTTAAATGTACACGGCAATCATATTTGGGGGTGGTTTGTGGGCTCGTTCGTTCGATTTTGGGAGTGTAGGGTTAATATCTACGATTGGTGGGTGCCATTCGGTTATACACTTGATAGACTCTTGGTCAAGGGTTGAAGCAATTGAGTGGACGTGAGATACGGTAGTGCTAGAGAAAGAAGATTTCATGATTATGAGATTAAAGGTGAAGAGTAAACTGACCTGTGCGACTGATTGTGTGGTGGTCGGAGCTTGATTGGACGAATTGGGAGGGAAGATGAAAAAGATATTAATTTGAATTTTTTACCCTAAATGGAAACGAAGGGGTCCTATTTATACTGGGAATGGTTAGGGCTCCAAAGATAAATAATTTAAGATACACCGTACACATGTCGCAATCTGAACTAGGTGACAAAACGAATGAACGGTTAACGATAAGAATAGCGTGTGGTTAACTTTTGGAATGGTGCAGGTTAGCAAACTCGGGAGGTTAAGCAAGCTGTGATTTGACAGCCTGTCATGATTATCTACCTTGCAGCCGTTTCCAATACTGTCATTAGCAGACGTTTGATTGACAGCGGCTGTCTAATAATTAATGCAGCATAATGGCGAATCTCGGTTAAACGATTTGGTTACCTAGAATTACCTTTATTTTAATAAAGATATTTTTATGGAATCAATAAATATTTTACAAGGATTATTGGCTTTAAAGTTCCTAAGTAGAAGTTTAACATGATGCGCCATGGTGATCACACATCATATTAAACTGGGGGATTTAATGATACGCGTACCTGCGCGCATGACGCTCGTGCGTATCACGTGCAGAACGCACAACTTGAATAAACTAAACCATCTTATTAGGAGGCGCGCGTTAAGTCTTTTCTTAGCGCGCACAAAAGCAATCTGATGTAATCTTATCTTTAATTAAGTATAATCCTTTTCTAACTATAACTCCGTTATTTATGGTTGTTATCCGGGAAGGATCTAAAACGAATTAAGGGTAATCTAGGGTTAGGGTTTTATTATAAATACAACTCTAACCCCCTTTATTTGACATCAATGTTTTTCTATATTACTCGATTATCCGATTGCATCCAGAAAACGATCTTACGGTAACAGGTATGTTCTTTGAACATGAACCCTGTGCAACCACCTTTAGTGGCCGTTGTTGCGGCAACTGCCATCAATGGTGGACATAGTTTCGATCATCCTTTTGCAGATCATCATCTTGATAAGGGTTATTCACGGTAAACAGGACCGGATAGTTAGAGAAAGTGGTAAGTTCATGAGTTTTTAAGGGAAAATACATGAGTTCAAGTCATCCTGCCCCTTTTTTTCTTTTTGTTCAAAAAAAAATTTCGTTCTCGCTCAATATTAGTTTTATTAAAGACGTTAAAATGTTCCAACGCAACGTACGGACCATTATGTATGTTTGTTTTCTTTTGGAGAGTTAAAGAAAACACTATAATGCATCATGGTATCAATGTTTGATTTTTATAGAGAAAAAAAAGAGAGAATCGGCAAAAAAACCGTTACTTTCAGATATATCGTATTTTGTTTAAATATCGTGTTTTCAAAATTTTCAAATGTACGACATTATGTATGTATCTAATAAGTACTCCCTCCGTTTCATTCCAATAGTCCACAGACAAAAAAACACGCAGTTTTAGGAAATTCCACTAACTTCATTTTTCCACCAATGAAATATCTTCTCTCTCCAGATCCACCAATGAAATATCTTCTTTTCTTTCTATTTATGGAAGTGGACTATCAGAATGGGACAGCCCAAAATAGAATAATGGCCTATTGGAATGAGACGGAGGTAGTAGTAAACATGCGTATGCATTTTGTACATAGATATCGTCTGATATTACAAACATATATTAAACAACGTATATCCAAATGAAATCGCAGCAACACGCGGTCCGAATTCTTTTTATTGTTATCAACCTTCACCTTGGAAACATATTTTAGTGGCCGGCTTCTACTAAGAAATGAGAGATTATAAGCATCTTTCTTCGGAATATACATCGCCTATAGATCTAATCGACACATGCATTCTGATGTCTGTCAAGTTTTTCTATATGTCTCTTGGTAATATCAATGTCTCTTGGTAATATCAGTGTGCTATGATTATTACATAAAAAACATACATGTCCCTAGCTAGCTAAAGATAGATTTTAACTATTTGGTCGAATAAGAAAAGCATAGCCGGCACATCAACAAGACCATTAATTTGGTTGTTAGCTCCGAAAGTATTTGGCTATATGATGGTAAATTGTGTGTACTTTTTAATTTTATAAAAGCAGCGACAGTTAAAATAATAATCTTTCATTATATTTATATACATAATTAAATAAACATTTATATAATAATACATTCATACGATTAAATATTAAATAAACATGCACACGATTATATAATTCTATAGAGATGCAGTTACACCGCTAATAATTGTCAAAAATAAATTTATAAAGTGAGTAAGTAATATACATTTGCGAATTCATGTCCACGTGTAACTTGAAAACGAAACGCCTTGAAAGAAACCTACGATTAAAAGTATGACCTTCACTTTGGATAGTCCCCTACACTTTCAAACAACGTCAATGGATGTTAGTCCAAACTCAAGTAACTTAATAATATTAATATAATCTGATTATATTAATTGTAATAATAGAATAAACGTTATTATTAATACTCCGTATTCGTTCGTATCACTTTTGAAAAGAAACAAGAATGTGTGGTGGTTTTGGTCCTTGCATATGCGACAAGACAAGGAAAGAGTTTTGGTTTCATTATTTAGTTATTTTTATTCGCTTTGTTATGTATCACCAAAACAGTAACTTTGTCAAATATCTATAGTCCATTTATAAACCGACTCCAAGTCGGTGGAGCCAAAAGAAAAACACGCTTTGAATAATAATGACTAAAATCACTTCCATTTTTACTTAAACGTAACAACCAAGCAAAAGTAAGAAATCAACAAGACCATTAACTATGTCCCTAGTTTGCTAAAGATATTTTAAATATGTGGTCGAATAAGAAAAGCATAGCCGGCACATCAACAAGACCATTAATTTGGTTGTTAGATCCGAAAGTATTTAGCCATATTCGTCACTATATCATACGTGTATGTAACAGTTACTGTTTTTTCTATTTGTATGTTGTAACAAAATGATTTTATGTTGTACACTGCACAATGCACAACTTAGATAGTAACAAGGCAATATCTGCTATAAAAGAAACCAAACAAGTGTTTCATAACTTGGAAACGTAAGATAGAAGAAATGGAAAATGTTAAGCTTTTTGGGACATCAGCAAGCCCATATGCTATAAGGATCGTTTGGGCATTGACAATGAAAGGCGTTGACTATAAATTCATACATGAAGATCTCACTAACAAGAGCCCTGAACTCTTGAAGTACAACCCCGTTCACAAGAAGATACCAGTGCTAGTGCACAATGATGTACCCATTTGTGAATCGCTAGTGATGCTTGAGTACATCGACGAGACATGGAAGGACATTAGTCCCTTATTACCTAAAGATCCTCTTGATAGAGCCAAAGCGCGATTTTGGGCAAAATTTGGCGATGAGCAGGTTATACTACATATCTTGTTAGTATCTATCTATTTATGGGTGATGATCACTACTAACCATTTTTCAGTCATACACTACTAAATTAAATTAAAGATTTTGTTTAAGTAAAGCAACGCTTTCCCGCACTTGAATTTTTTTTTTTTTTTTTTTTTTGTAAAGAAAAGAAGAGAAATAGGAAGAATATTAATAAATGGTGTCATTATTCTTGTTTTCGCGCTTCCATCAATTTATACTATATTTTCCTTCGAAAACATCTTAGCGAATTAATTGATCTTTTTTTATTGATGTAGGTTATAGCATCGTTCTACGATTGCTATATGAAGCATGGGAAGGAACAAGAGGAAGCTAATGTAAAAGTATTGGCTAATCTAGAACATTTGGAAAAACTGCTAAATGAGAAGAGATTCTTTAATGGAGAAAGTTTAGGATTCTTGGATCTTGTTTTTGGTTGGATTGCCGATTATTGTAGTCCTTTAGAAGTTTTAACAAAATCGAAACTATTGAATGAAGATTCATTTCCGAATTTATGTGCATGGAAGAACAAGTTCCTTGAGAGCACCCCAAAATCTGAAAACTGGCCTGATCAAGAGTCTCTGCTTGTGAGATTTCAAAAAATGAAAGAAAGTAAAAATGAAAATTAACTACTACAACAATGTAAGCAGATTGTGAAGGCTTTTATGGAACCAAATTATCTCATTAGTTGGTGCATCCAAAATATATCAATAATGTTCTCTAATGCTTTTTTTGTTTAGTAAGTCAAACAACAGTGTCAAAGGGTGTGTTTGTGTTTTGGAAAGGCAAAATTGATATGATTTTGTCTAACTAATTAGATTGTATTGTCGTTGAATAGGTAATTATGTTCATTTCAATTTTAACTTTAACGAAGTTGTAATAAATCCAGAGATGGTTCCGAATATACAGGGCCCGCTAAGGCTATGGGTGAAGCGGGCGACAGCCCGGGTTTCGAAAAAAATTATTAATAGAAATATAATAAATAATATTTGTCGCAGTTCAAAAAAAAAAAATATTTGTGTGTCACTATGTAACAAAATTATCTGTATCTCATATGGACAGACCCAATACGTAACTTATTTTGAAATGGTACATGTTCGAAACTTGGCTTCTGCATTATTTTTAAATAATTCTACTGTTAATAGCTCTTAACTTTGTATTTGATATCATTTTTAACATTTTTTCTTTTAAAAAAAGCTACTTACATATAAATAAACATTATAACTATTTTTATGTCTAAAAACAGTGTTTCTTAAGTCTATCATAGACGTAAATGAGTGGTCAATCTCTTTAGTTTAAACCTCATAAAGATATATGTTTGCGTAACAAAATTTTGTTGGCAGCATTTTATAATTATCTCGACCGGGGGCATGCAAAAACTTTGGACCGGCCTTGCCAATGTAGCGTTGACATTTTCAGTGGTCTTCCAATGTTGATGGTATCTTTATTTTTGTAGGGGTTTTGTCGTCTTCGCTTGGGTGTATTTGTCCTTTTGCTAGATTGTGGGTTCACGTTTAGGTTTTTTAGTGTTATTAGGTTGAGCTCCGAAGTTATTCCGGATTGTTATATATATATATATATATATATATATATATATATATATATATATATATATATATATATATATATATATATATATATATATATATATATATATATATATATATATATATATAATACCCCGTCAGAATCCACTAACGTCGTACTAACTCCGGTCTCATAGTTTAGCGGTTACGCCCTCTATATGAGACGTTTCCGAAAAGTATTCGCATTAATTATCAAGCAAAGTCATTTATTAAAGAAAACGTATCTTGAAAGTATTTGACATAAATGACTATCGTAAATGAACCCAAAACATCTCGATAAGTAAATAGTTTAAATGCGAATATTTGTTCTTGAAATAAAGACGATAAAATATGCTGGATATCGTCCAGTTCTAGCAGCAGACAGCATGACAACTTCTGTATAGCGGAAGCACTACCTCTATGGACCTGAGATAAAACATGCAAAACATCAACTAAAACGTTGAGTGAATCTACAGGTTTAGTAAAGCATTTCGTAAGTTAAGCCACAATATTTTCTGAAAAACATCGTAAGAAAAGTATACATTATCATGAGCACTTGATTATAAAACTTTAACTTTTGCGGATAGCTAGGCTACACGTCTTCCTTTTACCCTATCTGAGCATACACCGATCAAGTGTACAAGTAACAACAAAATAAGCACCAGTTATGTTGCGGTGAGGTTTGTCAAACCTAACGGTATCGTCCCTATAAGTCGAGCTTACATAAAGTAACTAATATAATCAAGCTAAGGGATTTTTGATCTGAACTCATATGTATATGTTTAAATTACTTGTGCCTAATATGTAAAACATTTGGAAAAAGCATGTATCTCATCCCTGTAAAAACATAGTAGGAACTGTAGACTCACCTTAGCAAAAGCACTTGAAATATCTTAGCAAAATGTACTGTAGTCGAACAATCTCGACCGAACAACGCAACCTAGTCAAATAGATCATCTTAAGTATACACATATAGGTCACACTATATCAACCCATAGTGTACGCAAAGTCCTAGTGCTCAGACTGACTCAACAACCAAGTAAAAGTCAAATAGTCCAAGCAAGTCAACAAAAGTCAACCAAAGTAAACCAAAAGTCAACTCGGTCAAAGTGGTCAACTAAAGTCAAATATCTCAGTAGGTCATGCAAACATGGTCAACATGTCAAACCTAGGTCAAGTAACACTTTACAGTTCATAGTTAAGCAAATTGCACATTCGCAGTTTAACGCATGCCTTTAAAATACGTACATCGTAGAAAGATACAACTATAGCTCATAGCACATAATTCATAAAATTATGACCAACTCCATATCACAATTAGACTCAAAATCAATTCCAAAAAGTCCGGCCAAAGCCTCATACGATATATAAAAGTCGGAAATCAGAAGGGGTCTAGTTACGGTTTATAGAATCAGTTTCAGCACGCGCGTCAGTTTTGAAACATTTCTCAAAAAATATAGAAAATAGATTTTGACGAACGGCCAATTGGAGTCATCTCAAAACATCCCAAAATTTTAGTGATAAAATAATCAAAGACATCTCTTTAGCCAATTCGTACAGTTTAATCAATCTTTACAGACCTCTCAGTTTTAATCAACTAATAAGCACATCACTTAGACGAGCATATATCTCATGGCAAATCACGTTTTCACAAGTTGACATACAAATGAAATACATCAAGTAACATATAAAAGGTATGAGTTTGTGTTTCTTGAATGCTTTCTAGATTGGGATTGTTTGGGATCGAGGCCTCCAACAAACGAAGGGGAAAACTCAAGGAAGACAAACAAAAGCATAAGAAACGCTATGGAGTTTCTACTAAAGTTTTACCTATTCTTCTTTATAAAGGATGGTTTTTGCATCTATATAAAATAACCTTAAATAATGACTGAGTCTAATTTTTTTAAAAGAAAAACAAACATAAAAAGTGCATGCCTGTCTTTATAAAATAGTTCGAAGTATGGTGTGAGGAAACTCCAAGCGGCTTCTGACCTGAAGGCAAATTAATCGATGGTTGATTTTATTGTTAATTATATTAAGTAACAATATTATTAGACTACATTGTACTTAGCTCATTTAGGGTTAAAGCCAAAAATAGACTACAAACTTACATAAATGTACCGATGTCGCCCACAAATTCATTTCCGTCCTACTGTCGCCTACAAACTTATACTAAATGTGCTAATATAAACAAAATACTTTTTTTAACCGTCAACCAAAATGGTTGATACGTGACTTCTAAGTAGTCATGACACGGCGGTGATACATCGAAACAGAACTGAAAGTATATGGGCGACATCGAGACACAACTGAAAGTATATGGGCGACATCGGGACACAACTGAAAGTATATGGGCGACATCAGGACATATAAAATAAATAAAAAAACTTAAATAATTAACTTTACCGGTTCAGCAGGTAACTGATAACAAAATGTTAACATCAGCACATTCTTTGTAAGTTTGTAGACGACAGTAGGACGAAAATGAGTTTGTGGGCGACATCAGTATATTTGTATAAGTTTGTAGCCTATTTTTGGCTTTAACCCGCTCATTTATTATATGTATTGGGCTTAGCCTGTATATAACTATTACGGCTATTTATACTAGACTCTATGTAAGTAAGGTACAGACATTCCATTTAATAATATGCAATCAATATACATCTTAATCTTAATATGTATCGAGCCTTTCTATCTAAAAACTCTACCAAACAAAAGCTTCCGTTTGAAATTTATAAACAATAAAAAAAAAAAAAAAAAAAAAAAAAAACAAACTTTTGCCGATCGAGCCTTCCAATTTTATCTTGTTTATCAACTTTCTTTCTTATTATTTGTTCAGCAGTTGTTACCTTAAAGTGACAATTGAAAAATAAATGGCAAAGATTCCATCCTTCTTTCTTTGTGTGCTAAAAAAAGAAAAGAAATCAAAAGCCGCTGTGATTTTCTTTGCTGTCGACTAACAATTTGTTTTTTTTTTTTACTTTTCTCTTCTTTATTTTTCTAACTAGATTTAAGAGCTCGTGCACCTTGATTTAAAACTCGGTATCATCAAGTAACATTATGTTTAGTAATCCATGTAATATGTACATTATTAATGAGTCAAAATAACAATCTATTTAATGTAAACGTTTCCACTTGAAATATATGCAGGTACATTTCTAAATGTTTGTTAAATATGTAATTACCAAACCACGTACAATAAACTATGATTAGTATTACATTTGTATTTCTCTACAGATGTTGTAGCACCTTTTTATAAACTACATTTTTAGTAGTCTTCGAAAGTTCATTATCCTTCGACAATGGTATATTAATTAACGATATGATAAATACAGTATCACAAGTTTTGTGTTGAATGACCTGCTTAATTATTTTGTTTTGTGTTACACAAAAAACATAGATTAAGGCTACTAAATCCGGTAGTACCAGAACACCAAACACATCACTAACAATAGTAACGGTAGTTGATTTATTAGTATCGAAACTACCAATAGTTGGATTTTTTAAACTATGCTTTACACATAACACATTGATTAATGCAACTAAATCCGACTTGTCTTGTTAATTGTTTATTCTGCATATATATGGAAAATCAACATCAGAACTGTTAGGAGTTCAACTACCCAGATCGGGGATGCTTTTAAGAAACTCGTTTTCAGTAATCAGCAACATTCAAGCTATGGTCAGATTGGTCATTACTATCTATGTTAGACATTTTAGGAGTCCGTGCGTTGCACGGCAACTCTAAATCTAACTAATATATAGACTTTAGAGCGTATGCGTTGCACGGACGCTGACAAAACATGTTTTTAAAATCATTGAAATGGGCGAGTTAGTGGTATAATATTTGTAGTGCTTAATCACAGATCTTAACAAAACCTATTATGTATTAACTTCAAGTATATATTTTGTTAATAACACCGCATTTGAAGCATTTAACAACTACAAATTAATGTTAAAAATTCTATGATGACTACTACAACATTAAACCCAAATATATAGAGCGTAAAAAAAAAAAAAAAAACACTTAAAAAACACAGTTAGGTATCGATTAACGAAATGTAAACAATTGTCGTTGCAAGTGTCGTCTACTTTAAAAGAACTCCACCAGTCTACTTCAATGTACACCACCACCTTCTTACGATCGTAGAAATGGTGTCCCACTTCATATAAGTTTAGTAGAACACATAAAAACGTCCAATTAATTGAAACCGAATTCATATTGAAACTAAACACAAAACTTCTCGTGCACGTTTGCGCATCAAACTCTGGATGTTCTTTTGTTACAACTTTAATTTTGTATATTAGGTATTAGATGAGTATGAGTTGATTTCTATCTACTCCTAACTACTACTCTACTGAAAATAAGTACGGAGTAAAATGTGGAAATGAAATTGAGTTGTCCGTTTTTCCTTCGAGACCTCATGTGTATTTATATCATGAATATCTCATCATTCTTAGTCCCATGTAAAATTTTAAACATTCAACAAGCAAATTAAAAAAAAAAAAAAAAAAAACTTCGATTAATTTAATTTAAATACCTTCATTGTGGATACAAAGTGAGCCGTCCACTTTGTTTTGCCTGGCACTTTCTCCATGAACTTCAATTTATTTTTACCTTAAAGAAAGAAACATGAAGCCCCATTTGAATATTTGTTTATATAAAGTAAAACTATTTAGTGTCAATGGCACTCATTATATTTCTGCCGACATTCGACTCACTAAGTACTTAATATGCCCATATTGTATTACACTTCACATGTTAATATTATTTTCACATTAAAATATTTAATTATAATACAATTAAGAATAGTATTAATCTAAACCTCATTGTAGTTATAAATGACATAGTGTAATGGTGATATATTGAATATATATATATATAACCAACGTTTATATGTCACGAATTGAAATTCAAGAATGTTTTGGTTATATTCGTCTAGATATTAGCTTAATGTATTCACCTATACCTTGCCAGGATATTTCATTGATTTGAGATCAAATGAAAGAATTATAAATACTATATTAGGTTATGCAAACTTGATAAAAGAAACGAAAAAGGTAAAATTTGTATTACAAACTGGTACAAAATTTCTGATAAATAATGCCTTATTTTCTCCACAGTTAAAGAGAAAATTATTAAGTTTCTCTGATATATATCATAATAGATATGATTATCAGTCAATGATAATAGAAAATGAGAAATATCTAAGCATCACCAACAAGAATCATGTGGTTGAAAAACTACCAAGGCTTAGTCCTGGTTTACATTATACATATATACATGTACTAGAAGCATATATGGTGACTAATGAAAAAACACATATGATGATTATGAAAAGCACATATGATGAAAAAGCACATATGGTGATTAATGAAAAACACATATGATGAAATGCACATATGATGGAAAACACATATGATGATTAATGAAAAGCACATATTGTGATTAATGAAAAGCACATATGATGATTAATGAAAAGTATATTGAGAAAAAGAATCACAAATGTTTCTTAAAAGAATTCAAGGTGAGATATGTGGATAAATTCATCCACCATGTGGATCAAATTGACATTTCATTTTCTAATAGACGCATCTAGTAGATAATCTCATATTTGTCTATTATCAAGTCGAAATGTGGCATTTGCAAAGTTTCTTGCTCAAATTATTAAATAAAGAACACATTTTTCGATTACGCCATTAAAAGGGTGAGACCTGATAATGCTGGTGAGTTAACATCTCAAGCATTAAATGATTATCATATGTCTATAAGGATTGTTGTTGAACATCCAGTTGCTTATGTGCATTCAAAAAATTAGTTTAGCTGAATCAATAGATAAACGCTTGCAGCTAATAACTAGATAATTGGTAATGAGTACAAAACTCTCAATATTTATATGGGGACACGTAAATTTACATGATTCGACATTAATTCGCATTAAATCAAGTGCAAGTCATAAATATTCTCCCCTATAACTTGATTTTGGCCGAGAGCCAAATATTTTCCACCATTAGAATATTTGATTGTGCAATATATGTTCTAGTTGTACCACCACAACGCACTAAAATGGGTCCTCAAAGGAGGATGGGGATATATATATATATATATATATATATATATATATATATATATATATATATATATATATATATATATATATATATATATATATATATATATATATATATATATATATACCATTAGAATATTTGATTGTGCAGTATATGTTCTAGTTATACCGCCACAACGCACTAAAATGAGTCCTCAAAGGAGGATGGGGATATATATATATATATATATATATATATATATATATATATATATATATATATATATATATATATATATATATATATATATATATATATATATATATATATATATATATATATATATATATAACATCTTCAATTATAAGATATATTGAACCCATGGCGGGTGATGTTTTTACAGCACGTTTTGCTGATTGTCACTTTAATGAAATATTGTTCCCTAGATTAGGGGAGAAATGAAAAAATAAAGAAAAAGATGTTTCATGGTGTAAACATAAATTAATGTATCTTGATCATCGCACAAAAGAATGCGAAAAGAAAGTTAAAAAATAATGCATATGCAAGAACTTGCAAATAAATTACCCAATGCATTTACAGATACAAAAAGAAGTGACTAAATCATATATACCAGCAGTAAATGCTTCAGCTAGAATTGAAATTATAAAAGCTGGCAATAATGTCATTCATGAGTCTTTGCTACGCCAGAAACGTGGGAGACCAATTGGTTCTAATGATAAAAAATCTCAAAAAATAAAATCAGCTGATAATGAGGTAGAAGAAATTGTTCAAGAAGAACCACAAATCAATATTCCTTCTGCAGAGGATATTAATAAATGTAAATACATAAATTTCAATAAATTATGCAATAATATGGAACCGAAATGGAATGACAAAATATTGATGAGAATTTTTTCATGAATAAAGATGATGAGCTGGAACCAAAATCTGTCATTGAATGTCAAAATAGACATGACTATATACTAGCTGAATTGGAATTGCTCAATAAAATAAAAGTTTTCGGATAAATCATTATCACTTTTAAAGATGTGAAACGTAGGGAATGAAAGGACCCATCCTAATCCATCTGGACGAAGTCACCAACATCTCGTCCCATTGCGATGATCAACTCCAAATAATGTCTTTAAAATGAGCAAATGCACAGCGGAAGGTTTTCTTTCATACCTGAGAATAAACATGCTTTCAAGTGTCAACCAAAAGGTTGGTGAGTTCATAAGTTTATCATAAAATAATAAAATTCATCATTTTGATAGACCACAAAATTTAAATCCTGCATGGTACAAATGGGCCCGAATCCTACACCCACCTGTAATGTACATGCGATATCTTTTAAATACAGTACACCTTTCTCGTGTACGAAATCTATTTTTCATAAATCTTAGTAACCGTACACATATCTCGTGTACAAAATATAATACACATAACCTGTGTATAAAAATCATTCTCTCGATACATAACATTCACATCATTTGGTGGCAATTATCATGTCCACATAATTCAACGGTGGCAATTATCATGTCCACATAATTCAATGGTGGCAATTATCATGTCTACATAATTCAATAATAATACACAGAACTTCTGTCTGCATAATAATTCATTCGATGAATGTTTTGCTTGTGTCTATCTCGTCAAACATTTATAAAAGCATTTCATGTATTCGCAGTTCAAAATATATTTCAAAAGCATTTAATAAAGCAGTTGTAAAAACAGCGCATGTATTCTCAGTCCCAAAAATGTAAAGATTAAAAGGGAGCAAATGAAACTCACAATACTGTATTTTATAGTAAAAATACATATGACTACATTGAACAATGCAGGGTTGGCCTCGGATTTACGAACCTATATCATTTGTATATTCATTAATACATATAATTGTAATCGAGCATATATTTATGTTATTATTAGTGATAATTTCTATATTACTAACTCATATATTTTATTATATATTCATTTTGTACATTCTAAATAAAGTATTTATATATTTAAGTTCTGGTTATTATATTTATTTATATATATATAATCTTTTGTTTACAAAATAATAGTTATAGTAGTACTAGAGTAATATTAATAATAAATTTTTTTAATAGAAATAATACTTTTACTCATAATGATAATATTATTAATGGTAATTATAATTCTTATTTTTAGTAATAATAATGTTGTGATAATAATAATATCAATAATAATAATAATAATAATAATAATAATAATAATAATAATAATAATAATAATAATAATAATAATAATAATAATAATAATAATAATAATAATAATAATAATAATAATAATAATAATAATAACAATCAGAAATTCTACCTCAAAACGAAAAAGGATTAACAATAATGTCCTAGCCCGGGCTCGAACCCAAGACCTCTCGCTAACCCACTAACCACCTAAACCACTCCACTGTTACTTATATCTGATTTAATACCCAATCTAAATATCTTAACCCGTTTCCTGTTTCATCATCACCATACTTAACAATCATCGTTATCATTCATAATCACCATCATTATATTCGGTTTCTTCATCATGCCTCATTTCACTCGTCACCATCATCACTTTATACATCAATTGTGATCACCAACGTCACATAACATCATCACCATCATGCATCAAATCGTTTCATCATAATCAAATCTCGTTGTATATACATCATAACACAATTAATAATATCAACTCATCATTCTTTTCAATCTCCATTACCATCACGTCTCATCGTCATTACCATTTCCATCATTATCTCATCAACATCATAACAACCATATATCATCATCATCATCAATAATTAAAGGATGTGTGTGTTTGTGAGGTTACCGAATATGAACCAAAGAAAAAGGAAAGACAATAAGGTTGGGCTTTGTATATTGTGGCCCAACTTGTCTCATAAGCCAAAATAGTATTAATGGCCCAACATTACAGAAATTATTCAGCCTAATCCATTGTCCTATCCCAATCGACATATGTTCTTTTAATTCGCTGGATTCAATCTGTCGACATCCCAACATAACGATTATAATAATAATATTATAACCTAAAAAGAATCCTAGACGTGCACTATTGTTTCCTTTCTCTTTATAAATCGACAATCATAGCAATTATTAAAGGGAAATTGGTGGTGATTTGTGAGGTTTGGGGTTTGAAAAAAAAATGGTAGATTTGCAGGTTCACGGAAAGAAAAGAAAGATAGGGAACAGCAGCAGGAATCAGAAGAAGGAAGAAAGAAAAACAGCAAGTTTATGGTATTTTGTGGTGGTTGTGGTTCGTGATTTCGTGATAGAAAAATAGGATCAAAGGAGCTATAGCAATTATGAATGTTGCAGTAATAATTAGGAATGGTAGTGACGGCAGTTGGTGATCAAATAAAGCAGCAAGCCACAGTTTTTAATGGTGGTTTGATGGCGACTGTTGTGGTGCTCAGGCATAAAATAAAATAGCCGTAGAAGTAGGTAATCGTGTAGTAACAATGGCGAATTTGTAGAAGAGAGAGAAGTTGGTGTTCGGTTATCGTTGGTTTGATTCGAATCAATTCAGTTGTAATATGGAGAAGATGAGTTGTGGGTTTGTGGGTGTTTTGTAGTTGGGTTCACGTAGAAGAATAAGAAAGAAGAGATAGATGGGTTTTTTATATGCTTATGTATATATAAATATAGAGATGGTGGTTCACAATGGAGTGGGGTGGCGGTTTATGGTGACCGGCAGTGTAGAAGGTGGCTCACGAAGATGATCAAGGTGAACCAAAGGTGCTCGAGAGTGATGGCGAATGAGGGTTCGAATGGAGGTGAGGTTCAAGGTTTACAAGTGGAAATAGATAGCATGGGTGGTGGATTGTTATGCTTTATGATGGGTTCCATCAAAATGATAAGAGTGATGATCGATTATCATGAAGGTGATGTTTGGTTTCTTTTGTCGACAGAGAAAATAGAAAGAAGGTAAAGAAAACAATGGGATGGTGTTTGTTTCATGTGCCTTTCTATATATGAGTATATGCATATATAATATAGATAATGGGTTTATTGATTGAAGAGGCAGAGAACAAGAAAACACAAGTGGTTCACATAATGCAATTTACTTTGTTTACTTTATTTGTAATTATAGATAGATGATTTGTTTTTAAAGCATGTAATAATATTTATATATAATTAACAGTTGGCAAGTGTTAGGTGATTAGTTTTTAAAAAAAATGGCAAGTGGTGAAGGTTAAATAAGATGGAAAACATAAAAGTGGTTTATTATTGCAATTGGAAGAAAAGAATTTTACAAGTTGTGGTGGTGATTGGTCTAAACCTGTATCACATGTATCTATAGATATATAATCGATAATCTCAATTGTGGAGAGAACAAATGACAATTAACTTCTACTGATCATGAATGTGAACTACTTGCATGGAGTTGAGATAACGTGGGGCTAAGATGATTGGTGAATGTATACATACATATATATATATATATATATATATATATATATATATATATATATATATATATATATATATATATATATATATATATATATATATATATATATATATATATATATATATATATATATATATATAAATGTGTGGGAAACAAAACAGGAAAACTAATTAATAATAATAATATAATAATAATTATAATAATATTAAAAATAAAAACGTGTGAATATATTAACCGTCACCTTTCACGGATTGGATTTCGTATTCCGTTGTTAATTTAGTGGCGGATAAAAGTCTTCGGAAAGATGTTAATTTTACACCTTTTGTTCTAACGATTTAATTGTAGATTATTAATTCAAGTTATTATATATATATATATATATATATATATATATATATATATATATACACACACACTTATTTACAATTAATTGTTCGTGAATCGTCGGGAATGGTCGAAGGTCAATTGAATATATGAACATCGTTTCAAAATTTTCTAGACTCAACATTACATACTTTGCTTATCGTGCCGAGATCACATAAGGATCAAGTTTAAATTTAGTCGGAAATTCCCGGGTCGTCACAGTACCTACCCGTTAAAGAAATTTCGTCCCGAAATTTGAGTGAGGTGGTCATGGCTAATAATAAAAATATTTTCATGACGAATATGAGTTGATAGAATAAAATGTTATCTTTACCGAGTAATATAGATTAAACAATTTAGTTACTTGAAGCGTATGAGTGAAGCTATCGCAAAAGATTGAAATAGGCAAAGTAAATATTCGTATTAACTTTTGACAGAGTCAGGGTTGAATTTAGAAAATAAGGTACATCTTAGCTTTTGACGTTGTCTTGGTTGAATTCCGGAATTCAAGGGATTTAAAGAAAATCTTTGAAATCTAACGGATTTGATTCTTCAGCGAATAAGAAAATTAAGATTTCTATAATTAAATACGGTGACCCGCCTCGATTACTCTGTCTGATATTTCCATTATAAATTAAACTCTTCCGTTCCATTATTCTCACCCTTCTTATACTTTCTTTCTTAGTTCCTGCATCCAAAAGATTGTGAAAATGCTTAATCCCGTTCTAATCCTTGATATTTTCCTAATTATCATTTCTGTCATCCTTTTTTTCAATCTTCCACTAGAAAAATCTATTTACTTCTACTATTACCTTGGGGTGATACTATTCTTAATTCTACCATGTCTTTATATTGCTATTCGTATTAATATCCACGGTTTGTAACCTCCGTGTTGTTATTGGGCTTTATATTTTTTCTTATATCTTGGAGCTCTTTGCCTTTTTATTATCTTCTCGATCTTTAGTAAAGCGAGTAACGGTCCAAAGTTCGTAAGTATGGAACTTCAAATGAACTTAATGTTCTAAACAAGAAAAAACGTAATGGCACGATTTGATTTGTCAAATTACCAGAATCACTGAGAATAGAACTATCAAGAATATGCTATCTTGATGTGTTCAGAAGTTAAGCAGAATGAAAGAGTTATGTAACATGGCACATAATGACGTTATGATCTGTGAATCATCACGTCCCATTAAAACTCAGCATGACTTACTGTAATATAATCACGTTGATCAAGTGTCATTATATTATACTAACTCATGTTTCAGTTCCCAACACTACTTCAAAATCATTCATATTTTAAACTCGAAGGTTTTAGAATTTAGAAACTAAAATAGTTTCTTTTATGATGTAACACAGATAGCACGAAGAGATAACTAATTTTGGATAAGAAGAGTTATGAAAATATCCTCAGAAATATCGAAGATATTTATGATGATATTTTCAGAATTTCTAAGATCGAAGGTTGATGAAGAAAGATTTTCCACAAGATTTAATATGAGTATAGAGCAAGGTTTTCTCTAAATATTTCATTGGATACAGAATTATCTGGATTCTTTGATTATAGGGTTTGGTCCTTGTATTTGTCCTTGGTCGCCTTTGTGGTTAGCTCAATCCGTTTTCTAGTTCCAACTTTTCTGAGCTTTTCCAACATACTATTCTTTATCATAAAACTTCCAACGATTAAGGTCGTTTACGATTTTTTTTTGCTGCTTCATCAGCATTTCGAGGACTAGTTCGCAGTTCGGGGTGTTTTTCAGAAACTTCACATTCAAGCATGTAAGTCCAGATGATAGACGTTATATGTACACATATACTGTTGGCATAGGCATGCTGCGAGATTTCAAAATACTGATTGCTAATTCCCGATGATTCGTATGGAAATTCTTGTTACAAGATGCAGATGAGTAAATGATGGGGTTTTGATAAATATAATGATTTTTTGGAAAATCCTAGATCATTACAGATGCTGATAAGTTTACTGCTAATATGGTGAAATATAAGCGGTTCCCCGGTAATGATGGCGAAAAGCCAACGTATATATCAAGGTTTTAATAAGGCTGTTTCGACTGAAAAGTCGAAGTTGACTTGCTGGAGCTGTGACAAAACTGACTACTTTGAAAAAGAATTGGAATGCTATTTTCGGTAATAATAATGCCAAAGGAGCTAGTACAGATACGTGTTAAACGTTTACTCAGGTTTCGAGTGTTTTTCAGGTGCATAACTATATGTATCAATCTTTTCTTCCATAGATGAAGTTCGGTTGGTTCATTCTCTCGATTGAGGTGTTTTCAAGAATCGTGAAAGGTTTGAACGCAGATTGTATTCGTCAAGATACAAATGAGGTTTAAGATGAAATCAAATGGCAAACTTGAAGAATTATTTAGTTTCATATATTATAATCAGTATTTTAATTCATTTTAATTGTCCAATATTATTCGTCCACAGTCGATAGTCCACAGTTAACAGTCCAATAATTCATATATAGTTTAATATATAATATTCAAATTAATTAATACGTATCGTGACCCGTGTACATGTCTCAGACTCGATCACAACTCAAAGTATATATATTATTGTAGAATTAACCTCAACCCTGTATAGCTAACTTCAGTATTACTGCATATAGAGTGTCTATGGTTATTCCAAATAATATATATATATATATATATATATATATATATATATATATATATATATATATATATATGCGTCGATATGATATGTCAAAACCTTGTATACGTGTCCCGATATTTAAAGTGCGTAAAATAAATAACAGAAATTTAAATGATGATAAATAAAGTGCGTAAAGTAAATAACATAATGTAAATGACAATAAATAAAATTGCGAGAATTAAATTGCGATAAAATAAATTGCGATAATTAAATGTACAATAAGGAATTAACAGTCAGCTAGGAACAGTTAGCTAGGATTTTGTTAGCGTGGATTCTTAACAAAATTTTTCGTAGTTAATTTGTTTGTTTCTATCAAATTTTTATTTCGTCAAGTGTGTACTTCATTATGCCACTTGTTGGATTCTGATAAATCAAAATCCAAATATGAAATTTAATGAAAAATGGTTATTCTGTGGCGAACGGATTCGTATATCGGTAGATGTAAGTAGGATAGTAAATGATTGTTGAATCAGATTTGAAGAATGTACAGTGTAACTTATTAATGTGAAATCTAAATATTCCTCGGGTATTATCTACCCGTTAAAATATTTTCACCATCAACAATTTGTACAAAAGAATTTTTAATTACAATCTTTATGAAAACATATATACATATATATATTTTCTTCAGATGTAATCATGGATTTTAATGAGTCAATATAATATTAATCTCATTTGATTTATCGTTAGAACTATAATACATAATCTCTAAAACATTAGAGATTACATAATCGCCATGAAGAACGAAGATAATGATGTAGAATGATTCGCAGATTGATGATTATGCTCGAGGTACATAATGAGATGTTGAGGTGTGTGATGTTGAACTTAGATAGTTGGTGGTACTGGTATTGATGTTGATGGTACTGTTGGTGCCGTTGATGTTACTGAAGCTGGTACATTTTGCACCATATTTTTCAAGGCTACAACTCGGGCGCGTAATTCGTTGACTTATTACTCCGGGATGATTGTCTGTAAGAACGGTCGAATGAATAAGGTTTAGAATCTGAGTTATGATATAATCGTGGCAAGATATTTGGGAAATGAGGGTGAAAATGGTGTTACGAACAGGTTCGCTGGTAAGTGCTTCAGGTTCTTCATCAAGCGGTGAATTCGGTTAGTGGAAGGGATTGTCGTCTGCGCGTCTCCATCGATTAAGTCGACAACGAACCCATCAGATGAATTGGGGATGGATGATTGGTTGATTCATTCTGGTGACACTGCTTTCGGAGCTTAGGTGAAACTCCATATTGGAATAGCTGTCGGAATCCGAGGAATTCGAACTGGTTGAGGGATTCATCTCGTACGATCAGATGAAGGATTTTCGATAAGAAATAGATTATAGGATGTAGATTAGTACCCTACAATACATAATTTACATATGCATATATAATACTAAAATCCCATAAGTTACGGAGGAATCTGCGGAAGCTGTCAGGCAAATCTAACAATAACAGATACGCTAAGATATGAATTTTGTCTATACACTATTCATGCAATCAATGCAATAAGATGTGTCTAGACTAAGAATGATAAACAAATGATTCCCTAAGAATGATAAGCAGGTAATTTTCGACACGAAATGATAAGCAAAACTTTTGACATGCAGACATGGTCGAAGTCCAGACTCACTAATGCATCTAAACAACTATCAGTTAGACACACTTATGCAAGACCTGGTTCGCTAAGACCACCGCTCTGATACCAACTGAAAGGACCCGTCCTAATCCATCTGAACGAAGTCACCAACATCTGGTCCCATTGCGATGATCAACTCCAAATAATGTCTTTAAAATGAGAAAATGCACAGCGGAAGGTTTTCTTTTATATCTGAGAATAAACATGCTTTCAAGTGTCAACCAAAAGGTTGGTGAGTTCATAAGTTTATCATAAAACAATAAAATTCATCATTTTGATAGACCACAAAATTTAAATCCTGCATGGTACAAATGGGCCTGAATCCTACACCCACCTATAATGTACATGCGATATCTTTTAAATACAGTACACCTTTCTCGTGTACGAAATCTATTTTTCATAAATCTTAGTAACCGTACACATATCTCGTGTACAAAATATAATACACATAACCTGTGTATAAAAATCATTCTCTCGATACATAACATTCACATCATTTGGTGGCAATTATCATGTCCACATAATTCAACGGTGGCAATTATCATGTCCACATAATTCAATGGTGGCAATTATCATGTCCACATAATTCAATGGTGGCAATTATCATGTCCACATAACTCAATAATAATCCACAGAACTTCTGTCTGCATAATAATTCATTCGAGGAATGTTTTGCTTGTGTCTATCTCGTCAAACATTTATAAAAGTATTTCATGTATTCGCAGTTCAAAATATATTTCAAAAGCATTTAATAAAGCAGTTGTAAAAACAGCGCATGTATTCTCAGTCCCAAAAATGTAAAGAGTAAAAGGGAGCAAATGAAAATCACAATACTGTATTTTGTAGTAAAAATACATATGACTACATTGAACAATGCAGGGTTGGCCTCGGATTCACGAACCTATATCATTTGTATATTCATTAATACATATAATTATAATCGAGCATATATTTATGTTATTATTAGTGATAATTTCTATATTACTAACTCATATATTTTATTATATATTCATTTTGTACATTCTAAATAAAGTATTTATATATTTAACTTTTGGTTATTATATTTATTTTTATATACATAATCTTTTGTTTACAAAATAATAGTTATAGTAGTACTAGAGTAATATTAATAATAAAAAAATTTAATAGAAATAATACTTTTACTCATAATGATAATATTATTAATGTAATAATAATTCTTATTTTAAGTAATAATAATGTTGTGATAATAATAATAATAATAATAATAATAATAATAATAATAATAATAATAATAATAATAATAATAACAACAATCAGAAATTCTACCTCAAAACGAAAAAGGATTAACAATAATGTCCTAGCCCGTGCTCGAACCCAAGACCTCTCGCTAACCCACGAACAACCTAAACCACTCCACTGTTACTTATATCTGATTTAATACCCAATCTAAATATCTTAACCCGTTTCCTGTTTCATCATCACCATACTTAACAATCATCGTTATCATTCATAATCACCATCATTATATTCGGTTTCTTCATCATGCCTCATTTCACTCGTCACCATCATCACTTTATACATCAACTGTGATCACCAACGTCACATAACATCATCACCATCATGCATCAAATCGTTTCATCATAATCAAATCTCGTTGTATATACATCATAACACAATCAATAATATCAACTCATCATTCTTTTCATTATGATCATAACATCTCCATTACCATCACGTCTCATCGTCATTACCATTTCCATCATTATCTTATCAACATCATAACAACCATATATCATCATCATCAATAATTAAAGGATGTGTGTGTTTGTGAGGTTACCGAATATGAACCAAAGAAAAAGGAAACACAATAACGTTGGGCTTTGTATATTGTGGCCCAAATTGTCTCATAAGCCAAAGTAGTATTAATGGCCCAACATTACAAAAATTATTCTGCCTAATCCACTGTCCTAACCCAATCGACATATGTTCTTTTAATTCGCTGGATTCAATCTGTCGACATCCCAACATAACGATTATAATAATAATATTATAACCTAAAAAGAATCCTATACATGCACTATTGTTTCCTTTCTCTTTATAAATCGACAATCATAGCAATTATTAAAGGGAAATTGGTGGTGATTTGTGAGGTTTAGGGTTTAAAAAAATAAATGGTAGATTTGCAGGTTCACGGAAAGAAAATAAATATAGGGAACAACAGCAGGAATCAGAAGAAGGAAGAAAGAAAAATAGCAAGTTTATGGTATTTTGTGGTGGTTGTGGTTCGTGATTTCATGATAGAAAAATAGGATCAAAGGAGCTGTAGCAATTATGAATGTTGCAGTAATAATTAGGCATGGTAGTGACGGCAGTTGGTGATCAAATACAACAGCAAGCCACAGTTTTTAATGGTGGTTTGATGGCGACTGTTGTGGTGCTCAGGCATAAAATAAAATAGCCGTAGAAGTAGGTAATCGTGTAGTAACAATGGAGAATTTGCAGAAGAGAGAGAAAGAAGAGAGAGAAGTTGGTGTTCGGTTATCGTTGGTTTGATTCGAATCAATTCAGTTGTAATATGGAGAAGATGAGTTGTGGGTTTGTGGGTGTTTTGTAGTTGGGTTCACGGAGAAGAATAAGAAAGAAGAGATAGATGGGTTTTCTATATGCTTATGTATATATAAATATAGAGATGGTGGTTCACAATGGAGTGGGGTGGCGGTTTATGGTGACCGGCAGTGGAGAAGGTGGCTCACGAGGATGATCAAGGTGAACCAAAGGTGCTCGAGAGTGATGGCGGATGAGGGTTCGAATGGAGGTGAGGTTCAAGGTTTGCAAGCGGAAATAGATAGCATGGGTGGTGGATTGTTATGCTTTATGATGGGTTCCATCAAAATGATAAGAGTGATGATCGATTATCATGATGGTGATGTTTGGTTTCTTTTGTCGACAGAGAAAATAGAAAGAAGGTAAAGAAAACAATGGGATGGTGTTTGTTTCATGTGCCTTTCTATATATGAGTATATGCATATATAATATAGATAATGGGTTTATTGATTGAAGAGGCAGAGAACAAGAAAACACGTGGTTCACATAATGCAGTTTACTTTATTTACTTTATTTACTTTATTTGTAATTATAGATAGATGATTTGTTTTTAAAGCATGTAATAATATTTATATATAATATATAATTAACAGTTGGCAAGTGTTAGGTGATTAGTTTTTTAAAAAAAAATGGCAAGTGGTGAAGGTTGAATAAGATGGAAAACATAAAAGTGGTTTATTATTGCAAATGGAAGAAAAGAATTTTACAAGTTGTGGTGGTGATTGGTCTAAACCTGTATCACATGTATCAAGAGATATATAATCGATAATCTCAGTTGTGGAGAGAACAAATGACAATTAACTTCTACTGATCATGAATGTGAACTACTTGCATGGAGTTGAGATAACGTGGGGCTAAGATGATTGGTGAATGTATATATATATATATATATATATATATATATATATATATATATATATATATATATACATATATATATATATATATATATATATATATATATATATATATATATATATATATATATATATATATATATATATATATATATATATATTTATATAAATGAGTGGGAAACAAAACAGGAAAACTAATTAATAATAATAATAATAATAATATTAAAAATAAAAACGTGTGAATATATTAACCGTCACCTTTCACGGATTGGATTTCGTATTCCATTGTTAATTTAGTGGCGGATAAAAGTCTTCGGAAAGATGTCAATTTTACACCTTTTGTTCTAACGATTTAATTGTAGATTATTATTTCAAGTTATTATATATACATATATTTATATATATATATATATATATATATATATATATATATATATATATATATACACAAACTTATTTACAATTAATTGTTCGTGAATCATCGGAAATGGTCGAAGGTCAATTGAATATATGAACATCGTTTCAAAATTTTCTAGACTCAACATTACATACTTTGCTTATCGTGTCGAGATCACATAAGGATCAAGTTTAAATTTAGTCGAAAATTCCCGGGTCGTCATAGGGAACACAAATGAATTTTTACCCGAAAAGGAAATGAGAAAAAATGAAGTTACAAGGTAAAGCTAGACTTGTAACTTAAGACTTCTCTCAAAGACCAGAAATTGATTATGAGGAAACTTATTCTCCTGTTATGGATGAAATTACTTAATCAGTTTGGCAGTTTCTAAAAAAATTTAGAAATGCATCTAATGGATGTTATTACTACTTATTTAAATGAATCACTCGATAGTGATATATACATGAATATACATGAAGGGTTTAAGGTATCAGAAGCATCTAATGCTGAATATACATGAAGGGTTTAAGGTATCAGAAGCCTCTAATGCAAAACACAAGGAAATGTATTCCATTGAATCACGCAGATTTTTATATGGGTTGATACAATAGTATAACTGATTAAGTGATTACTTGATAAGAAAAGTGTATACATATAAACTTATTTGCACATGTGTTTTAATTATGAAAACAATGACCAGATATATATCGTAGTTATTTATGTCAATGGTCTTAACATCATATGAACAAATAAAGAGATCTATGAAATCATTCAACTTCTAAAGAATTAATTTGAAATGAAAGATCTTGAAAAAACCAAGTATTACCTTGGATTGAAAATTGAGCATATGCCTAATTGTTTACTTGTACATCAAACAACTTATACAAGAAAAGATTTTAAAACATTTTCAAAGTCAAAACCATTGGTTGTTAGATCGCTCAATATTGACACTGGTCTATTTCATCCCTGTGAAGATCATGAAGATCTTAACAGATCGGAAGTTCCATATTTTAGTGCAATTGGGGTTCTTTTGTATTTTACCAAATTGTTCAAGACCTGACATTTCTTTTGCAGTTAATTTGTTGACAAGGTTCAGCTCAGCCCCTACAAGAAGACATTGGAATGTGATCAAACACATATTTCGATACTTTCGAGGAACTACTGATTAAGGATTATTTTATTCTAACGAATCAAAACAAGATTTGGTTGGTTATGCAGATGCATGTTATTTATCTGATCCACATAAAGCTAAATCTCAAACTGGATATGTATTCCTAAATGGAGGTACTGCAATATCATGGCGTTCTCAAAACAAACACTTATTGCAATATCATCAAATCATGCTGAAGTGATTGCATTACATGAAGCTACTCAGGAATGTTTTTGGTTGAGATCAATGACACAACTCATTACTGAATCTTGTGGACTAGAAAGCAATAAAAGCCCAACAACTGTCTATGAAGATAATGCAGCTGGCATAGCACAGATGAAAGAAGGGTATATCAAAAGTGATCGAACAAAACACATACCTCCTAAATTCTTCTCATACACTCAAGATCTCATTAAGGACAACCATATTGAAATGAGATATGTTCAATCCAGCAAAAACTCTGCTGATCTTTTCACCAAAGCACTTCCAACTGCTATTTTCAGAATGCATACTCACAATATTGGCATGAGGCATGTTCAAAAGATGTAACAGCGTAATGTCTACTTGAGGGGGGAGACAACTCTATACTGCACTCTTTTTCCCTTAGCTAAAGTTTTTTCCCACTGGGTTTTCTTTAGCAAGGTTTTTAACGAGGCAGTAACTTATAGTTGATCTCTAAAACAAAATTTCTATCCAAGTGGGAGTGTTATGATAATTAAAATAATAATACATGTATGGATAGTCAATTTTGAACAAACTTTTAGTCAATTTTGTACCACTTGCATAGTATTTCTTAGTAGTATAAATACACCATGATGGTATGCTTGTAGACCTGCACCATTTCATAGAATTATATGAAATACACACTTATTCTCTCTTTTACTAATATTTCATAAATAAGTATAATTGTATTTAGTAGTTCTTTTATTAAAATTATAACAATTAAACATATATTACATCATACAAATATCATACAAAGTAAATAAACGCAATCAAAGACCAAACTGAAAAAAAAACTATTTGGTAATCAAAATATTACTGATGCATAAAAATTTATGAAAAAATAGAACCTAAAATTATCGCATAGTATCCTCACAGAGAATCCTCTTTTTTCTTGACTTCCTCTTATATTCAGTTTTGCAAGTAACAACCACGCTGCAAACAATGGAACTAAACATCAAGAATTCATAAATTATCATAAAGGAAACCAACAACCATGAGATATAGTTTCAAACCCTTAAGTTTAAAAAACAGTTAGTGATCAGAAATTTTATCTTTGTGAATGATGAATCAACTTACGTCTTGTTAATGATAATCATGATCATAGAGGAAAGTTGTTTCAAAAGAATTAAAAAAAACACAAGTATCATTAATTAAATACTGCAGTAAACAATATTTCAAACGCATTATGCAACTACCAACAGATTGTGTTAAATACATACAGCAAGTGCAGGTGGCAAAGTGGGTAACGGGCCAGGATGGGTAGGGTTCAGCCACACTGAAAAACACCAGATGTTTTCTCGTATACCGGTAGGGTCCATAATAAATTAAAAAGTATGATCCATCTCAGTGAATTTTGACCCAGATCAAATATAAAATGGTCAAGGAAACCCAACTCATCAATAAAATACAGTTGCGAATTTGCCGTAGAAGTAGGTAATCGTGTAGTAACAATGGCGAATTTGCAGAAGAGAGAGAAAGAAGAGAGAGAAGTTGGTGTTCGGTTATCGTTAGTTTGATTCGAATCAATTCAGTTGTAATATGGAGAAGATGAGTTGTGGGTTTGTGGGTGTTTTGTAGTTGGGTTCACGGAGAAGAATAAGAAAGAAGAGATAGATGGGTTTTCTATATGCTTATGTATATATAAATATAGAGATGGTGGTTCACAATGGAGTGGGGTGGCGGTTTATGGTGACAGGCAGTGGAGAAGGTGGCTCACGAGGATGATCAAGGTGAACCAAAGGTGCTCGAGAGTGATGGCGGATGAGGGTTCGAATGGAGGTGAGGTTCAAGGTTTGCAAGCGGAAATAGATAGCATGGGTGGTGGATTGTTATGCTTTATGATGGGTTCCATCAAAATGATAAGAGTGATGATCGATTATCATGAAGGTGATGTTTGGTTTCTTTTGTCGACAGAGAAAATAGAAAGAAGGTAAAGAAAACAATGGGATGGTGTTTGTTTCATGTGCCTTTCTATATATGAGTATATGCATATATAATATAGATAATGGGTTTATTGATTGAAGAGGCAGAGAACAAGAAAACACGTGGTTCACATAATGCAGTTTACTTTATTTACTTTATTTACTTTATTTGTAATTATAGATAGATGATTTGTTTTTAAAGCATGTAATAATATTTATATATAATATATAATTAACAGTTGGCAAGTGTTAGGTGATTAGTTTTTTAAAAAAAAATGGCAAGTGGTGAAGGTTGAATAAGATGGAAAACATAAAAGTGGTTTATTATTGCAAATGGAAGAAAAGAATTTTACAAGTTGTGGTGGTGATTGGTCTAAACCTGTATCACATGTATCAAGAGATATATAATCGATAATCTCAGTTGTGGAGAGAACAAATGACAATTAACTTCTACTGATCATGAATGTGAACTACTTGCATGGAGTTGAGATAACGTGGGGCTAAGATGATTGGTGAATGTATATATATATATATATATATATATATATATATATATATATATATATATATATATATATACATATATATATATATACATATATATATACATATATATATATATATACATATATATATATACATATATATATATATACATATATATATATACATATATATATATATACATATATATATATATATACATATATATATATATATATATATATATATATATAGTATATATATATATATATATATATATATATATATATATATATATATATATATATATATATATAAATGAGTGGGAAACAAAACAGGAAAACTAATTAATAATAATAATTATAATAATATTAAAAATAAAAACGTGTGAATATATTAACCGTCACCTTTCACGGATTGGATTTCGTATTCCATTGTTAATTTAGTGGCGGATAAAAGTCTTCGGAAAGATGTCAATTTTTCACCTTTTGTTCTAACGATTTAATTGTAGATTATTATTTCAAGTTATTATATATACATATATTATATATATATATATATATATATATATATATATATATATATATATATATATATATATATATATATACACACACACTTATTTACAATTAATTGTTCGTGAATCATCGGGAATGGTCGAAGGTCAATTGAATATATGAACATCGTTTCAAAATTTTCTAGACTCAACATTACATACTTTGCTTATCATGTCGAGATCACATAAGGATCAAGTTTAAATTTAGTCGAAAATTCCCGGGTCGTCATAGGGAACACAAATGAATTTTTACCCGAAAAGGAAATGAGAAAAAATGAAGTTACAAGGTAAAGCTAGACTTGTAACTTAAGACTTCTCTCAAAGACCAGAAATTGATTATGAGGAAACTTATTCTCCTGTTATGGATGAAATTACTTAATCAGTTTGGCAGTTTCTAAAAAAATTTAGAAATGCATCTAATGGATGTTATTACTACTTATTTAAATGAATCACTCGATAGTGATATATACATGAATATACATGAAGGGTTTAAGGTATCAGAAGCATCTAATGCTGAATATACATGAAGGGTTTAAGGTATCAGAAGCCTCTAATGCAAAACACAAGGAAATGTATTCCATTGAATCACGCAGATTTTTATATGGGTTGATACAATAGTATAACTGATTAAGTGATTACTTGATAAGAAAAGTGTATACATATAAACTTATTTGCACATGTGTTTTAATTATGAAAACAATGACCAGATATATATCGTAGTTATTTATGTCAATGGTCTTAACATCATATGAACAAATAAAGAGATCTATGAAATCATTCAACTTCTAAAGAATTAATTTGAAATGAAAGATCTTGAAAAAACCAAGTATTACCTTGGATTGAAAATTGAGCATATGCCTAATTGTTTACTTGTACATCAAACAACTTATACAAGAAAAGATTTTAAAACATTTTCAAAGTCAAAACCATTGGTTGTTAGATCGCTCAATATTGACACTGGTCTATTTCATCCCTGTGAAGATCATGAAGATCTTAACAGATCGGAAGTTCCATATTTTAGTGCAATTGGGGTTCTTTTGTATTTTACCAAATTGTTCAAGACCTGACATTTCTTTTGCAGTTAATTTGTTGACAAGGTTCAGCTCAGCCCCTACAAAAAGACATTGGAATGTGATCAAACACATATTTCGATACTTTCGAGGAACTACTGATTAAGGATTATTTTATTCTAACGAATCAAAACAAGATTTGGTTGGTTATGCAGATGCATGTTATTTATCTGATCCACATAAAGCTAAATCTCAAACTGGATATGTATTCCTAAATGGAGGTACTGCAATATCATGGCGTTCTCAAAACAAACACTTATTGCAATATCATCAAATCATGCTGAAGTGATTGCATTACATGAAGCTACTCAGGAATGTTTTTGGTTGAGATCAATGACACAACTCATTACTGAATCTTGTGGACTAGAAAGCAATAAAAGCCCAACAACTGTCTATGAAGATAATGCAGCTGGCATAGCACAGATGAAAGAAGGGTATATCAAAAGTGATCGAACAAAACACATACCTCCTAAATTCTTCTCATACACTCAAGATCTCATTAAGGACAACCATATTGAAATGAGATATGTTCAATCCAGCAAAAACTCTGCTGATCTTTTCACCAAAGCACTTCCAACTGCTATTTTCAGAATGCATACTCACAATATTGGCATGAGGCATGTTCAAAAGATGTAACAGCGTAATGTCTACTTGAGGGGGGAGACAACTCTATACTGCACTCTTTTTCCCTTAGCTAAAGTTTTTTCCCACTGGGTTTTCTTTAGCAAGGTTTTTAACGAGGCAGTAACTTATAGTTGATCTCTAAAACAAAATTTCTATCCAAGTGGGAGTGTTATGATAATTAAAATAATAATACATGTATGGATAGTCAATTTTGAACAAACTTTTAGTCAATTTTGTACCACTTGCATAGTATTTCTTAGTAGTATAAATACACCATGATGGTATGCTTGTAGACCTGCACCATTTCATAGAATTATATGAAATACACACTTATTCTCTCTTTTACTAATATTTCATAAATAAGTATAATTGTATTTAGTAGTTCTTTTATTAAAATTATAACAATTAAACATATATTACATCATACAAATATCATACAAAGTAAATAAACGCAATCAAAGACCAAACTGAAAAAAAACTATTTGGTAATCAAAATATTACTGATGCATAAAAATTTATGAAAAAATAGAACCTAAAATTATCGCATAGTATCCTCACAGAGAATCCTCTTTTTTCTTGACTTCCTCTTATATTCAGTTTTGCAAGTAACAACCACGCTGCAAACAATGGAACTAAACATCAAGAATTCATAAATTATCATAAAGGAAACCAACAACCATGAGATATAGTTTCAAACCCTTAAGTTTAAAAAACAGTTAGTGATCAGAAATTTTATCTTTGTGAATGATGAATCAACTTACGTCTTGTTAATGATAATCATGATCATAGAGGAAAGTTGTTTCAAAAGAATTAAAAAAAACACAAGTATCATTAATTAAATACTGCAGTAAACAATATTTCAAACGCATTATGCAACTACCAACAGATTGTGTTAAATACATACAGCAAGTGCAGGTGGCAAAGTGGGTAACGGGCCAGGATGGGTAGGGTTCAGCCACACTGAAAAACACCAGATGTTTTCTCGTATACCGGTAGGGTCCATAATAAATTAAAAAGTATGATCCATCTCAGTGAATTTTGACCCAGATCAAATATAAAATGGTCAAGGAAACCCAACTCATCAATGCTGACCAAAATCCATCTTACCATAACAATGATCATTCTGACCCAGATAACAGCAATAGTAGACATTTTGACCCAAGTAGTATATAATGTAAATGTAAATATGTTGATTTAAAACAACCTAAACTTATTCCAGGGTGGCAAACCTGACCCATATCAGCTTCAAATGAACAATATTAACAAAAAAACTGTTACAGAAGCGAAAAATATCCAAAATAACAATAAACTCCACCCAAAACTAACTTGTAACTGTAATTTCAACCCATCTCAGATGTGCAGTATTAATTGCTACCCAAATAGGCTTCCTTTTATGAGCAGAACCCAAAACATCAATACTATAGCAACCTTGACCCATACCACTTATACATATGCTATTTGAACCCAATAACAGATACAAACATTTACCCAGGTAATATATAAGGCAACCATTCTAACCATGATTATCTAAGCCCAAAAAGAAAAAAGCATCATAGTCTTAAAACCAAAACCTTAATGCAATTAAGGTTCAGAACCATATCAAAAGTACACTTTAACACCCTATATGAGACCTGATCCAACAATAAGTAAAACGCGATTGTCCACTTTAAACCCGGCTCCACGTGGCTATAAATGGTAAAAAATCCGACAATCAACCAAATCAAGTAACATTATGAGCCCGTGCGTTGTGTATAATACTAAATATACTGATTACGAATATTCAAAATTCAGCACAAATAACTAAATTTTATGCTTCAAATACCTGCCATTCCAACAACTGTTAATGCATTTTCTGATGTTGTCCATCACTGTCGAAGAGACCAGAAATAGTTATGGTCATGTTATACACCTAGGATAAATTTGAACACTGGAAACTCACGTCACATGAGCATATGTGACAAAACCGTTGTAATATATATGCTACACGAGTGAATGTGTCACTCGTGCGTGTGATTCCTGTTAGGTGTACGATCGAGATGTCAGACGTACGCGTGAGCTGATAGAGGCATATATAAAGAGTTTCCTTGTTCATTTGATGTAGTTGAGAATAACGGAAGCTTAGAGAAGCTCTCCACTCCTCTTCACCTTCATGGTGGAGAGGAATCAAGGTGAATTGATGCTCCAATCACCTTGATAACCCATCTTTCTTTGTTTAAATTCATGTAATCGAGCTTGTAATTGTTCATTATCATTAATACGTGTAATTTTGGCACTGAATCAGCTGTTATTGACTAATCTAAATGAGTTTTATGCTTGTTCATCATGTTCATCACTTAATATGCTCAAATTGATGAATCGTTTCTTATTTTTTGATCAAACGGTCCTAGCAAGCGATGCAAGGGATCAAACAACAACAATGATAATAACCGGTTTCTTCTTAAATCTTGTTTCCCCAAAAGAAGAAGGCTTGTCTATCTGCAGCTTCTCCATGGACTTTGCAATTTCATCTTTCGTTTCATCATTTGACTATCTACATGTTCAAAAACAAAGTAAGCCACTGTTACATAGCTTCAGAAATCTAAATAAAAACGTTAAATATAGACGGTATCTTTAATTTGACTCCGGATGAATTACTCGATTCTGTTGCATAGCTGATGCAGCTTCTTCTGATGTGTTAACGTTCGATTCTGAATCAATATCCATCTAAAACAATCTTCATAAAGTCAATTAAAAAAGAAACAAAGCTAAATAGTATCATAAATGTGTCCAAAATAAGTTCACTAAGCATCATATAAAAGTTAAACTGAGAAAGGAAATTATAAATTGATTATCAATTTTCTACATTCAAATCTCAAGTACGATTGAAAAAAATGAAAGTCATGAATCATACAAAAGAAAATAAATGAAACCCTTACCATTCAGCGTCATCAGTCGACTACAACGCTCGATTTTTTGGCCATCCAAACCATCGATTATTTGAATTCAATGATCGTTCAATGTATACTGAATGCCATATAATTAGTCTAATATATTTATGTATGAATCAATAACCCTAATTTTTAGGCCAGATCTTAAACTCTAATCGTGTGAACTATACCTTTTACTGTGAATCTGAAGTATTAACACCTGCAGCTGATTTGGTTGTTGTAGCAGCAGTTCTAGCGGTGTTTATCAAGAAATAGGGTTACAAATTATCAAGAAATAGGGTTACAAGACCCAAGAACGATGGTGAATCTGAAGTATTAACACCTGCAACCGATTCTCCAACACTTGAATCACTTTCCTTTTTTTTATTCGAGTAAAAATTGGGAACCCTAAATTCAGATTGTAGAGAGCAAATTACTCAATCAGTTTAATCTTCACACGGTTTTGTTTTTTTGACCCACAATGAAGCGACAAATATCGCGATGTCAGACCCCGCTGACAATTCTGCGCAACCAATACGATGGAGACACGTGGCGTAACTGTTTTGGCGAATAGCTGTGGGTAAGCCACGTAGGATAATCTATGTGCTTTATAAAAGGTTATAGATATTTTTGCCCAGCAAATAAGGCACTATGAGAAAGGAACAGACTTCCATTGGCCCAATTCAACACAGGCCAATTTATTACAAATTATAGAATCCTAACAACGTCTTATTATAGCAGCCCACAGCAAACTTTTATGCCAAACTAGCCGTTATCTATGTTATTGATTTTTAATTAATGTAAATTTTAATTTTTAGGATATTTTTTTAAGTTTTCTAAATTATTGTACTTTTTATTATTTATAATTTTAAATTATGTAAAGTTTTTTATTAAAATTATGCAACGTTTTAATTCTTTTGCAAATGAATTATAAATAAACATAAGTTTTTTAATTAAGGGTTAAAGATACAAATAGACTATATACTTTCTCAAATGTCCCGATGTCGCCCATATACCCATTTGCGTCTCTCTATCGGCTATATACTTTCAAAAAGTGTACCAATGTTAACATTTCGTTACCGGTTACCTGCTGAACCAGTAAAGTTAAATATTTAATGTTTTTTTTCATTTTATATGGCTATAAATCGGTCATATACTTTTAGTTTTGTTCCGATGTAGGCTATATACTTTCATTTTTTGTTTTGATATATCATCGGCGTGTCATGACTACTTAGAAGCCACGTCATCAATTATTTTCGTTGCAGGTAAAAAAAAGTATAGTGACTTATATTGGTACGCTTTTTGAAAGTATATAGCCGACAGTGAGACACAAATGAGTATATGAGCGACATCGGGACATTTGAGAAAGTATATAGCTTATTTGTAACGTTAACCCTTTATTTAAAACTGGAAAATCAAATTTAAATGACACGTCAGCGTCATCCTTTCCCAACACCTTCCCCATTACAATTTCCCCTTCTCCCGTCATTGTCATGTCAGCTACAATACCCAAAAAGTACCCGTCATTCACTCGATGTCAACACCACCATTATCCCATGGTCTTATAGACAATTGGTAAAGGTGATATTTTGATACAATTTTTTGATATTATATGTTAGTTTTTAAGTAGGCTATTTTCCCAGACTAAAAAGAAATTCATATATAGTCAGATTGTTAATTATTCTTAATTTTTTGTTTAAGACTTAAATTAACCCTTCAACTTGGAAACATATTTGTTTGGCCGGTTTCTACTAGGCAACGACAGGGCCAATTATAAGCATAATTCATCCTCATGTACATCTTCTTGAACGGCTCTAGATCTAATCGATATATATACCCTGATGTTTGGCAAGTTGTTCGTAGATATATGGCCGGTTAATATAATTCACTTTGTTCAAATGTCTTTTTATAAAAGGCGATAATTAGACATATTCCTTAGCATTTCGTATTTATAAGTTTATATCGTGAAACGACGATCGTTCTTCTATCTGTCTGTTACAACTGAAGGAATATTACGAGTAGTTTGTACATAGGTTTAGATACTAATAAGGCAATATTATGTGCTATAAAAGAAAAAGAAACCAATGTTTCATAACTTGTAAAAAGTAAGGTAACTTGAGTAATGGAGAAGGTGAAGCTTTTCGGGACATCGTCAAGTCCATTTGTTATAAGGATCGTCTGGGCACTAAGACTAAAAGGCGTAGACTATGAAATGGTATATGAAGATCTTAGCAACAAGAGTTCCGAATTCTTGAAGTACAACCCTATTTACAAGAGGGTACCCGTGCTAGTGCATAACGAAGTGCCCATTTGTGAATCACTCGTGATTCTTGAGTACATCGATGACACATGGAAGGACACTAGCCCGTTCTTACCTCAAGACCCACTTAGTAGAGCCAACACACGTTTTTGGGAAAAATTTGGTGATGAACAGGTTATACGATTTATTTTTTATTTTATTTATTTGAGGTTAATTAATTTTCTTGTTCGTGCTACCCTGTCAGGTAGAGTGTTTTTACTGTAACGTATGCGGCATAATCGTATGATCTTGTGACTATTTCCGACCTTTTTTTTGCCCACCCAAGATGTACTTTTAGTAAAGTTTGAACCTAAAATGTTGGGACCCCAAGTATTTGGTTATACGGAGTACTAATTGTTAGCAAAACTAAATGTATTTTAATTTGATCATGGAATCTTTAGTTCAAGCCAAGAAATGTTATCTTATTAGCTAGTTAATTGATTTATGCTATTGCCTATTGTTGTAGGTTTTACCTTCATTTTATGGTTGTTATATAAAAAATGGGAAGGAACAAGAAGAAGCTAAGGTAACAACATTAGCTAATTTAAAGCTTCTTGAAGAACTACTGAATGAAAAGAAGTTTTTCAGTGGGGAAAGTTACGGATTCTTGGATCTGGTTTTTGGGTGGCTTGCTGATTGTTCAGGTCCCTTAGAAGTAGTAAGCAATGAGAAACTGTTGGATCAAGATTCATTCCCAAACCTATGTAAATGGAGGTCAAAATTCCTTGAGGTCCCACCAAAAACTAAGGACTGGCCTGATCAAGAATCTCTAGCAGTTGGGTATAAAGAGTACTTAAAAATGAGGCAGGCAAAATAACTTTCCGCAACAAAGTAAGACAATTTGTAAAGGTTTCAAAGGAACCAAAGTGTACTCATTTGTTAGTTGCATTCCACATAAACTAATGCTCTCTAATGCTGGTGTGTCTAAATTAGAACAAACGTGTTTGTGTCTTCAAGTGTAATAAAGTAGATTGCATTATCGTTGAATTGAAAGTTAATTATGTTCATTTTGTCAATTTTTACTTCAAAAAGTAGAGTTTGTGTTTATAGAATGCTTCCAGGATTTGGATTTTGCAAATATTTAACTACTAAAGATAGATCGCAATCTAAAGATTGATCATTTATAAAATAACTAGTGAAACGACCGTGGAACGACGGGTTTGTTTAAAAGAAACAGTTTAGTGATATGTTTTAGGTATTAAGTGAATGTAAATACTAAAGTCATTTAGTTTAATGAACCGTGAAATCAAGGATTTCGACTAAGAATTTGGTTTGAAACCATTTAACCCGAACACCAAACCATAACCAAACCGGAAAAAACCAAACTGAATTTGAAAAACGGTTTTCGGATCAAGTCAAAACCGAAACCGAATTTGAATTCGGATTTCGGTTCGGTGTTCGGTTTTGAAAATTCTGAATTCGGTTTAACTGAAAACCGAATTCAAAATTTTTATATATTTAATTTGTATATTTATGTTTTAATGTCATTATAATTTGAGATCCAATCAATAAAATAATTTCTCACCAATATGACGATTTGGTAGCTCATATTATAATTATGTTACTCAAATTATTATGTTCTTCTTCTTAATAATAGTAGCAGTAAACGTCATAATTAAGCTGTAAATATTAATCAATCATCGAATTCTTGATAATTTAATAGTATGTCATTGTTTTAGGTTGTAAATAACTAAGACATTAGTAATGCCAAAATTAAACTACCATCGTTCTCAAATTTTTCATAATATTTGGTTTTAACCGAAAACCGAACCGAATTCGAATTCGGTTTTCGGTTCGGTTCGGTTTCAACTTTGAATTCGGTTTTCGGTTCGGTTTTCGGTTTTGCCCAAAAAAATTTCAAAACCAAATACAGCGAACCGAATACACCGAACAAACCGAAAACCGAACCAATGAACACCCCTAGTTGCATTCCACATAAACTAATGCTCTCTAATGCTGGTGTGTCTAAATTAGAACAAACGTGTTTGTGTCTTCAAGTGTAATAAAGTAGATTGCATTATCGTTGAATTGAAAGTTAATTATGTTCATTTTGTCAATTTTTACTTCAAAAAGTATGAGTTTGTGTTTATAGAATGCTTCCAGGATTTGGCTTTTGCAAATATTTAACTACTAAAGATAGATCGCAATCTAAAGATTGATCATTTATAAAATAACTAGTGAAATGACCGTGGAACTACGAGTTTGTTTAAAAGAAACAGTTTAATGATATGTTTTAGGTATTAAGTGAATGTAAATACTAAAGTCATTTAGTTTAATGAACCGTGAAATCAAGGATTTCGACTAAGAAACTTTTCGTTGTTTTTACAAACATATTGATATACTTAATTTGATCAGAATAAATGAATTCATTTATTCTTCCACCACCATCTTCTAATTTTCATCACAATTACTATTTTTCATGTTATAAAAGCCTACATTACAACCTTTTATTGAGACATGTATTTCGCATACATATGTAACGTAATTAATCCCCTAAAAAAACCCATATTTAAATAATTATAAACATAATTATAATTATAATTATAAATTTGTTTTAAAAATGGTGAAACAACCCGACCCAAATAATTTTTTTTTATAATAATATAACCATTAATGCGCCACTTAAACGGTTACATGAAATGAACCATTTCTTACAAAACGTTTAATCATCCAAAGTTTACATACTTGGCACGAAGGCCATTAACCAAATGTAATAAAAGTTCGACCTTAATATGATAGTTTTAGACCAAACGACACACGAGCATGGTTTGGGGTTAAACTACCCAAAACAATTCGCCGACTTCCAAAAGCTCCACCTAGCAACCAACATGGGAAATCTAATGCCCAACAACCCCTTTCCCTTTCTCCGCACCTGCATCTAAAAAGTAAACAACGAGAGGGGTAAGCTAGCGCTTAGTGAGTGCAATAAGTATACACATGCATATATAATATACCTACTTGCAATCACCTACTCACATACCACAAACATGCTAACAATATGATATTAGCATACGAACTCCAAATATAACGCTAATAACCTCCATTACCGCAACTAGCATAAATCAATAGCATATACTCCAAATATAATATGCTACATTACAATACATAAACAAACTATATGGTTAACCATAAACGCGTCATGGTGCTACCGGTTCCGTGGTTCACACCATACGCAATGCTATGACGCTACCGGCTCCGTGGTTCATGTCACTACGCATTCGAGTCATACTCTTTTATAGTGCTACCGGCTCCGTGGTTCACACTTTGGTGTTACCGGCTCCGTGGTTCACACCTCATTTTATAGTGCTACCGGCTCCGTGGTTCACACTTTGATGCTACCGGCTCCGTGGTTCACATCACAACACATGCACCATGATGCTACCGGCTCCGTGGTTCACATCATAGCGCACTCGCACACACTATGGCACTCCCGGATCCGTGGGTCATGCCATAGCATACAAGTAAATATACTATATACATACATGCATAAATATCCCACTCACCTTAACGCCAAGGTGATAAATATAATCCGAAAGCTTCAAGCGAAGTACCTAATACATTAAGTATCCAAATCAACATACAAACTTGTGGAACTAACCACCAATACTTAACTCTTGAGCATTTAATGACCCAATTGCATTAAATGACCCATTTACACTAAAACCGCCCATTAATGGCCAAGACTCATCATAATTCACTAAAAGCTAGTGATTAAAGTCTACTAGCACCAACTAACACCATTTATGGGTATTTCATACCCATCTCACCCAACTAGGTCAACCATTACTCATTTGACCCATTTTAACACTTAGACCTACCAATTTGGTCAAACCTGGACCCATTAGCAAATCTTTCATCAATAAACAAGTGTATTAGTGATTTAATAACACTATTGACACTTACAAACACCAAACCCATGACCAAACCCTAGATTACAAGTCTTAGGGTTTCCACACCCCAATTTAACCCAAGTTCACCCATTAAACCCCCAAATGGGTCTTACAAGTCCCAAATGAACAAACCCTAGCCATAAATCAATTAAAACTCAAAACACGAGGTTAAGACTTACCAATACTATCAAGTCGTAGCTAAGAACGAGGAGAACAAATTTCCTATTTGCTCCAAAGATCGAATCACAAGTCTTCACCTTCGAATCTCACTTTTAATCCAAATGGGTTTTATGTTTTGGAAGAGAAAATGGAAAGAAAAGAGAAAAGAAAATGAATTAAATGAGATAAGTGGCTGATATTTGAGCCACAAATCTGATCCACATGCGAAAAGACATAAATACCCTCGAACCACTCATTTTTAAATTAGAAAAACGAGTCAGCTCACCGCGGCCCCCTTTGCCGCGACGCGGCATTTAACATAAAATTCGAGCTATTTAACATGTGTCCTGGTTCTTGATTCACGTTAACCGTCGCGGCGCGACCCTTACCCTCCGCGGCGAGACAATGTGCTGAAACTGGCCAATTTTGACATCTTAAACCAACTATTGATTTACACGACGTGTACACTTCATACTCGCTTCGTGTATACACTTAGACTACACCACAAGGCCTCACACTACTTAAAACACTCCTAAACCATGCGTATATTCGTACACGTATCCATTCTCAAGTGTATTCATATATATATATATATATATATATATATATATATATATATATATATATATATATATATATATATATATATATATATATATATATATATATATATATATCTTGTATACATCAACTTAACACTTTAAAACATATAAACACATATACGGCCAGGTATAAACGTTCTTAAGATCAATTACGCACCTTAAATCACATGTGGGAAGAACGGGATGTTACAAATGAGTATTTATATTTTTTTAATAATAATTATTAGAGATAACAATGACTCTTGATATTTTTTCAAAAATTAAAATACAATTATTAGATGAAGGTTGTACAATATGCTTCAAAATTTGTATATATGTTCATAAGGTGTTTTGTAAAAGATTGTACAATTTGTTTTAAAGTTTGTACATATGGTCATTGAGTGTTTTATTTAAGGTCGTACATAATGCTTCAAATATTGTATATATGATTATGGGGGTGTTTTACCATAAAGTTGTACAAAATGCTTCACATATTGTACAAATATTGTACATATGATTATCGCTACCCATTAGTTTCCTCAAATATGGTAAGACCCGAAACTAATTTATACATAATGTATATATATGTAAATGATGGCTGGATTTCGTGACTGAAGGAATGCGCGGCGCGCATCTGTCTGCGCGGCGCGCAGATGCTGCAGACAGCTCACTCTGTTTTCCCTCTTATTTTAAAAGGGGTATTTTGGTATTTTTCACTTATTGGACGAATTTAAGACCACAAGATTAGATCTAGAGTGCCATTTACTCCATTCTCACCTACCTTATCCTTTCCACTTCAATTTTAGAGAGAGAAAGAGTTTCTTGTGTGAGAAAGCTCAAATCAAGGAGGAAGAAGTTTGATTCGGGTCAAAGTGCGAGTATTAATGTTGTTCATCTAGTCACTAGCTACGTTTTGATTGTGGTGGTATGTTCTAAACTTGATTTTCTTTACTTTGATTTGTTTAAGGGTTAGGGTTTGGGTCAATGGTGAACATAAAACCCATTTGTTGGTGATTTGGGGGTTTTTAGGTAAGATTGAGTCATAAGAACCCAAGAATGACTAACCTAGGGTTTTAAAGTGATAATTTGTGTTTATGGGTCTTAAATGGTTAGTTAATCACTAGAACACTTTGTTGTTAAGTGATTAGATGTTAATTGGGTTTGTGGGTGACCCAAATGGGTGTGATGACCTTGAAATGAGTCAAATGAGTCTTGGGTGATCTAAGTTGTATAATGAGCATGAAAATGCACTAACATTGTGTTAGTGAGTGTATTACCCATATACTATTAGGGAAACTAAATCTCGCAATGTGATTGGTCCACGTGGCAGTTCTCCTCACACAAAAACACTGTTCACACTGTTTGTTTGTTTTTTTTTTGTGTTTCACGTTTTTTAAAAGAAAAATAAATAAATAATACGAAATAGAAGCCTGAAACAGAATGGGTTCACTTTTTTTTGTCATTTCCTTATTTCCCATGAAAAATGTAAAAAAGAATACAGATACTTGACTGAATTGCGTGTTCTCAGGAACCAGATGCCATACCCAAAGCCATACCCTCCACGCCTTTTCTTCGACCCATATCTTCTGTCATAGACTCATATCCTCATTTCTAACACATATATCATTCTTGAACCCAAATTTTCTGTCATTCCTCTCTCATCATCCAAAAAACGCTTCCAGATCCAATTAGTTCATGTTTCATTCTTTTAACGATGAAATGTTCGAACAAATAATCGGTATAAGGGATGAAATCGATCTAATTTGCAAATCACGGGTTAGTATTTCTTAAAAAAAAATTGATTTACAGGTTTAATGAATTTGATGTCTGATGTATTGTGTTAAATTAGGTATTCTGTTTCATGTCATCTTCGATTTAACAATGATACTTATGTGAATTGTATTTGCAACGATTAGGGTTTTTAACTTGGATTTTTGGTAGATAAATAAATTGTCCTGTAAATTGTCCTGTAGATAAATGAATTGTATTTGCAACGATCATGTCATCTGATGTATTGTGTTAAATTAGGTATTCAGCGACGTCCCTTCCTCTTATCTTTGATTGATTTTTTCATCTTCGCAGGTATTATTGTTTGTTGATAAGACTTCAGCTCCTGCATCAACGAAACTGGTGCTTTTGTTTTGATTTTCGATTCAAACATTACTCGAATGTTTGTTTATTTTTTTTACATATATTTTTTTAATAATCTATGTGCTCATGTGGATGATAACATTAATTTAGGTTTAAGTTAAAGTTGAAACTGAGTATTAATTTTATTTTTATGTAAAACGATATTCCTTTTGTTTTTCCTGAGTTTTGTGATTTTTGAGAAGTACGAGTTTGAAATTTGTAAAATGTACGTTTTATTTGTTATTGTTCGTTGTTCTTCAATTTTTTGCTGAAATCCATTTTTACAGCTTCTGATTTATGTTGCAGGCGTTGTTTATGAAGTTGTAACTTTTGAGTACCCATGTGAGTTATTTTTCTATATACCCAATTTGCAATTTGAATTTTTATATTTGTTTATACATGTATAATGAATAATGATGTCAGTTAACTGATAATGACTGTTTACAGACATTTCTAAAGGATAAACCTCCTCCAAAAACTGTCAAATTGATTCTGCTGGTGATAAGCTTACTAGAGTTCTGATAACGCCAAAATCATTCATGTTTATTGTCTGTATTCCGATCCAATTTAATATCAATTTGTATGTAATTGTTGTACGTATGTATTGTAATTCATGTATATTTGTAAAAATCCATTGTGATTGAATAAATGAAGACCAACAGTGAAAATGATGCTTAAAATGAAGTCCGATAACAAAAACAGCCCAGAAATACACTTCCAGACTCAGATGAGGCGCATCTCAAAAGGGATGAGGCGCATCTGTATGCGTGTTTTTGCCGAAGGTTTCAGATACGACGTTTTAGGATGATGAGACGCATTTAGAAGACCAGATGCGGCGCATCTGGTGGTAGATGCGGTACATCTAAAGCCTGCCGACAGTTTTGGGTGTTAAAACGAGCTGGAATCCACTAAAAGTAAAAAAGAAGCGGCGCATCCCTTCTAGATGCGGCGCATCTGATGCATTTCTGGCCATTTTACCTAACTTTTGAGCCTATTTAAGAAGAGCTTTGGTTACACATTTAAGGCACCTCAATATACATCAGTTCTAGTCCGAGAAGGGGGCTTCCCCCAGCCATTCTAAAGGGTTCTTCACCCTTTTGAGCATCAAGATTGAAGAAGGGATCATATGCTACGATAGGTACTCTCGGTTTCATTTATTTTAGTGATAAGATTATGAATTCCTATTATTTCGATTTTATTGTTGTAACCTTCATTATTATGATTGGCTAAAGCCTTGTGTGTGTAACATCCCGCCTTTTTCCGGTTACTTTCCGTTTAACTATTTTAAAGTCCGTTATATATTTATAACACCTTTCGTTAATATGCGTTTTAAATTATCTCGATTAGGTAATTCACGCACCCGATTCAAACTTGAGGGACTAAAATTGACACGGGGCAAACTAGTTGACTAGGTCACCTAGTCCACCCCAATCACCACCATTCAACCATCTCCATATCTCTCTCTTTCTCTCTAGCAAGAACACACACACAATTTCCAAATTAATTCAATCATCATCTAAATTCGATCTAGGAGGCTTGCAACAAAATAAATTACATATTCGTGATCCTCTCTTCATCCTCTTCATTTTGGTACCAACTTCATCTCGTTTGGGTAACATTTCTAAAACTCTAGATTTCTCTAAATTCGTGTTTTTGACTTGAAATGGTGTTAGTTAGTGTCTATGGCTCATTGTGATGTCGTGTATGTAATTTGTAGGCTCGATCTTGTTATTTGGTGTAACTAGCATGAACACTTGAAATGGGTTAGTTTATGATTTTGAATGATAAAATGTGTTTAGATGTTAATGGTTGTGTGTTCAAAGTGTTAGTTACTTCATTAACTTCGTTTTGGTGTGTTGATTGACATGAAAACCTTACATTAACATGATTATTGGTTTTGAGATTTTGGTTAGGGTTTGATAAGCTTTATATGAACTTTTGATGTATCAAATGCTATGAAATATTGTTGATAAGTGTTTTGTTGCAACGTGTGTTTGATTACCTTCGAAACGGCATATCATACATGTAAATTGGTTACCCGAATCATGAAATGCATTTTTAGAACTTGAACCTTTGATTATGAACGTTTGATGCGGTTTTGGGTTGTTGTAGGTGTTAAATTACTTGTTGAAATGTGTTTAGTTGTCTTCCTCGTCAAATTACCATCCCAACGGTATAAAATACTTGACTTCGAAACGGCATATCATACCAACCTGGACGCCGTCCAGATCCTCGGACGCCGTCCCATATTTCGAAGCTGGACGCCATCCAGATATTTGGATGCCGTCCCAGCCTTCAAAGCTGGACGCCGTCCAGAAAATCTGGACGCCGTCCAGATACACTGGCAGGCCTCTGTCTTCGTTGGTCGTTTTACGAAAAATGTTTGCTATGCTATGGACCTCCGATTCACATGTAACTTGTTCTAACATGCTCATATATGATTAAAAACCTCAGAAAAATAGTTCGGGACCCGACCCGAACGTGTTGACTTTTTCGTTGACTTTGACCCGACCAAGTTGACTTTTAATCAAACTTAACCAAATGTTTGTGCAATCGTTCTAACATGCTTTTATACTTGTACCTTGCATGAAACATGACAATTTGATTCACATGCTATTATGATCGAGTCTTAACGAGCCATAGGACTAATTGAACATCTTTGACCAATCGTGACTATCGTTATTGATACAACCTATTTATTTAGGTCAAGACTAGCATTGTTCTTTGCACACGTTTACTTGTTGAAGTACTTTACTACTCGTGCACTCAAGGTGAGATCATAGTCCCACTTTTACTCTTTTTGAACTTACATTTGGGATGAGAAAACATAAACATTTCTTTTACTAAGTGAACACAAGTACAGGAAAACAAACATTCTACATACGAGTTTAGAACAAAATCCTCAATTCGATTATCATTAGTTACACTTGCCGGGTGAAGCGAGAACTTATGTTGTATGGATCCATATGGGTTTGACAAACCCTCATTCAAACGGTTCGCTACCGTTTACGAATGAAATATATTTTCGAGAAACAGTGTATGTTCTAGCACTAAGTGATGGGGTTCAATGGAAGGAATGTTAAGCATTGATAATTGGGTGCTCGTGAAACAAACTTTTGGAATGTATTACTATTATCTCATTGTTGCAAATCTTGTGGTTCACTTGTACTTACTTACTCAAACCTATGATTTCACCAACGTTTTCGTTGACAGATTTCTATGTTTTTCTCAGGTCTTTGAACGATACATGATACATGCTTCCGCTCTTTATTTTGATACTTGCATTGGATGTCGAGTATATATGCATACATGGAGCGTCTTTTGGCTACTTTTAAATTGTGTCGCATAAGTTTCATTTGTACTTATAACTTTGTAACGCAACTTGTGGTGGAACTATTCTTGTAAACTTTGAACAATCTTTACATTTGAAATGAATGCGACATATCTTTTGGTCAAACGTTGTTTTAAAGACTTATGACCACGTAACGGGACCTAAGTAGACGGCGCCGTCAATGACGATTTTGTCGGGTCGCTACAGATGGTATCAGAGCGTTGGTTGTAGGGATTTAGAGTTCATTGGTGTCAACCTCGAGTCATAGGGTACATTGGTGAGTCTAGACTACAACCGGCATATAGACTTGAAGTAGGAATTACTTGACTACTTGTGCATTTATACTCGAACGCTTCTACTCATATCTACTCTTAGTTCATCTTAATCTCACGTTGTTTAATTTGATTGACACGCCACCTTGACTTTATAGAATAATGTCGAATGCACATATGAATCAGGGTAATATAATTGCCGGGATTATATTACGGTGACTCATATGAACGTTCCGACATTATGGCATAATGAATTTAAGGCGAGTCGAGGAAAAACTTCTCTTTATCTTTATTCTATATCACGGTTAGTATTATTGAGAATACTAATCAATGATATTCTTGTGTCTTGAAGGAACAATGGCTCCTCGTCGTGTATGCCGCAATGAAACTCCCGAACAAGCTCTCGAACGGATGATAGCCACCGCCGTAGATGCGGCCATGGCCGGTCACTCATCCAACAACAATAATAATAACAACCATAACAACAACAACAACAACAACAACAACAACAACAACAACAACAACAACAACAACAATGGAGCCGGAAACTCAAACAAGGGATGCTCCTATAAAGCTTTCATGGGGTGCAAACCTCACACTTTTGATGGAACCGGGGGACCGGTCATGCTCACCCGATGGTTTGAGCAAACGGAAGCCGTCTTTAGCATAAGCGGTTGTCGGGACCAAGACAAGGTCAAATACTCCACTCACACCTTTGCCGGTGTCGCTCTTACATGGTGGAATACTTATGTACAATCGGTGGTTACCGATGAAGCTCACGTCCTCTCTTGGGCCGACTTGAGGGAAAAGATGATTGTCGAATACTTCCCTCGTGAAGAAACCCGAAGGCTCGAACAAGAGCTAAGAACTTTGAAGGCGATCGGAAATGATCTCAAGGCTTATAATCAACGATTTTCCGAACTAGCCTTGATGTGCCCAAATCTTGTGAACCCCGAAGCTTTAAGGGTTGAAATTTACATGGATGGTCTTCCAAAGAGTATCAAACATGGAGTAATGTCATCCAAACCCACTAATCATCAAGAAGCTTTGAACATGGCCCGCAAATTGATAGAAACGGTTGACGAAATCGTAGTTCCGGCACCTAAGGTCGAGGATAAATCGGGCGGCAACAAAAGAAAGTGGGAACCCTCCCAATCAAGCAACAACAACTTTGATAAGAAGCCTTACGCCTCCGACGGCAAGAAGGGTTATGCCGGGAACCTACCTCTTTGCAACAAATGCAACAAACATCACTTTGGTGAATGTGGCAAGTTAATTTGCCACCGGTGCCAAGGAGTTGGTCATAAGACCAATGAGTGTAAAAGTGTTGCCCCCATCGCTCGAAAGGGGCCCAATGCACCAAAAACGGGCACTTGTTATGAATGTGGCCAAACGGGCCATTATAGAAATGCATGCCCGAAGAGGAAAGATAACCCCAATACGCGCGGTCGAGCTTTCAACATCAACACCGAGGAAGCCCGAGATGATAATGAATTAGTCACGGGTACGTTTCTTCTCAACAACACTTATGTTACTTGTTTATTCGATTCGGGTGCCGATAAGAGTTTTGTATCCAAGACTTTGACTCATTCTTTTAATACTCCACCACGTCCACTAGATACCACTTATACCATTGAAGTGGCCAACAGAAAACTATTGAGTGCCGACACATATTACCGGGGGTGTACGTTAAACATTTTGGGTAATGAGTTTGAAATTGACTTGATACCCATGGAACTAGGAAGCTTTGATGTAATAATCGGTATGAATTGGTTAGTCAAAATGAAATCTCACATCCTTTGTGATCTTAACGCAATCCGAATTCCTATCGAGAATGGTGAACCTTTGATTGTTTATGGCGATAAGAGTTGCACCAGACTCAACCTCGTTTCATGCCTTAAGGTTAGAAAACTACTCCGTAAGGGTTGTTTTGCGATCCTTGCCCACGTTAAGAAAGTCGAGTCCGATGAGAAGCATATCGATGATGTGCCAATTGTTAGTGACTTTTCCGATGTATTTCCCGACGAATTACCGGGTCTTCCGCCTCATCGACCGGTAGAATTCCAAATCGATCTTATTCCGGGAGCCGCACCAGTAGCACGTGCACCGTATAGACTTGCTCCATCCTAAATGCAAGAATTGCAAAGTCAAATCCAAGAACTACTTGACCGTGGTTTTATCCAACCTAGCCATTCACCATGGGGCGCTCCGATTTTGTTTGGTAAAAAGAAAGACGGATCCCTACGAATGTGCATTGATTATCGTGAACTAAATAAATTGACGGTTAAGAACCGATATCCTCTTCCTCACATCGATGACCTCTTTGATCAACTACAAGGGTCTTGTGTATATTCGAAAATCGATCTCCGCTCGGGTTATCATCAATTAAGGTTTAAGGGGGAAGATGTCTCCAAAACCGCTTTCCGAACTCGTTATGGTAGTTATGAATTCCTTGTCATGCCATTTGGTCTCACTAACGCACCGGCGGTGTTCATGGATCTTATGAACCGCGTGTGCAAACCATATCTCGATAAATTCATTATTGTGTTCATCGATGACATATTGATCTATTCTAAAAATGAAGAAGAGCACGAACAACATCTCCGACTTGTGCTTGAACTCTTGAGACAAGAACGACTTTATGCTAAATTCTCCAAGTGTGAATTTTGGTTGAAGGAAGTTCAATTTCTTGGTCATGTTGTAAGTGATCAAGGTATTAAAGTCGATCCCACGAAAATCGAAGCCATTAGTAAATGGGAGACTCCTACTACTCCTACTCACATTCGTCAATTCTTGGGTCTCGCCGGGTACTATCGTAGATTCATCAAAAACTTCTCTTTGGTTGCACGTCCTCTAACCGCATTAACTCACAAAGGAAAGAAATTCATTTGGGCGACCGAGCATGAATCCGCATTCCAAATCTTGAAAACGAAGCTAACCACCGCTCCTATCTTGTCACTTCCTGAAGGCAATGATGACTTTGTTGTATATTGCGATGCCTCGAAACATGGTTTTGGGTGTGTATTGATGCAACGAACGAAAGTCATTGCTTATGCTTCTCGACAACTCAAAATTCATGAACGAAACTACACAACACATGATCTCGAACTCGGAGCAGTTGTCTTTGCACTTAAAATGTGGAGACACTATCTTTATGGAACCAAGAGTACTATCTTCACCGATCACAAAAGCCTTCAACACATCTTCGATCAAAAGCAACTAAACATGAGACAACGAAGGTGGATTGAAACCTTAAACGATTACGATTGCGAGCTTCTTTACCATCCCGGGAAGGAAAATGTAGTAGCCGATGCCTTAAGTCGAAAAGAAAGAACGGTGCCTCTTCGTGTCCGAGCCCTAAACATCACCATCCACACAAACCTTAATAGCCAAATTCGGGTAGCCCAAGATGAGGCTCTCAAGGATGAAAACCTTTCACACGAGCTCTTGAACATTCTCGTCTCTCGATTCGAAATTAGGGAGACCGGACTCAGATATTACGCCAGAAGGATTTGGGTGCCTAGTTATGGGGACCTATGAAGCCTTATTTTAGATGAAGCCCATAAGTCACGATACTCGATTCACCCCGGTGCCAATAAGATGTACCACGACCTTAAACAACTATATTGGTGGCGGAACATCAAAAGGGACGTAGCTACTTATGTTTCCAAGTGTTTGACATGTTCCAAAGTCAAAGCCGAACACCAAAGACCGTCCGGACTACTTCAACAACCCGAGATCCCGCAATGGAAGTGGGAAAGGATAACGATGGATTTTATCACCAAGCTACCAAAAACGACGGGCGGTTATGATACCATTTGGGTTATTGTTGACCGTCTCACCAAATCCGCACACTTCCTTGCCATGAAGGAAACGGACAAAATGGAGAAACTTGCACAACTTTACAGTAAGGAGATCGTAGCCCGACACGGTGTACCTTTATCGATTATCTCCGACCGAGATGGCCGTTTCGTTTATAGATTTTGGCGTACATTGCAAGAAGCTTTGGGAACGCGTTTAGACATGAGCACCACATATCATCCTCAAACCGATGGACAAAGTGAACGTACAATTCAAACCTTAGAGGACATGTTACGAGCTTGCGTGGTTGATTTCGTAAAAGCTTGGGACAAGCATTTACCTCTCGCCGAGTTCTCTTACAACAATAGTTATCACGCGAGTATTAAAGTCGCACCTTTTGAAGCGCTATATGGCCGAAAATGTCGTTCACCTCTTTGTTGGGCCAATGTAGGCGACGTACAAATCACCGAACCCGAACTCATTCACGAAACCACCGAGAAGATCGTTCAAATCCGAGATAGGCTTCGGACGGCCCGGAGTCGTCAAAAGTGCTATACCGACAAAAGACGCAACGACCTTGAATTTCAAGTCGGTGACCGCGTCATGTTAAAAGTCGCGCCTTGGAAAGGTGTAATCCATTTTGGGAAACGCGGGAAGCTGAATCCAAGGTATATTGGTCCTTTCGAAATCTTGGAGCGTATTGGAACCGTTGCTTATCGTTTAGATCTTCCGCCTCAATTAAACTCCGTTCATCCTACCTTCCATGTATCTAACTTGAAAAAGTGTCTTGCCGAACCCGATATCGTCATCCCTCTCGAGGAACTTACTATTGATGACAAACTTCATTTTATGGAGGAACCGGTAGAAATTGTGGACACCTCCGTCAAGACATTGAAACAAAGCCGAATCCCGATTGTTAAAGTCCGTTGAAACGCCAAAAGGGGACCTGAGTTTACTTGGGAAAGACAAGATCAAATGCAAAGGAAGTATCCTCATCTATTCGTGAATTCGGAAACGCAAGATTTCGAGGAAGAAACAACGACTACTACGCCTACTTAAATTTAGGGACGAAATTTCTTTTAAGGAGTAGGTAATGTAACATCCCGCCTTTTTCCGGTTACTTTCCGTTTAACTATTTTAAAGTCCGTTATATATTTATAACACCTTTCGTTAATACGCGTTTTAAATTATCTCGATTAGGTAATTCACGCACCCGATTCAAACTTGAGGGACTAAAATTGACACGGGGCAAACTAGTTGACTAGGTCACCGAGTCCACCCCAATCACCACCATTCAACCATCTCCATCTCTCTCTCTTTCTCTCTAGCAAGAACACATACACAATTTCCAAATTCATTCAATCATCATCTAAATTCGATCTAGGAGGCTTGCAACAAAATAAATTACATATTCGTGATCCTCTCTTCATCCTCTTCATTTTGGTACCAACTTCATCTCGTTTGGGTAACATTTCTAAAACTCTAGATTTCTCTAAATTCGTGTTTTTGACTTGAAATGGTGTTAGTTAGTGTCTATGGCTCATTGTGATGTCGTGTATGTAATTTGTAGGCTCGATCTTGTTATTTGGTGTAACTAGCATGAACACTTGAAATGGGTTAGTTTATGATTTTGAATGATAAAATGTGTTTAGATGTTAATGGTTGTGTGTTCAAAGTGTTAGTTACTTCATTAACTTCGTTTTGGTGTGTTGATTGACATGAAAACCTTACATTAACATGATTATTGGTTTTGAGATTTTGGTTAGGGTTTGATAAGCTTTATATGAACTTTTGATGTATCAAATGCTATGAAATATTGTTAATAAGTGTTTTGTTGCAACGTGTGTTTGATTACCTTCGAAACGGCATATCATACATGTAAATTGGTTACCCGAATCATGAAATGCGTTTTTAGAACTTGAACCTTTGATTATGAACGTTTGATGCGGTTTTGGGTTGTTGTAGGTGTTAAATTACTCGTTGAAATGTGTTTAGTTGTCTTCCTCGTCAAATTACCATCCCAACGGTATAAAATACTTGACTTGATTGTTGGCGGATCATTAATTGTGTTTATTTGGTTTTTGGTTCGTGTACTTAGAAACTTACTGCATCAGACTGGAATACCAACCTGGACGCCGTCCAGATCCTTGGACGCCGTCCCATATTTCGAAGCTGGACGCCGTCCAGATATTTGGACGCCGTCCCAGCCTTCAAAGCTGGACGCCGTCCAGAAAATCTGGACGCCGTCCAGATACACTGGCAGGCCTCTGTCTTCGTTGGTCGTTTTACGAAAAATGTTTGCTATGCTATGGACCTCCGATTCACATGTAACTTGTTCTAACATGCTCATATATGATTAAAAACCTCAGAAAAATAGTTCGGGACCCGACCCGAACGTGTTGACTTTTTCGTTGACTTTGACCCGACCAAGTTGACTTTTAATCAAACTTAACCAAATGTTTGTGCAATCGTTCTAACATGCTTTTATACTTGTACCTTGCATGAAACATGACAATTTGATTCACATGCTATTATGATCGAGTCTTAACGAGCCATAGGACTAATTGAACATCTTTGACCAATCGTGACTATCGTTATTGATACAACCTATTTGTTTAGGTCAAGACTAGCATTGTTCTTTGCACACGTTTACTTGTTGAAGTACTTTACTACTCGTGCACTCAAGGTGAGATCATAGTCCCACTTTTACTCTTTTTGAACTTACATTTGGGATGAGAAAACATAAACATTTCTTTTACTAAGTGAACACAAGTACAGGAAAACAAACATTCTACATACGAGTTTAGAACAAAATCCTCAATTCGATTATCATTAGTTACACTTGCCGGGTGTAAGCGAGAACTTATGTTGTATGGATCCATATGGGTTTGACAAACCCTCATTCAAACGGTTCGCTACCGTTTACGAATGAAATATATTTTCGACAAACAGTGTATGTTCTAGCACTAAGTGATGGGGTTCAATGGAAGGAATGTTAAGCATTGATAATTGGGTGCTCGTGAAACAAACTTTTGGAATGTATTACTATTATCTCATTGTTGCAAATCTTGTGGTTCACTTGTACTTACTTACTCAAACCTATGATTTCACCAACGTTTTCGTTGACAGATTTCTATGTTTTTCTCAGGTCTTTGAACGATACATGATACATGCTTCCGCTCTTTATTTTGATACTTGCATTGGATGTCGAGTATATATGCATACATGGAGCGTCTTTTGGCTACTTTTAAATTGTGTCGCATAAGTTTCATTTGTACTTATAACTTTGTAACGCAACTTGTGGTGGAACTATTCTTGTAAACTTTGAACAATCTTTACATTTGAAATGAATGCGACATATCTTTTGGTCAAACGTTGTTTTAAAGACTTATGACCACGTAATGGGACCTAAGTAGACGGCGCCGTCAATGACGATTTTGTCGGGTCGCTACAGTGTGTTTGCTTCAATGTAAGATTTATGGCTTGGGATTGTTCTATACTTTGATGTTATGCTAGTTATATATATGTTTGATTGATTAAATCATCTAGTCCAACTACAAGAACCATAGTTATGATTATTTGGTTCATCACTTCAATTACATAAATTGTAAACCAATTAATGTGAGTTAACTCGGTAAACAATTTATGCTTCAATACAACTAGTAATCTAGACGGTAAGATACATAAGCTTAAGTGATTTCGTTATGTGTTTAATCCGATAATTGAAGGAGTTCCAAAACAACATAGTCATGAAATTACCTCAAGTAACTGTTGTAGTTTAGGTTTTATGTGAGTTTAACTGGGTTGGGTCTAATTAGTTAAATCAATCTAAATCACCTTGTTCTTTCGAGAAATCCATTGTTGTAATCATCTTTATATCCTAGTTCAATTATACGAGTTGTGACTTGATTTATGTGAGTTTATCAAAGGCTATAACTCGTACTTCAACACCTAGTGATCTAGTTATCCATATGTGAGTATAGGATGGTATTAGATTTTACAATCATGCAGTTTACTTAGAGTGCTCTTAGTAAACTAGGTTTTATGTGAATTTAACCAAGAAAGAATCCTGTTGATTAAACATAGTTCTTAAGTTTATAGATATTGTGAAATTGATATAAACTGCACTATTATAACTATTACACAACGGTTTTAATTATAAAAGAACAATCACTGTCATTTATCAAGCATAGAAGTAAACACCGCCTTCTCATTCCTGTTATTTACTATATCTTGATTATTGTAGTATTAAATGTAAAGACCCGTCCTTATCCTCCTGGACGAAATCATCAACATCTGGTCCCATTGCGATGATCGACTCCAAATAATGTCCTTAGTATGAGCTAATGCACAGCGGAAGACTTAATTCGTACCTGAGAATAACATACTTTAAAATGTCAACATAAAGTTGGTGAGATATATAGGTTTGATGCTAGCAGCGTGATAACTATGGACCACAAGATTTTAAGTTTATACATAATACACTCCTCGTGTATAGAAAAGCAGTTGAGCACTTGGTAACCATACTTAACTAAAAGTCACAGCAGCATACTCTTAAATAAACCCTACACCGTACCAAGTGTAGTAACGAGAACGAAGTACTGTGCAACCATTAAATGCTGGTCGTCCAGCCCGGTTGGGGATGTCAGCCCGATAGATCTATCAACAGGATTCGCGTTTACGCTCCTCACGTAATTAGCAGTTACCAAGTATAAAGAGATATGCCATGGTACAACTCAACCGAGAATTTAGTTTTATCACTTGTGTCCATAACGTAAATCATTTATAAAAAAAAAACAGTGCATGTATTCTCATCCCAAAATTTAGAGTTTAAAAGGGACTATATACTCACCATACTGTATTTTGTAGTAAAATACATATAACATCATTGAACAAAAGTAGGGTTGGCCTCGGATTCACGAACCTATATCATTTATATATATATTTATCAATACACGTAATGGTAATCGAATAAGTTACATAGTATTAATGATATATTTGTTATCCTAATGTTTTATTAATAACTTTATTACATATATTTATATTTTTATATACTTTAACCTACTAATTAATATTTATTAGTATAGTTATGTGTTATGTCACAAATATATTTTAATATAGAAAGTATTTATTTGATATACTAAAAAAAAAATAATGTTACATAATAATATAATGATATTAATAATAAAATGGTAAATTAATAATAATAATAATAATAATAGTAATAATTATAACAATAATAATATTAATATTAATAATACTATACATAATAATAACAATAGAGATTTTAAGATGTTACTACCTTTAAAGGTTTCTTAAAAAGAATATATATATAGCCTGAGCCCAGATTCGATCCTGCGACCCTCTGCTAGCACGACATTACACCAAACCATTCCATCAAACTCGTTTTTCTGATTATAAGACCATACCCCTTTTATTTATCCCGTCACCCACTTTATCAATGGCCCAACTGGATTTCTCTAAGCCCAACTAAGAAAGGAAAGCAGACCTCGGCCCAAAGCAATTTGCTGATCCCAGTTCAATATGGAATACGATATATACAAATAGAAATCGATTTCTTTTATTTATGTAATTCTATCATTATCTAAACAAGTTGGCAAGTGGTACTTTACTATATGGAATTATTTAAATCAATAGATCGATGTCTTTTCCCTATAATTTCGGTGCACCAACAAGTCGCCCTTTTTCTTTTTCTTAACAAGTAAATGTCTGCCAGAAAGGAACAAAATAATAGTATCCTTTATCAACTTAATATCTATATCTATCCTTGTAAAAAGAAACGAATAATATTATAGGCTTGCAAGTGGTTTTGTTTAAACAAAGGTTTTAGAGAGAGTGAGGAGAGAGAGGTGGATGATGAAGGCTGAAGATGGTGAAGGTGTGGGTGTTTGTCATGGAGTCGTGGCTATTTATAGTGAAAAACAGAAGAAACGAAGCAGAAGTAGCAGCAAGTGGATGAAATTGAAATAGATGGGTCATGAGAGTCTTCAAACGAAAACAGTGAGTAGAAGCAACATTTCGGGCAAGCCAGACTCTAGGATTCAAGTAACAGAAGCCTTCGCAAGAGTCATACGAACCAACTCCCAACTTGAAAAGGGCAGTAGCGGTTGAGTATTATTTGATGGGTGTGTTTGATCAAAGAGTAGAAACGAAAACGGAAATTAGTGTAGGAGCATGCAAGTTGTGTTGATCGTGGGTGGTCGTGATCGATCAAAAACAAAAGGGAAAAAAAATGTCTGGGTTCTCGGAGATATAGAAGAAACGAAGTGGGTTTTGATTACTTAATTGAAACAGAAAAGAAAGAAAATAATATCGCGAGTAGAGGTTTCAAGGTGGCGGATGGGTTTATAAAGGTGGTGAGGGTGTAGTGTCATGGTGGAGTGCCAACGAAGGTGGTTGTAAGGTGGTCACCATGGGTGACGATTTGTAATGTTTTATAATGATCAACAGGTTCGACAAATAATCACAAGGGAATAGAAGAGGAAGAAAAATATAAAGGTGAATGTGATAGGAACAGGAGAATCTGTAACGTTTATTGTTTGTTACTTAGACAGATGGTATCGATTTGTACTAGATGAGGAACGTAATTCAACCATTACTACAGATTGATAATGATATATAACAGAATACGGTTTTATATGGATTTATTTATTTAATTATCTATATATGTATTGATTGTCTGTATACATATTATATATATCTGGTTATCAGTATATCTATATTAATCTTGATATTATATTAATACAATAATAATTCATAATGTTAATAATAATATTATTACTTCTTTTAGTAATATAATATTAATAACAAATTTTAATAACAAATATATAATGTGATAATATTAGTAATAATGATATAACAAATTATATATTTTATATTTTTTTATCTATATATTATGATGATATTAATTTCTATCAGCCTAATAATTGTTGAATGTATTATTAATAATAATAAATATAATTTATAAGGATAAAAATACTAATAATGACATAACACTAATTATAATAATAATAATATTACTAATTATAATTTTTATCCTAAAATGTATAACAATAATATTGTTAATAACAATACTATTAACAATACTAATATCATTAATAACAACAATAATATAAAAATAATACATTATCCCTCTATATATATTATTTCTTATTATTATATACATACACATACATTTGTGTATAATTGTTCGTGAATCGTCTGGCATGGTCAAAAAGGTAACTGATTATCCGAATATAGATTTCAAACTTTCTAGACTCAACATTACAGATTTTGTTTATCGTGTCGGAAACATATAGAGATTAAGGTTTAAATTTGGTCGGAAATTTTCGGGTCGTTACAGTACCCACCCGTTAAAGAAATTTCGTCCTCGAAATTTATAGAGATTGTCATAGATAACAATAAGAACGTTTTCATGACAATTATGAGATGATAATGGAGTTTTATCATTATTGTGAGATATAGTTAAAACGATTCAATCATGTGAAGCGTACGAGTGAAGCTATCACAAAAGAGTGCGATGAGTAAATATGAATTTGTTTTAACCGATGACGTAGTTATGATTGATTTCCGAATTTTTACGGGATTTAAAGAAAATCTTACGTAATAAGATTCGATTTTTCGGCGATCAGGATCTTCTTTAATTTAATGCGGCATTCTGTTTCGATTTCTTTGTCGGATATTTCACTATAAATCTACCTCCTTCCATTTCTTACTTCCATACCTCACATCTTTTACTCTTTCTCCTTAATTTATGCTTTAAGACATTCACTAATATTCTCCATCCCATTCTGATCCTTGATATACTCCTAATTTTTACATCTGTCATTTTTCTTTTGCATCTACCACTAGAAGAATCTATTTACTTCTACTATACACTTGTGTTTATAGTGTTTCTAGTTCTCCAGTGTCTCTATATTGCTATCTGTATCGATATACACGGTTTGTAATTTCTGGGTGGTTGTAGAGGTTTATATCTTCCCTTATACTTCGATGTTCCTGCTTCTGTCTTCTTTAATCATTGTCATCCATAGTTAATGCTTTCTCCTAATTGTTGTTATTTTTACCCCAATTTCTATTTCGGGGCTTTATCCCTTCGTTTCTTCTTCCCGTTCTCGAGTCAAGCGAGCAATGATCCGGAATTCGTAGGTATGAGATTCGGAATGAACATAGCTAATGTTCTTAGATAGAAATGGAAATAACACGATTTTGATTTGTCAAATTACCAGAATATCCAAAAAGATAGAACTATCAAGATGATATGTTCCTAATATGTTTGGGGATTAAATAGAATGTAAGAGCCCTGTAACATGGCACATGATGATGGTACTGTGATTCATCACATTCAATTAGAAACTTAATATGACTTACTGTAATATAATGAAGTTGATCAAGTTTCATTATATTATACTAATTCATGCATCAGTTTCCAACACTACTTCAAAACATTCATATTTTAAATTTGGAGATTTCAGAATTTAGAAACTAACACAGTTTCTTTCATGTTATAACGCAGATATTACAGAGAGATACATGATCTCATATAAGAATAGTTGTGAAAATATCTCCAGAAATATGGAGAATATATATAACGAAAGATATGAAGATATCTTATAATATCTAAGATAAGATGATGATGAAGAATATCATCTGGAAAGGTTTAGAACAAGGAGTAGGGTTCTTACCAACGGTTTTAACAGGCACTGAATCATTTGGGATTCTTTGAAGGCAGGTTCAGTCCTTGTGATTTATCAACAGCCTCTTTCATACTTTCCTCAATCCGTTCCCCAATTCCAAACCTTCTCTTTTTCTCAGCTTTACCACCATACTATTCTTTATCATCAAACTTTTGACTGTTGAAGTTGTTTACAGTTTTTGCTGCTTCATCAGCATTTCAAGAACTAGTCTGTAGTTCAGGGTATTTTTCAGAAACTTCACATTCGGAATATGTAACTCTTAGGGATAGACGTTGTAGGTATGACGGAAGAATTTCTATGAGATTTTCAAAATACTGATTACGGATTTCGCCGGAGAGATGACGAACTGCTGGTACATCTGATGATGTTATCGTAGAATATAAAAGGTCCTCCGGTAATGATGGCTAAAGGACAAGGTGTAAATATCGAGGTTATAGTAGGAGTAGTCTCACTGAGATGTCGAAGTGGGGCTGTGACAGAATTGGCTACTTTGGAACGGATTTGTAAGGTTGTTTTGCTATTAAATAGCAAAGGATTCAACACAGATACGTGTTAAACTATGAATGTGGATTCGAGGGTTTTCAGGTGCGTAAATCTTTTCTTCTGTAGACGAGGTGCGACGGGTTCGACTTCTCGATCGAAGTGTTTTCAAGAATCATGATCGGTTTGAATATGGATTGTAATTGTCGAGGTACAAATGAGGTTTAAGATGAAATTAAGTGGCAAACTTGAAGAATTGTTTAGTTTCATATGTTATAATCAATATTTTAATTCATTTTAATTGTCCAAAGTTAGCAGTCCAATAGTCCAGTTGTCCACTAGTCCAATATATTCATATATAATTTAATATATAATATTCGAATTAATTAATACGTATCGTGACCCGTGTACCGGTCTCAGTATTGATCACAACTCAAACCATATATATATTCTGAAATCAACCTCAACCCTGTATAGCCAACTCCAAAATTCACATATAGAGTGTCTATGGTTGTTCCGAAATATATATATAGATGGGTCGATATGATAGGTCGAAACCTTGTATACGTGTCCCGTTATTTAAAGTGCGTAAAATAAATAACAGAACTTAAATGACAATAAATTAAATTGCGATAAAATGTAATACAGAATTAACAGTTAGCTGGGAACAGTTAACTAGGAACAGTTAGCGTGGATTCCTAACAGAATTTCTCATAATTAATTTGTTTGTTTCTAACACTTTTTATTTTGTCCAACGTTTTCTTCATTATGCCACTTGTTGGATTCTGATAGATAAAAATCCAAATATGAAATTTGAATAAAAATGGTTATTCGGTGGTGAACAGATACGAATATCGGTGGTTGTAAGTAGAATAGCAAATGACCGTTGAATCAGATTCGAAGAATATACACTGTAACTTATTAATGTGAGATCTAAATATTCCTCGGGTACTACCTACCCGTTAAAATATTTTCATCATTAACAGTTTGTACGAAAGAATTTTTAATTACAATCTTTATGAAAATATACTTGTATATATATTTTCTTCAGATGTAATCATGGATCTAATGAGTCAATAAGATATTAAATTTTTTTTGATTTATCGTTAATACTTGATTACATGATCTCTAAAACATTAAAGATTACATAATTACCATGTCGAACGAAGATAAATGAGATTGAACAATAAGTAAAACGAAGATAATCGAAGATCATACTCGAAGTACAGATAGTGATATTGAGGTGTGTGATGTTGATATCCGAGGTACAAATTGTGATGTTGAGGTTTACAACGCGGTTGTGGTTGAGGGTGATATGGGTACTGTCGGTGTTGATGTTGGTGGTATGGATTATGCTGCTGGTGCTGCTGCTGGTGTTTGTAACCTTCGCACTATATTCTCCAAAGCCGTCACACGAGTGCGAAGTTCGTTAACTTCTGCTAGTACTCCGGGATGATTGGTGGTTGGAGTGAGCGAATGAACAAGATCTGAAATATGGGATAGTATATAATCGTGACGAGATACTCTAGAAATGAGAGAGAAAATGGTTTCTCGAACAGGTTCGCCGGTAAGTGCTTCAGGTTCTTCACCCAGAGGTGAATTCGGTTGGTGAAAGGGATCACCTTCTTCATGCCTCCAATGATTAAGTAGGCTACGAACCCATCCCCAATTCATCCAGAATTGGTGATGACTAACTGGTTGATCCATTCCGGTTACACTGTCTTCGGAGCTTGAGTCGAAGTCCATATCGAAATAGCTGTGGGAATCTAAGGAATTTGAACTAGTTGCGAGTTCCGTCTTGTACGGTTAGATAAAGGAGTTTTCGATATGAGGTGATTTTTGGATATCGGTTGATATTCTAATTACATAGAATACATGTATATATTACAGAAGATCTCGTAAATTGCGGAGGAAATTAAGGAAATGTGTCAGATAAAGTCTACAGTAACAGATACGCTAAGATATGAATTTATCTGTACGCTATCTATCAAATAAGTGCAGAAAGTCGTGTCTAGATTTAGGAATGATAAGCATGTAATTTTCCACTAGAAATGATAAACAATACTTATAATATGCAGATAAGGTCGAAGTCCAGACTTGCTAATGCATCCTAACAACTATCAGTTAGACACACTAATGCAAGACCTGATTCGCTAGGACCAACGCTCTGATACCACATGTAAAGACCCGTCCTTATTCTCCTGGACGAAATCATCAACATCTGGTCCCATTGCGATGATCGACTCCAAATAATGTCCTTAGTATGAGCTAATGCACAGCGGAAGACTTAATTCGTACCTGAGAATAACATACTTTAAAATGTCAACATAAAGTTGGTGAGATATATAGGTTTGATGCTAGCAGCGTGATAACTATGGACCACAATATTTTAAGTTTATACATAATACACTCCTCGTGTATAGAAAAGCAGTTGAGCACTTGGTAACCATACTTAACTAAAAGTCACAGCAGCATACTCTTAAATAAACCCTACACCGTACCAAGTGTAGTAACGAGAACGAAGTACTGTGCAACCGTTAAATGCTGGTCGTCCAGCCCGGTTGGGGATGTCAGCCCGATAGATCTATCAACAGGATTCGCGTTTACGCTCCTCACGTAATTAGCAGTTACCAAGTATAAAGAGATATGCCATGGTACAACTCAACCGAGAATTTAGTTTTATCACTTGTGTCCATAACGTAAATCATTTATAAAAAAAAAACAGTGCATGTATTCTCATCCCAAAATTTAGAGTTTAAAAGGGACTATATACTCACCATACTGTATTTTGTAGTAAAATACATATAACATCATTGAACAAAAGTAGGGTTGGCCTCGGATTCACGAACCTATATCATTTATATATATATTTATCAATACACGTAATGGTAATCGAATAAGTTACATAGTATTAATGATATATTTGTTATCCTAATGTTTTATTAATAACTTTATTACATATATTTATATTTTTATATACTTTAACCTACTAATTAATATTTATTAGTATAGTTATGTGTTATGTCACAAATATATTTTAATATAGAAAGTATTTATTTGATATACTAAAAAAAAAATAATGTTACATAATAATATAATGATATTAATAATAAAATGGTAAATTAATAATAATAATAATAATAATAGTAATAATTATAACAATAATAATATTAATATTAATAATACTATACATAATAATAACAATAGAGATTTTAAGATGTTACTACCTTAAAAGGTTTCTTAAAAAGAATATATATATAGCCTGAGCCCAGATTCGATCCTGCGACCCTCTGCTAGCACGACATTACACCAAACCATTCCATCAAACTCGTTTTTCTGATTATAAGACCATACCCCTTTTATTTATCCCGTCACCCACTTTATCAATGGCCCAACTGGATTTCTCTAAGCCCAACTAAGAAAGGAAAGCAGACCTCGGCCCAAAGCAATTTGCTGATCCCAGTTCAATATGGAATACGATATATACAAATAGAAATCGATTTCTTTTATTTATGTAATTCTATCATTATCTAAACAAGTTGGCAAGTGGTACTTTACTATATGGAATTATTTAAATCAATAGATCGATGTCTTTTCCCTATAATTTCGGTGCACCAACAAGTCGCCCTTTTTCTTTTTCTTAACAAGTAAATGTCTGCCAGAAAGGAACAAAATAATAGTATCCTTTATCAACTTAATATCTATATCTATCCTTGTAAAAAGAAACGAATAATATTATAGGCTTGCAAGTGGTTTTGTTTAAACAAAGGTTTTAGAGAGAGTGAGGAGAGAGAGGTGGATGATGAAGGCTGAAGATGGTGAAGGTGTGGGTGTTTGTCATGGAGTCGTGGCTATTTATAGTGAAAAACAGAAGAAACGAAGCAGAAGTAGCAGCAAGTGGATGAAATTGAAATAGATGGGTCATGAGAGTCTTCAAACGAAAACAGTGAGTAGAAGCAACATTTCGGGCAAGCCAGACTCTAGGATTCAAGTAACAGAAGCCTTCGCAAGAGTCATACGAACCAACTCCCAACTTGAAAAGGGCAGTAGCGGTTGAGTATTATTTGATGGGTGTGTTTGATCAAAGAGTAGAAACGAAAACGGAAATTAGTGTAGGAGCATGCAAGTTGTGTTGATCGTGGGTGGTCGTGATCGATCAAAAACAAAAGGGAAAAAAAATGTCTGGGTTCTCGGAGATATAGAAGAAACGAAGTGGGTTTTGATTACTTAATTGAAACAGAAAAGAAAGAAAATAATATCGCGAGTAGAGGTTTCAAGGTGGCGGATGGGTTTATAAAGGTGGTGAGGGTGTAGTGTCATGGTGGAGTGCCAACGAAGGTGGTTGTAAGGTGGTCACCATGGGTGACGATTTGTAATGTTTTATAATGATCAACAGGTTCGACAAATAATCACAAGGGAATAGAAGAGGAAGAAAAATATAAAGGTGAATGTGATAGGAACAGGAGAATCTGTAACGTTTATTGTTTGTTACTTAGACAGATGGTATCGATTTGTACTAGATGAGGAACGTAATTCAACCATTACTACAGATTGATAATGATATATAACAGAATACGGTTTTATATGGATTTATTTATTTAATTATCTATATATGTATTGATTGTCTGTATACATATTATATATATCTGGTTATCAGTATATCTATATTAATCTTGATATTATATTAATACAATAATAATTCATAATGTTAATAATAATATTATTACTTCTTTTAGTAATATAATATTAATAACAAATTTTAATAACAAATATATAATGTGATAATATTAGTAATAATGATATAACAAATTATATATTTTATATTTTTTTATCTATATATTATGATGATATTAATTTCTATCAGCCTAATAATTGTTGAATGTATTATTAATATTAATAAATATAATTTATAAGGATAAAAATACTAATAATGACATAACACTAATTATAATAATAATAATATTACTAATTATAATTTTTATCCTAAAATGTATAACAATAATATTGTTAATAACAATACTATTAACAATACTAATATCATTAATAACAACAATAATATAAAAATAATACATTATCCCTCTATATATATTATTTCTTATTATTATATATATACACATACATTTGTGTATAATTGTTCGTGAATCGTCTGGCATGGTCAAAAAGGTAACTGATTATCCGAATATAGATTTCAAACTTTCTAGACTCAACATTACAGATTTTTCTTATCGTGTCGGAAACATATAGAGATTAAGGTTTAAATTTGGTCGGAAATTTCCGGGTCGTTACATTAAACGAATTCTAACTTCAAATACAAATCCCCTTTTAGAATGATTAATTGTTTAAAGTCCTTGAAAACAAACTGCTCCCTGTGGTACGAACTGGTCAATGTACTTGCTAGTTACTAAATAATCGGGTTTTAGTTGCCTGTATTATGTGTTAATTATTGAACATATTGTCTACATTTTTAAAGGTTACGTCTTGACACATCAACTTTTTGGCGCCGCTGCCGGGGAGCAGTTTTGTTAAAAGATTTTAATAAACTTTGAATTATTCGATCCTTTTGTAGGAATTCAATTCCTAGAAAAGTTACTTTTTATTGTAAGCTTGTGTTTTTGCAATTGGTTTGTTTGTGGTGTTGTGATTGCAGGATAGATATTGATGTATGAATCAACTTTCTTCCAACTCTAATTTAATTCCTCCATATCCTGAACCTGAAAGAGAACTTCACGAACGCCTAAGAGCTCAAGAAGTAGAGTCTCTTGCTCAGGGTTTAGAATCACTTTCATTAAATTCTAACTCTGACCCAGTTATTCAACCAATCATAGAGCCAGTTATTAAAGAAGAGGAAGAGATGGCTGCTACAAATCAAATGATGGATGCATTAATGAAGGCAACAAGAACAGGTCAAGGCCACGCAATTATTCAACCTACGATGACTGACGGCTTTGAAATAAAGGGTCAATTTCTCCACATGGTGACTAATACATGCCAATTCGGTGGAGCTCCAAATGAGGATGCTAACGAGCATCTTCGTAAGTTTGTAAGCATTTGCAAGCTATTCAAGATCAAGGATGTCACCGATGATATCGCATGTTTAAAAATCTTTCCATGGTCATTAAAGGATGATGCAAGAGATTGGCTAGACTCATTACCAGAAGGTTATATCGAAGATTGGAATGATATGATGGACAAGTTTTTGTCAGAGTTCTTCCCTGCTTCAAAAGCAGCAAAGTTGCAAAGTGATATAAATCACTTCAAGCAAAAGCCTAATGAGACTCTTTATGAAGCTTGGACCCGATTCAATAAAATGCTTAGGGTATGTCCTCAACACGGGTTGAATACATTCCAAAAGGTCCAAATATTCTATAAAGGAGTCAATGTGACTACTCGAAAGGATATTGATGTTGCAGCAGGAGGTTCAATCATGAAAAAAACACCCGAAGAAGCTCACACAATCATCGCCAATATAGCAGCACATTCTCATAATTGGCATCAAGAGATGGAGTTCTCTAGATCAACCACGGTTGCTAGTATTGAAAGCAACGATGAAATCGCTGCTTTAAAAGTTCAATTGGCAAATCAAGGAAGGCAAATTGAGAATATGACAAAAGAAATGCATGCTATCAAGGTAGGGTGTGAATTATGCCAAGGTCCCCATCTTACTAGAGATTGTGACCAAACGACAATGGAAGAGCAAGCAAATCTTTTAGGTTACTTGCGTAAAGGTGAAATGAATTTTGACGACTTTCCGGCAGTTGAAGCAATGAACCGGAAATATCCACCTATCAACAGTTATCAAATAGGAGGACCTTCAGGTTCAAACAATAATTACCACGGAGGAAATTCAGGTTACCAAAATAACTGGAATTTCCCAAATCAAAATCAAAGAAATGCACCACCGGGTTACAATCACCTAAACAACCGTAATCAACCTCCACGAAATTACCAAAATAATTTCCAACACAATCAACCACAACACAACCACAAGCACATGTACAACCACAACTCGAGGAGAAATCCGGTTTAGAAGATCTTTATAGAGATTTTATGGTTAAACACGAGCAAAATGCGGAACTTCAAACTCAGTAAATTCGGAATCAACAAGCTACGATTCAGAATTTAGAAAGAGATGTTGGAAGGATGTCACAGTTATTAGCAGAGAGGCCGCCGGGTGCTCTCCCCTCAAATACTCAAGTGAATCCCAACAACAATCAAACAAGGAATGAGCATGTAAATGCTATAACTACTAGAAGTGGTTTAACTATTAACCCGGAGACCCCTAAGTCCCCAGAAGTTCCTTTATCTCCTTCTGTTTTGCAGGTACCCGTTAATGTAGATGAGCATGTTGAAAAAGAACAAGAGAAAGATGAACCACCAGAGATCATATCGAAGAAAAGTGTAGAACCACCAGTAAAGGTGTACAAGGCACCTATTCCATACCCAAAAGCATTAAAGAAAGACAGACTCGCGATCCAATATCAGAAATTTGAGGATATGATCAAGCAAATCAGCATTAATATTCCACTCACGGAGGTTCTTAAGGGTATGCCCCATTACGGGAAGTTTTTGAAAGATCTCATATCCTCGAAGGGTAAATACCACGAAGTTTCTGCCACACTCCTCCATGAGGAGTCTTCGGCCATCTTGAAAAAGCAAAATGTACCTCCAAAATTGGGAGATCCGGGTAGTTTTATCATACGATGTATGATGGGTGATTCGGTAGTGTACGATGCACTAGCCGACCTAGGTGCAAGTGTTAACCTAATGCCTTACTCGTTATATTTAAAACTTGACTTAGGAGACTTGAAACCAACCCGGATGGGTATTCGATTAGCAAACCAATCATTTGATACTCCCATAGGTATAGCCGAGGATATTCTTGTAAAAGTTGGCTCACTTATCTTTCCCGTCGACTTTGTTATTCTAGAAATGCAAGAGGACACAAAAGTTCCTATCATTTTAGGACGTCCTTTCCTTAACACCGCAGATGCTATCATTAATGTCTAAAAAGAACAATTAAGTCTAGGTGTGGGAAACGATAGAATAATTTGTCATATTGACAAAGATATGAAACGACCCACTTCCACTGACGACTCTTGTTTTCAAATTGATGTTATAAATCTTTGTGTTGAGGATGAATTGCAGGAGCTACTTGAAATTGATACCTCGGGGTTTGCCTCAGTAAGTGAAAGTGAATACTTCAATGTTGATGAAGATTTTGATGAGTTGATGAAGGTGGTCACGGATGATGAGACCATAGAAGAAGGAATTCCCAAGGAAGAGGAATCATTTGAAGATATCGAAAATAAAGATAGATTCCGTATAAAGAATTCCTTGGAAGAACCACCCGTACTAGAGCTTAAGGAGCTACCCAAACACTTGGAGTATGCTTATCTTAAAGGTACATCTCAATTACCAGTAACTATTGCTTCACATCTTTCCGGTAACGAGAAGGATAGGTTAATCTCTGTCTTGAAAACCCATAAAAAGGCTATAGCCTGGAAAACGACCGATATTTCTGGGATAAACCCGTCTTATTGTACACATAAAATTCTCCTTGAGAATGACTTCAAACCAGTAGTACAAAGACAAGGGAGGCTAAATCCTAACATGAAAGAGGTTGTTAAAAAGGAGGTAGTCAAGCTTCTTGACGCCGGGTTAATCTACCCCATCTCCGATAGTCCTTGGGTTAGTCCAGTACAAGTAGTACCCAAAAAGGGGGGTATAACCGTTATTGTAAATGAAAAGAACGAACTCGTTCCAACTAGAACGGTTACCGGCTGGAGAGTCTGTATTGATTACAGACGTCTCAATGATGCCACTAGAAAGGATCATTTCCCGTTGCCTTTTATTGATCAAATGATTGAACGATTAGCGGGGAAAGAATATTATTGCTTTCTAGATGGGAACTCCGGTTACTTCCAAATTCCAATTGATCCTAACGACCAAGAAAAGACCACATTCACTTATCCTTTCGGTACCTTTGCCTATCGCCGCATGCCATTTGGTTTATGCAATGCACCCGGAACCTTTAAAAGGTGCATTATGGCAATTTTTGATGATATGGTAGAGGATTGTATGGAAGTCTTCATGGATGACTTTTCCGTGTTTGGAGACTCCTTTGAATCGTGTCTTTTTAACCTTGAACGTATGCTTATCCGATGTGAGAAAGCAAACTTGGTCCTAAATTGGGAAAAATGCCACTTCATGGTGAAGGAGGGCATTGTACTTGGCCACAAGATATCTTGTGCTGGAATAGAGGTAGATAAAGCTAAAATTGAAGTTATTTCTAAGCTACCTATACCGTCGAATGTTAAGGCCATTAGAAGCTTTCTTGGTCACGCGGGATTCTATAGACAATTTATCAAAGATTTTTCTAAAATCGCTCGCCCAATGACCAAACTTCTTGAAAAAGATGCTCCATTTGACTTTGATTCTAATTGCGAGAACGCATTCTCCATTCTAAAGTCAATACTCACACAAGCTCCCATTATCGTATCTCCGGATTGGAGCATGCCATTTGAGCTAATGTGTGACGCGAGCGACTATGCCTTAGGTGCTGTTTTAGGACAATGCCCCGATAGTCATTTTCGTCCAATTTATTATGCGAGCAAAACTCTAACGGGAGCTCAAATTAATTATACCACCACGGAAAAGGAGCTCCTTGCGGTTGTTTATGCGTTTGAAAAATTTCGGTCATATTTGTTGTTGCCTAAAACCATTGTTTACATGGACAATTCGGCCCTTAGGTACTTATTCTCAAAACTAGATGCAAAGCATCGTCTCATACGTTGGGTTCTTTTATTTCAAGAATTTGACATTGAGATACGTGACAAGAAAGGAGCCGAGAATCTAGCTGCCGATCATTTATCCTGACTTGAAAACCTTGAATTAGATAAACTCGATGATACAATCATTAAGGACACATTTCCCGACGAATCTCTAATGAGGGTTGACAAGGAATCTGAAATCCCATGGTTTGCCCATTTTGCAAACTATCTTGCTTCAGGTATTCTTCAAAAAGGACTTTCCTATCAACAAAAGAAGAAATTCTTTGCGGATTTAAAGTCCTATTTCTGGGAACACCCCGACATATTTCATGTTGGTGTGGATCAAGTGATTCGCCGTTGTGTATGCGGAAAAGAGACTCAACAAATTCTTGAGCATTGCCATCAAGGGCCAACCGGCGGTCATTTCTGTAGTGACCCGAACTTTTCCATGTTTATATATATTAATTGAGATTGATATTTACATGATTAAATGTTTCCAACATGTTAAGCAATCAAACTTGTTAAGACTTGATTAATTGAAATAGGTTTCATATAGACAATTGACCACCCAAGTTGACCGGTGATTCACGAACGTTAAAACTTGTAAAAACTATATGATGACATATATATGGTTATATATATAGTTAACATGATATTATGATATGTAAACATATCATTAAGTATATTAACAATGAACTACATATGTAAAAACAAGACTACTAACTTAATGATTTTGAAACGAGACATATATGTAACGATTATCGTTGTAACGACATTTAATGTATATATATCATATTAAGAGATATTCGTACATCATAATATCATGATAATATAATAATTTAAAATCTCTTTTGATATTATAAACATTGGGTTAACAACATTTAACAAGATCGTTAACCTAAAGGTTTCAAAACAACATTTACATGTAACGACTAACGATGACTTAACGACTCAGTTAAAATGTATATACATGTAGTGTTTTAATATGTATTCATACACTTTTGAAAGACTTCAAGACACTTATCAAAATACTTCTACTTAACAAAAATGCTTACAATTACATCCTCGTTCAGTTTCATCAACAATTCTACTCGTATGCACCCGTATTCGTACTCGTACAATACACAGCTTTTAGATGTATGTACTATTGGTATATACACTCCAATGATCAGCTCTTAGCAGCCCATGTGAGTCACCTAACACATGTGGGAACCATCATTTGGCAACTAGCATGAAATATCTCATAAAATTACAAAAATATGAGTAATCATTCATGACTTATTTACATGAAAACAAAATTACATATCCTTTATATCTAATCCATACACCAACGACCAAAAACACCTACAAACACTTTCATTCTTCAATTTTCTTCATCTAATTGATCTCTCTCAAGTTCTATCTTCAAGTTCTAAGTGTTCTTCATAAATTCCAAAAGTTCTAGTTTCATAAAATCAAGAATACTTTCAAGATTGCTAGCTCACTTCCAATCTTGTAAGGTGATCATCCAACCTCAAGAAATCTTTGTTTCTTACAGTAGATTATCATTCTAATACAAGGTAATAATCATATTCAAACTTTGGTTCAATTTCTATAACTATAACAATCTTATTTCAAGTGATGATCTTACTTGAACTTGTTTTCGTGTCATGATTTTGCTTCAAGAACTTTGAGCCATCCAAGGATCCATTGAAGCTAGATCCATTTTTCTCTTTTCCAGTAGGTTCATCCAAGGAACTTAAGGTAGTAATGATGTTCATAACATCATTCGATTCATACATATAAAGCTATCTTATTCGAAGGTTTAAACTTGTAATCACTAGAACATAGTTTAGTTAATTCTAAACTTGTTCGCAAACAAAAGTTAATCCTTCTATCTTGACTTTTAAAATCAACTAAACACATGTTCTATATCTATATGATATGCTAACTTAATGATTTAAAACCTGGAAACACGAAAAACACCGTAAAACCGGATTTACGCCGTCGTAGTAACACCGCGGGCTGTTTTGGGTTAGTTAATTAAAAACTATGATAAACTTTGATTTAAAAGTTGTTATTCTGAGAAAATTATTTTTATTATGAACATGAAACTATATCCAAAAATTATGGTTAAACTCAAAGTGGAAGTATGTTTTCTAAAATGGTCATCTAGACGTCGTTCTTTCGACTGAAATGACTACCTTTACAAAAACGACTTGTAACTTATTTTTCCGACGATAAACCTATACTTTTTCTGTTTAGATTCATAAAATAGAGTTCAATATGAAACCATAGCAATTTGATTCACTCAAAACGGATTTAAAATTAAGAAGTTATGGGTAAAACAAGATTGGATAATTTTTCTCATTTTAGCTACATGAAAATTGGTAACAAATCTATTCCAACCATAACTTAATCAACTTGTATTGTATATTATGTAATCTTGAGATACCATAGACACGTATACAATGTTTCGACCTATCATGTCGACACATCTATATATATTTCGGAACAACCATAGACACTCTATATGTGAATGTTGGAGTTAGCTATACAGGGTTGAGGTTGATTCCAAAATATATATAGTTTGAGTTGTGATCAATACTGAGATACGTATACACTGGGTCGTGGATTGATTCAAGATAATATTTATCGATTTATTTCTGTACATCTAACTGTGGACAACTAGTTGTAGGTTACTAACGAGGACAGCTGACTTAATAAATTTAAAACATCAAAATATATTAAAAGTGTTGTAAATATATTTTGAACATACTTTGATATATATGTATATATTGTTATAGGTTCGTGAATCAACCAGTGGCCAAGTCTTACTTCCCGACGAAGTAAAAATCTGTAAAAGTGAGTTATAGTCCCACTTTTAAAATCTAATATTTTTGGGATGAGAATACATGCAGGTTTTATAAATGATTTACAAAATAGACACAAGTACGTGAAACTACATTCTATGGTTGAATTATCGAAATCGAATATGCCCCTTTTTATTAAGTCTGGTAATCTAAGAATTAGGGAACAGACACCCTAATTGACGCGAATCCTAAAGATAGATCTATCGGGCCCAACAAGCCCCATCCAAAGTACCGGATGCTTTAGTACTTCGAAATTTATATCATATCCGAAGGGTGTCCCGGAATGATGGGGATATTCTTATATATGCATTTTGTTAATGTCGGTTACCAGGTGTTCACCATATGAATGATTTTTATCTCTATGTATGGGATGTGTATTGAAATATGAAATCTTGTGGTCTATTATTATGATTTGATATATATAGGTTAAACCTATAACTCACCAACATTTTTGTTGACGTTTTAAGCATGTTTATTCTCAGGTGATTATTAAGAGCTTCCGCTGTCGCATACTTAAATAAGGACGAGATTTGGAGTCCATGCTTGTATGATATTGTGTAAAAACTGCATTCAAGAAACTTATTTTGTTGTAACATATTTGTATTGTAAACCATTATGTAATGGTCGTGTGTAAACAGGATATTTTAGATTATCATTATTTGATAATCTACGTAAAGCTTTTTAAACCTTTATTGATGAAATAAAGGTTATGGTTTGTTTTAAAATGAATGCAGTCTTTGAAAAACGTCTCATATAGAGGTCAAAACCTCGCAACGAAATCAATTAATATGGAACGTTTTTAATCAATAAGAACGGGACATTTCAGTTGGTATCCGAGCGTTGGTCTTAGAGAACCAGAAAATTTGCATTAGTGTGTCTTATCGAGTTTGTTAGGATGCATTAGTGATTCTGGACTTCGACCGTGTTTTCTTTAAAAATGATTGCTTAACATTTTTGTTGGAAACTATATATTTTTAACATATGAATATTATGTGATATATTAATCTCTTAACGTGTTTGATATTATGTGATAGATGTCTACCTCTAGAACAAGTCTCATTGACTCACCTAATAATAATGAAGAGTCAAATGTAAATTGGAATTATTCGTGGACTGATTCACAAGTTCCCGAAGAGGAACCGGAAGAAGAGTCGGAACTGGAAGAAGAATCGGAACCGGACGAAGAATCGGAACCGGAAGAAGAATCGGAACCGGTGGGGGAAATAATAAAACGGTTAAGTAAAAGAGAATCCTCAACCAACCGACCAAGGTTAATTATGGTCAATGGTGTTTCCGCCAAGGAAGCAAAATATTGGGAGGATTACCAATTCTCCGATGAATCGGATTTCGACGAGAATTCCAATGATGTTATAGAAATTACCCCAACTGAATTTAAAAAGGCAAAAGAAAATAATAAGGGAAAGGGCATAAAAATAGAGAAATCTAATTCCAACCCCGATGAACTTTATATGTATCGTCAACCCCCGAAGTTCTTAAGTTGTAACAATGACCCGGGAACCTCTAAACCACCAGGTTTTTCTAAACCAATGTGGACAACGACGGCTCGTATTAGGGGAACATCATATATCCCTAGAAACTTGGCAAAACGAACCAAAACCGAAGAAGAAGAAACGACCGAGTCGGAATAAGAAAGTTGTATTCGTGTGGTGTAATATATGTAATATAGTGTTCTTATGCTTTATGATATATGTAAAAATTGCTTGTATTAATAAGTATTTTTTTATGAATCTAACTCTTGTCTATTTTACAGTTTAAAAACACAAAATGGATAGACAACCCAATATTTTAAGAGACCTACCCGGAGACATGATTGATGAAATCTTGTCTAGAGTCGGCCAGAATTCCTCGGCACAACTATTTAAGGCGAGATCAGTTTGTAAGACATTCGAAGAACGTTCCAAGAATGTCTTGGTTTATAAGAGACTTTCGTTTGAAAGATGGGGGATATCACATTGGGAAACCCATAAGTTACGATGTGTTTACTTTGACGCATATATTGCGGGGAACCCAAATGCTATTTTACGCAACGGGTTAAGAAATTATTTTGACTCAATATATCCGAATATTGGACTTCGTGATTTAGAAAAAGCGGCTAACATGCAACATAAAGAAGCATGTTATGCTTACGGATTAGTAATGTTCGCTTCTCACCAAAGTGAGAACAAGAACATCGGGCTACAACTATTAAACAAAACGTTTCCACAAGTGACAGAGTCGGTAATTGGGGTAAGAAATGAGGTTTTTAGATTATTACGGGACTGTTGGACATTACGTAACCCTCGTCCCTTTGACGACGTTACAACACGCTGTCTTATCAACGGCCATAACGGTTATGTTGCACAAGACCAAGGATGGGAAGTAGTCCTAGTAAAACCAGAATGCATGACTTGTTTCTGGACGTATGAATTACGTGTCTTTATTGCCTTTGCTGAACGACTTGTGTACTAGCTAGAATTATCTTCACAACTATCTTGTATCAAAATTATTGTGTGCTATATTTCATGCTTTATGTAAAATAAGCGGTATTGTAAGTTTGTAAAATATTGTATAAAAGTTTGAACGCGAAATATTATTATAATCAGTTTTTCATATAGAATTGTAGTAGTTGAATTGTATATTAGCTACTAAGTATGAACTTAACGGGTAGGTACTACCCGAATTTAAACTTATAAAACGCTAATATGAAGAAAAAGCTTTTATAAATGAGTTCATATTATGCTACGAAATACTATTAACTACTCTTAATATTCTGTATGATTAACTTGTTCCATTTGACTATTTTGAAGGAAATGGCACCGACTACTCGACACACCGTGAATATGAATGAAGAGGAATTCCGTACTTTTCTAGCTTCAAACATAGCCGCAGTACAGGCTGCGCTACATACCAACAATTGAAATGTCCTGTTCTTATTGATTAAAAACGTTCCATATTAATTGATTTCGTTGCGAGGTTTTGACCTCTATATGAGACGTTTTTCAAAGATTGCATTCATTTTTAAAACAAACCATAACCTTTATTTCATAGATAAAGGTTTTAAAAAGCTTTACGTAGATTATCAAATAATGATAATCTAAAATATCCTGTTTACACATGACCATTACATAATGGTTTACAATACAAATATGTTACAACAAAATAAGTTTCTTGAATGCAGTTTTTACACAATATCATACAAGCATGGACTCCAAATCTCGTCCTTATTTAAGTATGCGACAGCGGAAGCTCTTAATAATCACCTGAGAATAAACATGCTTAAAACGTCAACAAAAATGTTGGTGAGTTATAGGTTTAACCTATATATATCAAAATCATAATAATAGACCACAAGATTTCATATTTCAATACACATCCCATACATAGAGATAAAAATCATTCATATGGTGAACACCTGGTAACCGACATTAACAAGATGCATATATAAGAATATCCCCATCATTCCGGGACACCCTTCGGATATGATATAAATTTCGAAGTACTAAAGCATCCGGTACTTTGGATGGGGTTTGTAAGGCCCAATAGATCTATCTTTAGGATTCGCGTCAATTAGGGTGTCTGTTCCCTAATTCTTAGATTACCAGACTTAATAAAAAGGGGCATATTCGATTTCGATAATTCAACCATAGAATGTAGTTTCACGTACTTGTGTCTATTTTGTAAATCATTTATAAAACCTGCATGTATTCTCATCCCAAAAATATTAGATTTAAAAAGTGGGACTATAACTCACATTCACAGATTTTTACTTCGTCGGAAAGTAAGACTTGGCCACTGGTTGATTCACGAACCTATAACAATATATACATATATATCAAAGTATGTTCAAAATATATTTACAACACTTTTAATATATTTTGATGTTTTAAGTTTATTAAGTCAGCTGTCCTCGTTAGTAACCTACAACTAGTTGTCCACAGTTAGATGTACAGAAATAAATTGATAAATATTATCTTGAATCAATCCACGACCCAGTGTATACGTATCTCAGTATTGATCACAACTCAAACTATATATATTTTGGAATCAACCTCAACCCTGTATAGCTAACTCCAACATTCACATATAGAGTGTCTATGGTTGTTCCGAAATATATATAGATGTGTCGACATGATAGGTCGAAACATTGTATACGTGTCTATGGTATCTCAAGATTACATAATATACAATACAAGTTGATTAAGTTATGGTTGGAATAGATTTGTTACCAATTTTCACGTAGCTAAAATGAGAAAAATTATCCAATCTTGTTTTACCCATAACTTCTTCATTTTAAATCCGTTTTGAGTGAATCAAATTGCTATGGTTTCATATTGAACTCTATTTTATGAATCTAAACAGAAAAATATAGGTTTATAGTCGGAAAAATAAGTTACAAGTCGTTTTTGTAAAGGTAGTCATTTCAGTCGAAAGAACGACGTCTAGATGACCATTTTAGAAAACATACTTCCACTTTGAGTTTAACCATAATTTTTGGATATAGTTTCATGTTCATAATAAAAATCATTTTCTCAGAATAACAACTTTTAAATCAAAGTTTATCATAGTTTTTAATTAACTAACCCAAAACAGCCCGCGGTGTTACTACGACGGCGTAAATCCGGTTTTACGGTGTTTTTTCGTGTTTCCAGGTTTTAAATCATTAAGTTAGCATATCATATAGATATAGAACATGTGTTTAGTTGATTTTAAAAGTCAAGTTAGAAGGATTAACTTTTATTTGCGAACAAGTTTAGAATTAACTAAACTATGTTCTAGTGATTACAAGTTTAAACCTTCGAATAAGATAGCTTTATATGTATGAATCGAATGATGTTATGAACATCATTACTACCTTAAGTTCCTTGGATAAACCTACTGGAAAAGAGAAAAGTGGATCTAGCTTCAATGGATCCTTGGATGGCTCGAAGTTCTTGAAGCAGAATCATGACACGAAAACAAGTTCAAGTAAGATCATCACTTGAAATAAGATTGTTATAGTTATAGAAATTGAACCAAAGTTTGAATATGATTATTACCTTGTATTAGAATGATAACCTACTGTAAGAAACAAAGATTTCTTGAGGTTGGATGATCACCTTACAAGATTGGAAGTGAGCTAGCAAACTTGAAAGTATTCTTGATTTTATGAAACTAGAACTTTTGGAATTTATGAAGAACACTTAGAACTTGAAGATAGAACTTGAGAGAGATCAATTAGATGAAGAAAATTGAAGAATGAAAGTGTTTGTAGGTGTTTTTGGTCGTTGGTGTATGGATTAGATATAAAGGATATGTAATTTTGTTTTCATGTAAATAAGTCATGAATGATTACTCGTATTTTTGTAATTTTATGAGATATTTCATGCTAGTTGCCAAATGATGGTTCCCACATGTGTTAGGTGACTCACATGGGCTGCTAAGAGCTGATCATTGGAGTGTATATACCAATAGTACATACATCTAAAAGCTGTGTATTGTACGAGTACGAATACGGGTGCATACGAGTAGAATTGTTGATGAAACTGAACGAGGATGTAATTGTAAGCATTTTTGTTAAGTAGAAGTATTTTGATAAGTGTCTTGAAGTCTTTCAAAAGTGTATGAATACATATTAAAACACTACATGTATATACATTTTAACTGAGTCGTTAAGTCATCGTTAGTCGTTACATGTAAATGTTGTTTTGAAACCTTTAGGTTAACGATCTTGTTAAATGTTGTTAACCCAATGTTTATAATATCAAATGAGATTTTAAATTATTATATTATCATGATATTATCATGTATGAATATCTCTTAATATGATATATATACATTAAATGTCTTTACAACAATAATCGTTACATATATGTCTCGTTTAAAAATCATTAAGTTAGTAGTCTTGTTTTTACATATGTAGTTCATTGTTAATATACTTAATGATATGTTTACTTATCATAGTATCATGTTAACTATATATATATCCATATATACATCATCATATAGTTTTTACAAGTTTTAACGTTCGTGAATCACCGGTCAACTTGGGTGGTCAATTGTTGATGTCGAACGAGGTGTATATAAAATAGTTATTATTTTACTAGAAAATACTATTAAATACGATACAATTTTACACAAGATATTTATTTATTTATAGAATGGATATACTTAAACCTTGCTACAACACTTATAGGCAGTGTACCTAATCGTACAGTAGTGTAGTTTTTAGTAAGTCCGGTTCGTTCCACAGGGAAATCTTTAAACAAAGCTCAACGCTATATTAGTTTACTTTTATAAAAATACAAATATATATATAAGTAATATTATTATTATAAAGGGGGGTTTTTACCGTTTAATGACCGGTTTGTCGATTTTAAAACTTTAGTCGCAGTTAAAACCTAATGTAAAATATAAATACAAGACTTTAAATTAAAGCGTAAAGTAAATAACGATAATGAAATTGCGAATAATAAAAATGCGATAAAATTAAATTGCGATAATTAAAAAGTACGATAATTAAAAGTGCGATAAAATAACAATAAATAAAAGTGCGATAATTAGAAGTGCAATTAAATATGAAATAAAGGAAATTAAATATGAAATAAAAGAATTATGCTTATTTAAACTTCCGTAATCATGATGTTTGACGTGTTGATTTTAGTTTTATGCCCATGGGTTAATTGTCCTTTGTCCTAGATTATTCAATATGTCCGTCTGGTTTTTGTCCATAACAGTCCATCAGTCATAAATATAAATTGCAAGTGTCCTTGTCAAATTATTATTATACCCGAAGATAAATATTCCAACTAATTGGGGATTCGAATTGTAACAAGGTTTTAATACTTTGTTTAATGAATACACCAGGTTATCGACTGCGTGTAAACCAAGGTTTTACTACTTTGTTAACAATTACACCAATTACCCTTGAATGTAATTTCACCCCTGTTTTGATTATTCTAGTGGCTATTAATCCATTCCCGTGTCCGGTTAAATGAACGATTATTCGTACATATAAATACCCCGCCCATCGTGTCCGATCGAGTGTATATGGTAATTTATAGGGACGCCCAATTGTAAATCTTTATATTAACATTAACAAACTTTCATTTAGTTAAACAAATATAAAGCCCATTAATAGCCCATAGTCTAATTTCCACAAGTGTTGTTCTTTTATCCAAACCCCAATTATGGTACAAAGCCTAATTACCCATTTTTAGTAATTAGCCCAACATCATGATTACTTCGTTTTAAATAAGCATAATAATAACTTAGCTACGAGACATTAATATAAAAAGGTTGAACATAACTTACAATGATTAAAAATAGCGTAGCGTTACACGGACAGAATTTCGACTTACACCCTTACAACATTTGCTAACATACCCTTATTATTAGAATTATAATTAAAATTAAAATATAAATTATATATATAAATATATTTACGTTGAAGAGGAAGAGAAAAAGGATGTGTAAAACTCGGCAGAAAACTGGCTTTTTATAGGACCTGACCAACAATCTCACACCATGCGACTCGCATGGTTTTGTGCTTCTGGCCATGCGAGTCGCATGGCCACCCTGGATCCAGCCAACTACTTTGTTTTCTTCTTGCCGACGTAATATAATAATAATAATATATATAATATATAATTATATATAATTATATATATATTATATTATATTCTTGTGCATAGTAGACTAGATATTTTTGGTCCGTTGCGTCGGGCGTTTCTTCTTGGCTCAGGTCCCGGTTCCGGATTTTCGGACGTCTTCGCGTATTATTTTATATCGTGTACTTTGCGTCTTGTAACTTGTACTCTTGTCATTTTGAGACGTTCCTCATCAATATTTTGAACCTTTTTAGTTGTATCTTGTACTTTTTAGCTCTTTGGACCTTTTTGTCTTCAATTTGTCGAATCTGCCTTTTGTCTTCACTTTTTAATATTTAAACGAATATTGCTTGTAAATCGAACAATTGCAACTAAAAGCTTGTCTTTCTTGAGGAATAATGCTATGAAATATATGTTCGTTTTTAGCATTATCAAATATTCCCACACTTGAGCGTTGCTTGTCCTCAAGCAATATTGTCTTGAAATACTAGAATCACTTCTTTATTCTTCACACTTTGTACATCAGTGATTTCTATACGGCGGTATAAACAATGGTAGTAACGATATGGTTTACAGTCCCACATGACTATAAAAATTTAGATCCATTAAGGAAATTGGATCTTTATGAAAACATTTGATCTTTTGAAATCTAGTTTTTACCCTAGATAAGTTTTCCGGAATAACCCTTTACCGTGTTTGCAAAATATTTTTGTGGATTTGGTGGGTTTCAGATTTGAAAATTTTAGCTCAAAACTTGCGGTTTTGTGTCACCCACTTGTTAACCTTGTATTTGGAAAGCAACACGTCCAGTTTACTTGTTCCGTATATTACCTTTCGGTAAACTACCGTCCGGTTGTAAAGGAAAGCGTTGAACAAGCAACTGTTAAGGCAATGTCCCTGTGACATGCTTTTGATTATGGTCTATAACGTGTCGGACGCAATTACTATCCTTGGTAGGAGCAATAGTAAAGCTCACCCTTATAATTTGTCGGTCTGGCACAAGGTCCTGTCTTTGACCATGCTATGCAACCACCGTTCTTACGGTTGACACCCGATTTAGTTCAGGTGACCTAATGAATTCCAGGTGAATTCCTAGGATTTTACGTTCAATGGTAATGAACGCATTGAAAATAGGGTTTTCAGAAAACAAATCGGTTTATAATTTTGATCAAAATATTTTCTCGTTTAAGCTCGAGTTTAGATATCATTGAATTCCATGAGTTTGTAATTCTCAATTTTTAAGGTCAATCTCTAGGATTGAGTAATATCAGTCTTAAAAGCTGATTTTTAATCTTTAAGGAGATTATCCTTTCTGGGGATCTGATTCATTAGTCTTATCCAGCTAATTTGCATGGTGCCCCCATTATACGAGATAAATCCTTCTCATGGTTAGGATAAATCTGACCACATGGCGACCCTGTTTTATGCTGAGGTCCGTGGATTTCCTGCTGATTTTAGAAATGACTTTTCTAGATTTTTCGTCAACCTACAGCTGGTCTGGACGACAACTTCATGACCTAAATCAAGAAGCGCGTGTCTTTTTCGGAAGACTTTACTTCCTTTTAATGATGGAATTGATTCATCGTGTAGATCCATCTCTTCTTTTCTTTTATTGGGTAAAACAGTTTAGTTTAGTTCAAAGCAAAAGTATTTTCAGTTATTTGTTACAGATATATGTGACATATGTTTAAAATAATTTGGTAAATTTTCCCACACTTGGCTTTTTATTTTTCTTTTTATCGTCCTCTATTCCATTTTAAATGAATTTTAACATTTTAGTTTGTTTCTCAATTTATGTCCTTTCCGAGGTAACAATAATTTCGGTGTTAAAACCTAGTTTTATCGTTCATAAATATGTATAAACATGATTTTGAATTCATTTGATTGAAAATTTTGAAAAATTTTACTAGAATTGGGTAGTCAGTATATAAGACTAGGGCTGTTCTTTTTTATCAGAGAGCACTAGATTCTAATACAACTACTGCTTTACTAGTATTTTTAATGGTAACCAAGTGTATAAAGTAAAAAATTTTAAAATCCGAAAGAATTTAACCCCTTCCCACACTTAAGATCTTGCAATGCCCTCATTTGCAAGAAATCAGTAACAATTTAAATTATTGAGGGTGATTTGTGTGAAAATGATTAAATTTTTACCAAAGTTTCCAAATATATTGGCGTTTGTTTGCTGAATGATAAATGGTGCACATCATTTGTTCATTCCGTCTTGTTGTTATTTCACATATATTTTGCATCTTGTCGTCAAAATTAGTTGCTTTTGCTGAACTTAATGCCAGTCTTTGAAAACGCGTTGTTTTACCCTGTTTTGTGCATAAAAGAGAATACATACAATACAAATATAATCATACATGCAGTTTGAAATGGAACTTTCGCATCCCACTTTCAAACTATAAGAAAAATATTAGTACACAATAATAATAAGAATATCAAACATTACATAAACATAAAAAAATGTTAAGTGTTTAAAATAAAAATAAAAATATAAATTACCAACTTATCTCTACTGATCAGGAGGTGGGTTAGGAGGATAATTAGGATAGGGATCCCAATTCATGTTCGCGTCCGGGTTCCATGGCTGATTATAGGTGAACTGGTATGCTGCGTCATAATCATATGAATCATAGGGTGGTCTCATTTCTGGCTGATGTGCGGGATAGTATGCGGGTCGGGTCGGATAATACATCTCGCCAGGCTGCAACTGGCTTATAATTTGGCGCTGATGATAATCCCATCGGCCATGCTCTCGTTGCCGGGAATGCTCGTAGTCATTCCGGCGTTGCCATGCCTCGTACTGCATATGCCTATCATAGTTCGTCATGTATTCATCCTCCATACGAACGCCTAAATCAAGAGCAGTCTCCCGAACAACTCCTATAATGTTGTTCGCATCCTCCATCTCGTCATCCGAACCTCTCTCTACCTGTCGCTGAGGTCCCTCGTATCGATATACCCGACCACGTCTCATCAATAATACCCTTGCACCGTGATAAAGGTTTGAACTTATAGTTTCACCTCCGTCCTCTATTTCGTTCATTGGACCCCCTTGGTGCTTATCTACACCTAAATACTCTCCAATGAGAGTAATGAAAATACCACCACCTATAATACTCCCCGATTTCATCCCCGAAACTACATTAGCGAGATAATAACCAACACAATAGGGAATGTTAACGAAACTCCTCGGGTCTCTAATACACTTGAGGTAGAACAAATCGTTTACGGTCAATTTCTCCTTATTCCTACCCCTTTGTGTAATTGTGTTTGCTAAGAATCTATGAATCACCTGGAGTTCAGCTCTGTCTATATCTAAGTATGTATGATTTCCACTGGCGTGAAATTCATTAAAGTGGGACATACGCCTCCAGACAGCGTTAATATCAAATTCCCTATCTACCCTTTCTCCTTGGGCAATCAAGCTATTACAGTCGGGGCTCAAAAGTTCAGCAGGGGTGTAAATCTGTAAGGCCCTAGCTAAATCTATCATGGACATTCTGTACATGCGTCCACCTAAAAGAAATCTAATAAAGCTTCTATCATCTATCCTCCTAACATCACTGTTTAACTTAATAGTACTAAGTAATTCTATACACCATTCCCTATATATGGTTCTACGAATGTAAAATAGGCGCATCCAATCGTTAAACTGAGAATTACCATACCTTTGCACCAATAATTCCCGAATCGGTTCGGCAAGGTCAACTGTTTCCAAAGGTACCCAGTCAATTGCCCTTGGCATTTCAACAACCTTAAAGTAGAGAATGTGCATGTTCTTTTGATAATCTGGATACTCTATCCAACATCGATCAAATCTCAGATTTGGGTGTAACTGATCTTCATTAATGTCTAAACTCAGAATCCTTTGATGTGGAGCGAATTGACGAAACTGATTCATGAATAATTGATCTTGATCGTGATATGGAATATGTTGCTCCTCCTGTTCTTCTTCTTCTTGTTGCATATGTTGTTCTTGTTCATGAAACATTTCCGGTTCGGGCTCTGGTTGCCTGGATGATGATGCTCCTGAACCTCCAGTATCGGCTTTCTGTAAAACACATTAAACACAAAAATTGTGCATCCAAATATGCATTAGTGTTAGCAAAATAATAACTTGAAACAATTATGATGACATGTTCAATTCATAACACATTTTATACACATTTTATTAACAATAACAATACTACATTTTTACATACGAAAATGTATACAATGTTTTATCACATTTAAACTCTTAAACATGTCAACAATAATCATTATAGCAATTAAACACTTGTTACATGGCATTCAAATTAAACTAGTGCTCATTTTCATATTTTTGTCAAGTCTACACTTTGTCAAATAAGCATATATGAAAAATGTACATCAAGTTCATAAGCATTTATCTTAAATAACATGCCAAAATAATCACTACTAGCAATGAAACAAGTTTCAAATAGCCTTTATATCAAATTATCCAAGTTCATGAATTTTTAGACTTAAAAAGTCTACTTTAATTCTCAAAAACATGTTTAGGCTCAAAGTTTGGATCAATTAACTACCTAAACATGTTACACTACTTAATTTAGTAACAATTCATGACAAAAATCGGCCATAACCTGTTTATATCAAAAAGCCCCAAATTGCTCAAGAACACAAACCCTAGATTCTTAAAAATTTGAAGTTTTTAGCTTCAATTCATGTTAAATAGCTTCTATCTAGGATATACATGCATAATATAACAACAATTTAGCTCTAATTACACCTAAATTTAACAAAATCAAAATATAAATTTTCTAGCTCAAGAACACAAAAATTCGAATTTAAAGAGATTAGGGGTGAAATCTTTACCTTTCTCCTGAAGGGGTTGAGACTACTGAATCTAGGCATGATTATTGTGAAATTTTTGCAAGAAATTTGGTGAAAATTGGTGAAAATTTGAGAGAGTTTGGAGAGTTTTCGTGTATGTGTGTGTGTGTTATTGTGAGAGACAGAGCAGCTCGGCTGAAACTTGATCCTGTCCAGTTTTTTATGGCCATGCGAGTCGCATGGCTTCCTGCCCATCCCCATGCGACTCGCATGGGATGTAATTTCTGGATTTTTTTATTTTTTTTATTATTTTTTTTTTTTTTTTTATATAAAAACCTTATACTTTTAAAACATAAAATTTAATAAAATTTTAAAAATTTTGTTTCTTTTTAAGACGAGATCGTTTCGGGACGATGCCCTAGTCCGTCCCTCGACAAAATTTTAAAATTCGTCTTTTTTTTTTTTTTTTTTTTTAGCGATTGTTTTAAAAGCTAAGATTTTTGGGTTTTTTAATGTTTTTGGCATACTTTAAATCAATAAGATTAAAAATAATGATAATAAAAGTTCTCGTCCCTCCTTCGGGTAAAGCAATTTCGGTTCAAAGACCTAGTCTTCAACTTACGACGAATTTTAAAAATCATATTTTTAACTTAATGAGATAAAGTAAATTTTTGTTTTTAAATTCACACAATTATAAAATTCAAAATTAATACTAAAAAAAATCACACCAAACTTAAAAATTTGAAATGCATAAAATTAAAAATTCATATTTTAAAAATTCACACCAGACTTAATTTAAAAATTCATATTATAAATTCACACTAAACTTATATAAATTTTTCAAATATTTACAATTTTAAATATATTGTTTTTACAAAGTTTACAATATTAACTTAAGGTTTAAATATTAATTTTAAAAAACATAGTAAAATTAAAAATTAAAAATCTTTTTGTCTTTTTAACCCACTTTAATCAATCAAATATTATCAAAAATATGCGCCCCTCTTTTCGGTAAAGTAATTTCGGTTCCAAGACCTAATTTAACTCATGACGAATTTTTGAAATATTTTGGGTTGATTGATTAAAGATATTTATACCTTAAGAATAAACGTTAAATTTCGCAGTGATGTAATAAATTGTTGAATGATATCAATAATTTCGGTCGCCAAACCTAATTTTATTTAATACCAATTTAATACTTTTTAGCGAACAAATTAGCGTTTATTATCAAAAGGTTAAAAATAAAAATAAAAATAAAAACTGTACAGACATACCTGTGAAATAGATTTCTTAGTTATATGATCTATTATATTCATAAGATAGTCGGTTTAATTGGTCTTCCATGGCTGCATAGGCGTAACCTCTAGCATTCATTGTCTTTTCTTCTAAACATATGAACGGTCCGTCTCTGCATAAAGTAACAAATTCGGTATTTGAATAGGTTTGATTATTTGAACATTTACCTCCATGTGACCATTTTCCGCATTTGTGACATCGTTCTAGGTGTCGTGCTCTTCTTTTCGCTGCGGATTTTGATTTTCCTTTACCAAATTGTAACTTATTATCTTCGCATCTGGATCCTTTTCTAACTCCGTCCATTCTTTCTCTGATTACTGATACTATTTCACTCGGGAGTATGTCATTATTACGTTTAGTGATCAAAGCGTGTAGCATTAGACCATGGTTTAGTTCACAGGCAGTCTTCATTTTGTAAAAACCTAAAAAAAATAAAAATTCAGAATGGGGGGAGAAGACTAGTTCTTTAGGGTCTGCTAGGGAAAGACCATACGTGTTCCATTTTCGAGAACTACACGAAAACAGACAATCTAACTCTAACAGAAATACATATTATCCTTTAAAGACTTGATTCTCCCCACACTTAGTTAGCTGTGGTGTCGAAATTGTGATTAACTTCGTTGTCGACTTCCATCGGACCATGTATGTAATGTTTAACTCTGTGACCATTAACTTTAAATTCAATCCCATTTGAATTTATCAATTCTATCGTTCCGTATGGGAAAACTCTTTTGACTATGAATGGTCCAGACCATCTTGATTTCAATTTTCCAGGAAATAGCTTGAATCGTGAATTGAAAAGAAGAACTCTGTCTCCTTCTTTGAATTCTTTTGAACTTCTGATTCTTTTATCATGCCATTTCTTCGTTCTTTCTTTATAGATTAACGAATTTTCGTATGCTTCATGTCTTAATTCTTCTAATTCGTTTAGTTGACTTAATCATAGACGTCCGGCTTCATGTAAATCAAGATTACATGTCTTCAAAGCCCAAAATGCTTTGTGTTCAATTTCTACTGGAAGATGACATGCTTTTCCATACACAAGTCTAAAAGGTGTGGTTCCAATTGGAGTTTTGTAGGCTGTTCTAAAAGCCCAGAGTGCATCCTCCAATTTAATGGATCATTCCTTCGGATTTGATCCTACGGTTTTCTCTAGAATACGTTTTAAAGCTCGGTTTGTATTTTCAACTTGTCCACTTGTTTGTGGATGATATGCGGTGGAGATTTTATGAGTTACTCCATATCTTTTAAGAACTTTCTCAAGTTGATTATTACAGAAATGAGTACCCCGATCACTTATTAAAGCTTTCGGTGTTCCAAACCTTGCAAAAAGACGTTTTAAAAAGTTGACTACAACTCGTGCATCGTTAGTTGGGAGAGCTTGTGCTTCCGCCCATTTAGATACATAATCAATGGCTACGAGTATATATAGATTATTATGAGATTTTGGAAATGGACCCATAAAGTCAATACCCCAAATGTCAAATACTTCACATACTTGGATGACATTTTGTGGCATTTCATCACGTTGACTTATTTTTCCGGCCCTTTGACATGCATCACAGGATTTGCAAAGAAGGTGTGCGTCTTTGTAAATTGTAGGCCAATAGAATCCAGCTTCATAAACTTTTCTTGCTGTTAGTTGAGGCCCATAATGCCCTCCTGTTGGTCCTGTGTGACAATGGTTTAAAATTTTACTAGCTTCATCTCCAAATACACATCGGCGTATTATTCCATCGGGACAACTTTTAAACAGATGTGGATCTTCCCAGAAATAGTGTTTTATATCACTGAAGAATTTCTTTCGTCTTTGGTACGATAATCCTTTTTCAAGGAATCCACAAACTAAGTAGTTTGCATAGTCTGCAAACCATGGGATTTCTTTATAATCTATCTTCAATAGATATTCATCAGGAAAATTGTCTTGTATGGCCGATTCATTTAGAACTTCTAATTCGGGATTTTCAAGACGAGAAAGATGATCAGCGGCGAGATTTTCTGCTCCTTTTTTATCTCGGATTTCAATATCAAACTCTTGTAAGAGTAAGATCCAACGGATTAATCTTGGTTTAGCATCTTGTTTTGAAAATAGGTATCTAAGAGCAGAATGGTCGGTATAGACCACCGTTTTTGCTAGAACGAGATATGATCGAAATTTGTCAAAAGCAAAGACAATAGCAAGGAGTTCTTTTTCAGTAGTTGTATAGTTCGTTTGTGCTCCTTGTAATGTCTTACTAGCATAATATATAGGTTGAAATCGTTTTTCAATCCTTTGTCCTAAAACGGCTCCCATTGAAAAATCACTTGCATCGCACATTAGTTCAAATGGTAGATTCCAATTTGGTGTTATCATGATCGGCGCATTAGTGAGTTTTTCTTTAAGAATATTAAAAGATTTGATACACTCATCTGAAAAGATGAATGGCGCATCCTTTTCTAGGAGTTTATTCATAGGAGTGGCAATTTTAGAAAAATCTTTTATGAAACGTCGGTAAAAACCGGCATGCCCTAGAAAACTCCTAACTCCTCTAACATTTGTGGGATGTGGAAGTTTAGCAATTACATCTACTTTAGCTCTATCCACTTCAATTCCTTCTTTTGAAATTTTATGTCCAAGAACGATGCCTTCTTTAACCATGAAATGGCATTTTTCCCAATTAAGTACTAGATTTGATTTTTCGCATCTAATTAGCATTCGTTCCAGATTAACTAGACATGATTTAAATGTATCACCGAAGACTGAAAAGTCATCCATGAATATTTCCATGCATTCTTCTATCATGTCGTGAAAAATCGCCATCATACACCTTTGAAAGGTTGCAGGGGCGTTACAAAGTCCAAATGGCATGCGTTTGTAAGCAAAAGTACCATAAGGGCACGTGAATGTGGTTTTCTCTTGATCTTCGGGTGCTATTGGAATTTGAAAATATCCGGAAAATCCATCTAGAAAACAATAGTAACTATTTCCGGCTAATCTTTCCAACATTTGATCTATGAAAGGTAAGGGAAAGTGATCTTTTCTGGTGGCGTCATTTAATTTTCTATAATCAATACATACACGCCATCCTGTTACAGTCCTAGTAGGAATAAGCTCATTTTTCTCATTTGTGATGACAGTCATGCCACCCTTCTTAGGTACGCATTGAACTGGGCTTACCCATGGACTATCAGAGATTGGATATATCAAACCTGCATCTAGCAGTTTAATAATCTCTTTTTTAACTACATCTTGCATATTAGGATTTAGTCTTCGTTGGCGTTGCACATACGTTTTATGACCTTCTTCCATAAGGATTTTATGTGTGCAATACGAAGGACTTATTCCTTTAATATCATGAATCTTCCATGCAATGGCTGGTTTATGAGCTTTCAACACAGAAATGAGTTGTGATTTCTCATTTTCAGTAAGAGAAGACGATATTATTACAGGTAATTCAGATTCACCATGTAAATAAGCGTATTCCAAATGGTTTGGAAGTGGCTTTAACTCTAATTTCGGAGGTTCTTCTATCGATGATTTATATCGATATCTGTCTTCTTCTTTTAGCATTTGAATTTCTTCTGTTGTTGGTTCATATCCATTAGCTATAAGTGTAGCTAACATTTCAGCTTCATCAATTGGTTCATTACCTTCTCCTAAAGAACATTCTCCTGTTCCTTGTAATTCTGGAAATTCTTCTAACAATTCTGCATGTGCATCTATAGTTTGAATATAATAACATGTATCATCTGCAGATTGTGGTTGTTGCATTGCTCTATCAACTGAAAAGGTAACACTCTCATCCTCTATACTTAGGGTCAGTTTCTTACCGAACACGTCTATCATTGCTTTAGCCGTGTTTAAGAATGGTCTTCCTAATATGAGAGGAACTTGAGAATCTTCTTCCATGTCCAAAACAACAAAATCTACTGGAAATACTAAAGTACCAACTTTAACTAGCATGTTCTCCATTATCCCTCTAGGATATTTTATTGATCTATCGGCTAGTTGTATGCTTATTCTGGTTGGTTTCAATTCTCCAAGGTCTAGTTTAGCGTATAGTGAATACGGCATTAGATTTATACTAGCACCTAAGTCTGCCAATGCTTCTATTGAATTAAGACTACCCAGAAAACATGGAATTGTGAAACTTCCTGGATCAGATAGTTTTTCTGGTATCTTATTCAACAGCACTGCTGAACAATTAGCATTCATAGTAACAGCCGAGAGTTCTTCCATTTTCTTTCTATTCGTGATTAGATCTTTCAAGAATTTAGCATACCTTGGCATTCCTGAAATCACATCAATGAAAGGAAGATTTACATTTATCTGTTTAAACATATCCAAGAATTTGGATTGCTCGGCTTCAAGTTTTTCTTTCTTCATTTTACTCGGATAAGGAAGTGGTGGTTGGTATGGTTTAACATAAGGTTTATCCTTAACTGTGTTATCTTCATTAACCTTTTCAACTACTGGTTCTTTTTCCTTTTCTTTATCAGGTTGTGGTTCTTGTGGAGTAGGAATAGTTTCATCAGAATTTACAGGTATTTCAGGTGGTTTAAGTGTTGTACCACTTCTTGTGGTAATAGCTTTAGCTGTTTCATTCCGGGGGTTAGCATTTGTATCACTAGGTAAACTTCCCGGTTTTCTTTCACCTATTAACCTTGCTAGGTTACTTACTTCTTGTTCCAGATTTTGAATAGAAGCTTGTTGATTTCTAAATGCTTGAGCATTTTGTTCATTAGTTTGTTTTTGAGATGTGAAAAACTGCGTTTGAGTTTCAACTAGCTTCGTCATCATATCTTCTAAATTTGGCTTTTTATCATCGGGTTGTTGTGGTGGTTTGTTTTGAAAATTCGGTCTTTGCTGATTGTAAGTATTATTGGATACTTGTTGATTGCTAGGACCTTGTTGGTTGTTGTATGGAATATTTCGGTTATAATTCTGGTTTTGATTGTAAATCGGTCTTGGCGGTTGATAATTATTCTGATAATTATTTCCAGGCCTTTGGTTTATGTATGAAATATTCTCTCTTTGTTCCATTGTTAATTCAATACTTAGACAATCTTTTGTCAAATGTGGTCCTCCACACTGCTCACAACTAATTCGTATTGAGTGAATATCCTTAGTCATCTTTTCCATTCGTCTCTCCACAGCATCTATCTTTGCTGAAATGGAATCTAAGTCATGGCTAGAATCGGCTCTAGCTGCTTTAGATGATCTAATGATATCTTTTTCTTGGTGCCACTCATGTGAGTGGGAAGCAGTGTTATCAATAATTTTGTAAGCATCAGTTTCGGTTTTCTTCATAATAGAACCACCAGCTGCTATATCTATGTCTTTTCTTGTAGTGATGTCGCATCCTTGGTAGAATATTTGTACTATTTGACAGGTGTCTAAACCATGTTGCGGACATCCTCTTAGTAACTTTCCATATCTTGTCCACGCCTCATATAGAGTTTCATTTGGTTTTTGTGTGAACGTAACAATTTCTGCTTGAAGTCTTACGGCTTTAGATGCAGGAAAAAATTGTTTAAGAAATTTGTCAATTAAAACGTCCCATGTATCGATCGCCCCTTCAGGTAACGATTCCAACCAATCTTTGGCTTCTCCCTTTAAAGTCCAGGGAAATAACATGAGATATATCTGTTCATCCTCCACTTCTCGGATTTTAAATAGTGTGCAGATCCTATTAAAGGTACGTAGATGTTCATTTGGATCTTCCTTCGGCGCACCACTAAATTGGCATTGATTAGTCACCATGTGTAGAATTTGTCCTTTGATTTCATAATCTGGCGCATTAATGTCTGGATGGGTAATTGCGTGACCTTGGCCAGTGCGTTTAGCTCTCATTCGGTCTTCCATACTTAAAGGTTCCAGATTCTCCATAATTGAATTTGTTGAATCGGTATCACTGAATGATTCTGATTTAATGGTTCGTTCCTCAACAATCTCTGTTTGAATGATTGGTGGTTCCGGAGGAAAGTTTAATGGTTCAGGATCTATGAACCGTTCCTGAATATTTTCTGGATTCTCAATTGTGAGGTCGGGTTCAAAAAATGGATTATCAGAAATTTGAACTGAAGTACTTGGTCGACTGGATGACGATTCTAAAGAAAAATCAACGGCGGTTATATTTGTTAAACGATGTCTTGATCGAGTTACAGGTGGTGAACGTACAAAAGGTGATGAACGTCTTGCTCGGTGCATTCACTGAATATCCTATTAGTTTTTAAAAGGAAAGAAAAATTATAATAAGTTATCCAATCAATAGACTTTTCTGATTTTGCCCACGTTTCGAATAGCCAAAAGATGCAGCAGAGGGGCAGGATTCGTTTGGTCTCAATATAATTGAGGACTGTTTGGCTCCAATAACCCGGTCCACGTACAAATCCAACTATTACTACGAACCAGAAAATTTTGATGTCTATCAATTTAACTACTCAAAATAAATTTTCGTAATTTTAAGAAATTTAGATAAGAAGTAGAAAAAATTCTAAGTCCTAAAACTAGAATAGCGAGAAATAAGAGAGAAAAAGAGTTCGTCGATAAAGGTTGAAAAAGAAAAATGGTTGAAAAATAAAAGGTGACGGAAAAATAAAAGAAACTTATAAAAACTTAAAAGTACTTAACTAATTTAACCTTATTACTACAACTAACTTAAAATTATAATCGCAAATTGAAATTACTAATTGGAATGATAATTGATACATAGTAAAAGGTCTAAAAATATTAAAGCTTACAAGGAAAAACTAAATCCCAAATGAAAATAACTTAAAAAGAAACTAAAACTTAAAAAGGCGTCGCAAAATTCTAAAGCACCTAAATCTTAGTCTAAAGAAAAAGCACTTAAGGAATTCTACGGCAAAGCCTAAAAATCTAGGAGTAAAAATAACTAAAGCAAAAACTAATTTTAAAATTAATTATGAGCTAAAAATACAAATATTACGCTACAACGATTAAAAAGGGACAAAATATAAAAAGAAATAAAAAGTGATAAAAAAAAAATACAATTTTTATTAAAATATTATTTTTATATTAATTATATTAAAGTATTAAGTGTTAAATATAATAAAACTAATTAAAAGTAATTAATTAAACTAAAAACTTAATTAAGAATAATAAAATCAATTAGGGTTTAATTATAATAATATATATTATACTCCGTAATTAATGCGTTTTTAGGGTTTGTTTGTGGCCCTGTCAGACCCCTCATGCGAGTCGCATGATTTAAAAGGGTGGGTCATGCGAGTCGCATGACTGAACTGAACCGGTTCAACTGGACAGGTTCAATTTGACAGGTCACGTATATTTAATATTTATTTTCTTTTTTCTGTTTTATATTTAAAATATAAATATATATATATAATTAAAATAAAACTTAATTTTTAAAACTAAAAATAAACTTAAAATACTTTATAATTTTGTAAAAATAAAAGAAAAACTAAAAAAAATATATTTAAAATACTTTTTTTTTTCGATTTTAAAAGCTCTCTTTTTTTTTTATATATTTTTTAATTTTTTTTTTTTTTTTAAAATATAAATTTTACCAAAACTAATTATAACTTAAAAATTAAAAATATGGCGTTTCGCTTCGGCGAATGTCCCCGGCAGCGGCGCCAAAAATACTTGATGTCGAACGAGGTGTATATAAAATAGTTATTATTTTACTAGAAAATACTATTAAATACGATACAATTTTACACAAGATATTTATTTATTTATAGAATGGATATACTTAAACCTTGCTACAACACTTATAGGCAGTGTACCTAATCGTACAGTAGTGTAGTTTTTAGTAAGTCCGGTTCGTTCCACAGGGAAATCTTTAAACAAAGCTCAACGCTATATTAGTTTACTTTTATAAAAATACAAATATATATATAAGTAATATTATTATTATAAAGGGGGGTTTTTACCGTTTAATGACCGGTTTGTCGATTTTAAAACTTTAGTCGCAGTTAAAACCTAATGTAAAATATAAATACAAGACTTTAAATTAAAGCGTAAAGTAAATAACGATAATGAAATTGCGAATAATAAAAATGCGATAAAATTAAATTGCGATAATTAAAAAGTACGATAATTAAAAGTGCGATAAAATAACAATAAATAAAAGTGCGATAATTAGAAGTGCAATTAAATATGAAATAAAGGAAATTAAATATGAAATAAAAGAATTATGCTTATTTAAACTTCCGTAATCATGATGTTTGACGTGTTGATTTTAGTTTTATGCCCATGGGTTAATTGTCCTTTGTCCTGGATTATTCAATATGTCCGTCTGGTTTTTGTCCATAACAGTCCATCAGTCATAAATATAAATTGCAAGTGTCCTTGTCAAATTATTATTATACCCGAAGATAAATATTCCAACTAATTGGGGATTCGAATTGTAACAAGGTTTTAATACTTTGTTTAATGAATACACCAGGTTATCGACTGCGTGTAAACCAAGGTTTTACTACTTTGTTAACAATTACACCAATTACCCTTGAATGTAATTTCACCCCTGTTTTGATTATTCTAGTGGCTATTAATCCATTCCCGTGTCCGGTTAAATGAACGATTATTCGTACATATAAATACCCCGCCCATCGTGTCCGATCGAGTGTATATGGTAATTTATAGGGACGCCCAATTGTAAATCTTTATATTAACATTAACAAACTTTCATTTAGTTAAACAAATATAAAGCCCATTAATAGCCCATAGTCTAATTTCCACAAGTGTTGTTCTTTTATCCAAACCCCAATTATGGTACAAAGCCTAATTACCCATTTTTAGTAATTAGCCCAACATCATGATTACTTCGTTTTAAATAAGCATAATAATAACTTAGCTACGAGACATTAATATAAAAAGGTTGAACATAACTTACAATGATTAAAAATAGCGTAGCGTTACACGGACAGAATTTCGACTTACACCCTTACAACATTTGCTAACATACCCTTATTATTAGAATTATAATTAAAATTAAAATATAAATTATATATATAAATATATTTACGTTGAAGAGGAAGAGAAAAAGGATGTGTAAAACTCGGCAGAAAACTGGCTTTTTATAGGACCTGACCAACAATCTCACACCATGCGACTCGCATGGTTTTGTGCTTCTGGCCATGCGAGTCGCATGGCCACCCTGGATCCAGCCAACTACTTTGTTTTCTTCTTGCCGACGTAATATAATAATAATAATATATATAATATATAATTATATATAATTATATATATATTATATTATATTCTTGTGCATAGTAGACTAGATATTTTTGGTCCGTTGCGTCGGGCGTTTCTTCTTGGCTCAGGTCCCGGTTCCGGATTTTCGGACGTCTTCGCGTATTATTTTATATCGTGTACTTTGCGTCTTGTAACTTGTACTCTTGTCATTTTGAGACGTTCCTCATCAATATTTTGAACCTTTTTAGTTGTATCTTGTACTTTTTAGCTCTTTGGACCTTTTTGTCTTCAATTTGTCGAATCTGCCTTTTGTCTTCACTTTTTAATATTTAAACGAATATTGCTTGTAAATCGAACAATTGCAACTAAAAGCTTGTCTTTCTTGAGGAATAATGCTATGAAATATATGTTCGTTTTTAGCATTATCAATTGTCTATATGAAACATATTTCAATTAATCAAGTCTTAACAAGTTTGATTGCTTAACATGTTGGAAACATTTAATCATGTAAATATCAATCTCAATTAATATATATAAACATGGAAAAGTTCGGTTCACTACAGTACCTACCCGTTAAATAAATTTTGTCCCGAAATTTTAAGCTGTTGAAGGTGTTGACGAATCTTCTGGAAATAGATGCGGGTATTTCTTCTTCATCTGATCTTCACGCTCCCAGGTGAACTCGGGTCCTCTACGAGCATTCCATCGAACCTTAACAATTGGTATCTTGTTTTGCTTACGTCTTTTAACCTCACGATCCATTATTTCGACGGGTTCTTCGATGAATTGAAGTTTTTCGTTGATTTGGATTTCATCTAACGGAATAGTGAGATCTTCTTTAGCAAAACATTTCTTCAAATTCGAGACGTGGAAAGTGTTATGTACAGCCGCGAGTTGTTGAGGTAACTCAAGTCTGTAAGCTACTGGTCCGACACGATCAATAATCTTGAATGGTCCAATATACCTTGGATTTAATTTCCCTCGTTTACCAAATCGAACAACGCCTTTCCAAGGTGCAACTTTAAGCATGACCATCTCTCCAATTTCAAATTCTATATCTTTTCTTTTAATGTCAGCGTAGCTCTTTTGTCGACTTTGGGCGGTTTTCAACCGTTGTTGAATTTGGATGATCTTCTCGGTAGTTTCTTGTATAATCTCCGGACCCGTAATCTGTCTATCCCCCACTTCACTCCAACAAATCGGAGACCTGCACTTTCTACCATAAAGTGCTTCAAACGGCGCCATCTCAATGCTTGAATGGTAGCTGTTGTTGTAGGAAAATTCTGCTAACGGTAGATGTCGATCCCAACTGTTTCCGAAATCAATAACACATGCTCGTAGCATGTCTTCAAGCATTTGTATCGTCCTTTCGCTCTGCCCATCAGTTTGTGGATGATAGGCAGTACTCATGTCTAGACGAGTTCCTAATGCTTGCTGTAATGTCTGCCAGAATCTTGAAATAAATCTGCCATCCCTATCAGAGATAATAGAGATTGGTATTCCATGTTTGGAGACGACTTCCTTCAAATACAGTTGTGCTAACTTCTCCATCTTGTCATCTTCTCTTATTGGCAGGAAGTGTGCTGATTTGGTGAGACGATCAACTATTACTCAAATAGTATCAAAACCACTTGCAGTCCTTGGCAATTTAGTGATGAAATCCATGGTAATGTTTTCCCATTTCCATTCCGGGATTTCGGGTTGTTGAAGTAGACCTGATGTTTTTGATGCTTAGCTTTGACCTTAGAACACGTCAAACATTCTCCTACGTGTTTCGCAACATCGGCTTTCATACCCGGCCACCAAAAAAGTTTCTTGAGATCCTTGTACATCTTCCCCGTTCCAGGATGTATTGAGTATCTGGTTTTATGAGCTTCTCTAAGTACCATTTCTCTCATATCTCCAAATTTTGGTACCCAAATCCTTTCAGCCCTATACCTGGTTCCGTCTTCCCGAATATTAAGATGCTTCTCCGATCCTTTGGGTATTTCATCTTTTAAATTTCCCTCTTCACAAAATCATCATTCCCTTCAGGCAATGACAATATAGGTGCCGTAGTTAGCTTTTTCTTCAATAACTGAAACGCTTTCTCTTGTTCATCATTCCATTCAAATTTCTTCCCTTTATGCGTTAATGCAGTCAAGGGTTTTGCTATTCTGGAAAAGTCTTGGATGAACCTTCTGTAGTAACCAGCTAGTCCTAAAAACTGGCGTATGTGTTTCGGAGTTTTCTGGGTTTCCCACTTTTCAACAGTGTCTATCTTTGCCGGATCCACCTTAATACCTTCTTTGTTCACTATGTGACCGAGGAATTGAACTTCTTCCAACCAAAATGCACACTTTGAAAACTTTGCATACAATTCTTCCTTCCTCAATACTTCTAACACCTTTCTCAAATGTTCACCGTGTTCTTGGTCATTCTTTGAGTAAATAAGTATGTCATCAATGAAAACAATGACAAACTTGTAAAGGTATGGTCCACACACTCGGTTCATAAGGTCCATGAACACAGCTGGTGCATTAGTTAAACCAAACGGCATGACCATAAACTCGTAATGACCGTAACGTGTTCTGAAAGCAGTCTTTGGAATATCATCTTCTTTCACCCGCATTTGATGATACCCGGAACGTAAGTCAATCTTTGAATAAACAGACGAGCCTTGTAGTTGATCAAATAAGTCGTCGATTCTCGGTAGTGGGTAGCGGTTCTTGATGGTAAGTTTGTTCAACTCTCGGTAGTCGATACACAACCTGAATGTACCATCTTTCTTCTTGACAAACAAAACAGGAGCTCCCCACGGTGATGTGCTTGGTCGAATGAAACCACGCTCTAAAAGTTCTTGTAATTGGCTTTGTAGTTCTTTCATCTCGCTGGGTGCGAGTCTGTAAGGAGCACGAGCTATTGGTGCAGCTCCTGGTACAAGATCTATTTGAAATTCAACGGATCGATGTGGGGGTAATCCCGGTAATTCTTTCGGAAATACATCGGGAAATTCTTTTGCGATGGGAACATCATTGATGCTCTTTTCTTCAGTTTGTACTTTCTCGACGTGTGCTAGAACAGCATAGCAACCTTTTCTTATTAGTTTTTGTGCCTTCAAATTACTAATAAGATGTAGCTTCGTGTTGCCCTTTTCTCCGTACACCATTAAGGGTTTTCCTTTTTCTCGTATAATGCGAATTGCATTTTTGTAACAAACGATCTCTGCTTTCACTTCTTTCAACCAGTCCATACCGATTATCACATCAAAACTCCCTAACTCTACTGGTATCAAATCAATCTTAAATGTTTCGCTAACCAGTTTAATTTCTCGATTCCGACATATATTATCTGCTGAAATTAATTTACCATTTGCTAATTCGAGTAAAAATTTACTATCCAAAGGCGTCAATGGACAACTTAATTTAGCACAAAAATCTCTACTCATATAGCTTCTATCCGCACCCGAATCAAATAAAACGTAAGCAGATTTATTGTCAATAAGAAACGTACCCGTAACAAGCTCTGGGTCTTCCTGTGCCTCTGCCGCATTAATATTGAAAACTCTTCCGCGGCCTTGTCCATTCGTGTTCTCCTGGTTCGGGCAATTTCTAATAATGTGGCCCGGTTTTCCACATTTATAACAAACTACATTGGCATAACTTGCTCCGACACTACTTGCTCCGCCATTACTCGTTCCGACACCATTTGTTCCTTTCGTTCTATTAACCCCTGGTCCGTAGACCTCACACTTCGCCGCGCTATGACCATTTCTTTTACACTTGTTGCAAAATTTGGTGCAGAACCCCGAGTGATTCTTTTCACACCTTTGGCATAGCTGCTTCTGATTGTAGTTGTTGTTGCGGTTATTATTGTTGTTGGGATGATTGTTGTAGTTGCTGTTGTTGTTGTTGTTGTTGTTGTTGTTGGGCTGTTTGTTGTAGTTGCGATTGATGTTGCGATTGTTGGGATAATTGTTGCGATTATTGTTGTAATTGCTGTTGCTGTTGTATTGGTGATTCTTATCACCGTTTTCCTCCCACTTTCTTTTGACTTGCTTCACATTGGCCTCTTCAGCAGTCTGTTCTTTAATTCTTTCTTCAATTTGGTTCACGAGTTTGTGAGCCATTCTACATGCCTGTTGTATGGAGGCGGGCTCGTGTGAACTTATATCTTCTTGGATTCTTTCCGGTAATCCTTTCACAAACGCGTCGATCTTCTCTTCCTCATCTTCGAATGCTCCCGGACACAATAGGCACAATTCTGTGAATCGTCTTTCGTACGTGGTAATATCAAATCCTTGGGTTCGTAACCCTCTAAGTTCTGTCTTGAGCTTATTGACCTCGGTTCTGGGACGGTACTTCTCGTTCATCAAGTGCTTGAATGCTGACCACGGTAGTGCGTACGCATCGTCTTGTCCCACTTGCTCTAGATAGGTATTCCACCATGTTAACGCAGAACCTGTGAAGGTATGCGTAGCGTACTTTACTTTGTCCTCTTCAGTACACTTACTTATGGCAAACACCGATTCGACCTTCTCGGTCCACCGTTTCAATCCGATCGGTCCTTCGGTTCCATCAAATTCCAAAGGTTTGCAGGCAGTGAATTCTTTGTAGGTGCATCCTACACGATTTCCTGTACTGCTAGATCCAAGGTTATTGTTGGTATGTAGCGCAGCCTGTACTGCGGCTATGTTTGAAGCTAGAAAAGTACGGAATTCCTCTTCATTCATATTCACGGTGTGTCGAGTAGTCGGTGCCATTTCCTTCAAAATAGTTAAATGGAACAAGTTAATCATACAGAATATTAAGAGTAGTTAATAGTATTTCGTAGCATAATATGAACTCATTTATAAAAGCTTTTTCTTCATATTAGCGTTTTATAAGTTTAAATTCGGGTAGTACCTACCCGTTAAGTTCATACTTAGTAGCTAATATACAATTCAACTACTACAATTCTATATGAAAAACTGATTATAATAATATTTCGCGTTCAAACTTTTATACAATATTTTACAAACTTACAATACCGCTTATTTTACATAAAGCATGAAATATAGCACACAATAACTTTGATACAAGATAGTTGTGAAGATAATTCTAGCTAGTACACAAGTCGTTCAGCAAAGGCAATAAAGACACGTAATTCATACGTCCAGAAACAAGTCATGCATTCTGGTTTTACTAGGACTACTTCCCATCCTTGGTCTTGTGCAACATAACCGTTATGGCCGTTGATAAGACAGCGTGTTGTAACGTCGTCAAAGGGACGAGGGTTACGTAATGACCAACAGTCTCGTAATAACTTAAAAACCTCATTTCTTACCCCAATTACCGACTCCGTCACTTGTGGAAACGTTTTGTTTAATAGTTGTAGCCCGATGTTCTTGTTCTCACTTTGGTGAGAAGCGAACATTACTAATCCGTAAGCATAACATGCTTCTTTATGTTGCATGTTAGCCGCTTTTTCTAAATCACGAAGTCCAATATTCGGATATATTGAGTCAAAATAATTTCTTAACCCGTTGCGTAAAATAGCATTTGGGTTCCCCGCAATATATGCGTCAAAGTAAACACATCGTAACTTATGGGTTTCCCAATGTGATATCCCCCATCTTTCAAACGAAAGTCTCTTATAAACCAAGACATTCTTGGAACGTTCTTCGAATGTCTTACAAACTGATCTCGCCTTAAATAGTTGTGCCGAGGAATTCTGGCCGACTCTAGACAAGATTTCATCAATCATGTCTCCGGGTAGGTCTCTTAAAATATTGGGTTGTCTATCCATTTTGTGTTTTTAAACTGTAAAATAGACAAGAGTTAGATTCATAAAAAAAATACTTATTAATACAAGCAATTTTTACATATATCATAAAGCATACGAACACTATATTACATATATTACACCACACGAATACAACTATCTTATTCCGACTCGCTCGTTTCTTCTTCTTCGGTTTTGGTTCGTTTTGCCAAGTTTCTAGGGATATATGATGTTCCCCTAATACGAGCCGTCGTTATCCACATTGGTTTAGAAAAACCTGGTGGTTTAGAGGTTCCCGGGTCATTGTTACAACTTAAGGACTTCGGGGGTTGACGATACATATAAAGTTCATCGGGGTTGGAATTTGATTTCTCTATTTTTATGCCCTTTCTCTTATTATTTTCTTTTGCCTTTTTAAATTCAGTTGGGGTAATTTCTATAACATTATCGGAATTCTCGTCGGAATCCGATTCATCGGAGAATTGGTAATCCTCCCAATATTTTGCTTCCTTGGCGGAAACACCATTGACCATAATTAACCTTGGTCGGTTGGTTGAGGATTTTCTTTTACTTAACCGTTTTATTATTTCCCCCACCGGTTCTATTTCTTCATCCGGTTCCGATTCTTCTTCCGGTTCCGATTCTTCTTCCGGTTCCGACTCTTCTTCCGGTTCCTCTTCGGGAACTTGTGAATCAGTCCACGAATCATTCCAATTTACATTTGACTCTTCATTATTATTAGGTGAGTCAATGGGACTTGTTCTAGAGGTAGACATCTATCACATAATATCAAACGCGTTAAGAGATTAATATATCACATAATATTCACATGTTAAAAATATATAGTTTCCAACAAAATTTGTTAAGCAATCATTTTTCAAGTAAACACGGTCGAAGTCCAGACTCACTAATGCATCCTAACAAACTCGATAAGACACACTAATGCAAAATTCTGGTTCTCTAAGACCAACGCTCGGATACCAACTGAAATGTCCCGTTCTTATTGATTAAAAACGTTCCATATTAATTGATTTCGTTGCGAGGTTTTGACCTCTATATGAGACGTTTTTCAAAGACTACATTCATTTTTAAAATAAACCATAATCTTTATTTCATAAATAAAGGTTTAAAAAGCTTTACGTAGATTATCAAATAATGATAATCTAAAATATCCTGTTTACACACTACCATTACATAATGGTTTACAATACAAATATATTACATCGAAATCAGTTTCTTGAATGCAGTTTTTACATAATATCATACAAACATGGACTCCAAATCTCGTCCTTATTTAAATATGCGACAGCGGAAGCTCTTAATAATCACCTGAGAATAAACATGCTTAAAACGTCAACAAAAAATGTTGGTGAGTTATAGGTTTAACCTATATATATCAAATCATAATAATAGACCACAAGATTTCATATTTCAATACACATCCCATACATAGAGATAAAAATCATTCATATGGTGAACACCTGGTAACCGACATTAACAAGATGCATATATAAGAATATCCCCATCATTCCGGGACACCCTTCGGATATGATATAAATTTCAAAGTACTAAAGCATCCGGTACTTTGGATGAGGTTTGTTAGACCCAATAGATCTATCTTTAGGATTCGCGTCAATTAGGGTGTCTGTTCCCTAATTCTTAGATTACCAGACTTAATAAAAAGGGGCATATTCGATTTCGATAATTCAACCATAGAATGTAGTTTCACGTACTTGTGTCTATTTTGTAAATCATTTATAAAACCTGCATGTATTCTCATCCCAAAAATATTAGATTTAAAAAGTGGGACTATAACTCACATTCACAGATTTTTACTTCGTCGGAAAGTAAGACTTGGCCACTGGTTGATTCACGAACCTATAACAATATATACATATATATCAAAGTATGTTCAAAATATATTTACAACACTTTTAATATATTTTGATGTTTTAAGTTTATTAAGTCAGCTGTCCTCGTTAGTAACCTACAACTAGTTGTCCACAGTTAGATGTACAGAAATAAATTGATAAATATTATCTTGAATTAATCCACGACCCAGTGTATACGTATCTCAGTATTGATCACAACTCAAACTATATATATTTTGGAATCAACCTCAACCCTGTATAGCTAACTCCAACATTCACATATAGAGTGTCTATGGTTGTTCCGAAATATATATAGATGTGTCGACATGATAGGTCGAAACATTGTATACGTGTCTATGGTATCTCAAGATTACATAATATACAATACAAGTTGATTAAGTTATGGTTGGAATAGATTTGTTACCAATTTTCACGTAGCTAAAATGAGAAAAATTATCCAATCTTGTTTTACCCATAACTTCTTCATTTTAAATCCGTTTTGAGTGAATCAAATTGCTATGGTTTCATATTGAACTCTATTTTATGAATCTAAACAGAAAAATATAGGTTTATAGTCGGAAAAATAAGTTACAAGTCGTTTTTGTGAAGGTAGTCATTTCAGTCGAAAGAACGACGTCTAGATGACCATTTTAGAAAACATACTTCCACTTTGAGTTTAACCATAATTTTTGGATATAGTTTCATGTTCATAATAAAAATCATTTTCTCAGAATAACAACTTTTAAATCAAAGTTTATCATAGTTTTTAATTAACTAACCCAAAACAGCCCGCGGTGTTACTACGACGGCGTAAATCCGGTTTTACGGTGTTTTTCGTGTTTCCAGGTTTTAAATCATTAAGTTAGCATATCATATAGATATAGAACATGTGTTTAGTTGATTTTAAAAGTCAAGTTAGAAGGATTAACTTTTATTTGCGAACAAGTTTAGAATTAACTAAACTATGTTCTAGTGATTACAAGTTTAAACCTTCGAATAAGATAGCTTTATATGTATGAATCGAATGATGTTATGAACATCATTACTACCTTAAGTTCCTTGGATAAACCTACTGGAAAAGAGAAAAGTGGATCTAGCTTCAATGGATCCTTGGATGGCTCGAAGTTCTTGAAGCAGAATCATGACACGAAAACAAGTTCAAGTAAGATCATCACTTGAAATAAGATTGTTATAGTTATAGAAATTGAACCAAAGTTTGAATATGATTATTACCTTGTATTAGAATGATAACCTACTGTAAGAAACAAAGATTTCTTGAGGTTGGATGATCACCTTACAAGATTGGAAGTGAGCTAGCAAACTTGAAAGTATTCTTGATTTTATGAAACTAGAACTTTTGGAATTTATGAAGAACACTTAGAACTTGAAGATAGAACTTGAGAGAGATCAATTATATGAAGAAAATTGAAGAATGAAAGTGTTTGTAGGTGTTTTTGGTCGTTGGTGTATGGATTAGATATAAAGGATATGTAATTTTGTTTTCATGTAAATAAGTCATGAATGATTACTCATATTTTTGTAATTTTATGAGATATTTCATGCTAGTTGCCAAATGATGGTTCCCACATGTGTTAGGTGACTCACATGGGCTGCTAAGAGCTGATCATTGGAGTGTATATACCAATAGTACATACATCTAAAAGCTGTGTATTGTACGAGTACGAATACGGGTGCATACGAGTAGAATTGTTGATGAAACTGAACGAGGATGTAATTGTAAGCATTTTTGTTAAGTAGAAGTATTTTGATAAGTGTCTTGAAGTCTTTCAAAAGTGTATGAATACATATTAAAACACTACATGTATATACATTTTAACTGAGTCGTTAAGTCATCGTTAGTCGTTACATGTAAATGTTGTTTTGAAACCTTTAGGTTAACGATCTTGTTAAATGTTGTTAACCCAATGTTTATAATATCAAATGAGATTTTAAATTATTATATTATCATGATATTATCATGTATGAATATCTCTTAATATGATATATATACATTAAATGTCTTTACAACAATAATCGTTACATATATGTCTCGTTTAAAAATCATTAAGTTAGTAGTCTTGTTTTTACATATGTAGTTCATTGTTAATATACTTAATGATATGTTTACTTATCATAGTATCATGTTAACTATATATATATCCATATATATGTCATCATATAGTTTTTACAAGTTTTAACGTTCGTGAATCACCGGTCAACTTGGGTGGTCAATTGTCTATATGAAACATATTTCAATTAATCAAGTCTTAACAAGTTTGATTGCTTAACATGTTGGAAACATTTAATCATGTAAATATCAATCTCAATTAATATATATAAACATGGAAAAGTTCGGGTCACTACAACAATAACCTTGGATCTAGCAGTACAGGAAATCGTGTAGGATGCACCTACAAAGAATTCACTGCCTGCAAACCTTTGGAATTTGATGGAACCGAAGGACCGATCGGATTGAAACGGTGGACCGAGAAGGTCGAATCGGTGTTTGCCATAAGCAAGTGTACTGAAGAGGACAAAGTGAAGTATGCTACGCATACCTTCACAGGTTCTGCGTTAACATGGTGGAATACCTATCTAGAGCAAGTGGGACAAGACGATGCGTACGCACTACCGTGGTCAGCATTCAAGCACTTGATGAACGAGAAGTACCGTCCCAGAACCGAGGTCAATAAGCTCAAGACAGAACTTAGAGGGTTACGAACCCAAGGATTTGATATCACCACGTACGAAAGACGATTCACAGAATTGTGCCTATTGTGTCCGGGAGCATTCGAAGATGAGGAAGAGAAGATCGACGCATTTGTGAAAGGATTACCGGAAAGAATCCAAGAAGATATAAGTTCACACGAGCCCGCCTCTATACAACAGGCATGTAGAATGGCTCACAAACTAGTGAACCAGATTGAAGAAAGAATTAAAGAACAGACTGCTGAAGAGGCCAATGTGAAGCAAGTCAAAAGAAAGTGGGAGGAAAACGGTGATAAGAATCACCAATACAACAACAACAGCAATTACAACAATAATCGCAACAATTATCCCAACAATCGCAACATCAATCGCAACTACAACAAACGGCCCAACAATAACAACAACAACAACAGCAACAGCAACTACAACAATCATCCCAACAACAATAATAACCGCAACAACAACAACAATCAGAAGCAGCTATGCCAAAGGTGTGAAAAGTATCACTCGGGGTTCTGCACCAAATTTTGCAACAAGTGTAAAAGAAATGGTCATAGCGCGGTGAAGTGTGAGGTCTACGGACCAGGGGTTAATAGAACGAAAGGAACAAATGGTGTCGGAACGAGTAATGGGGGAGCAAGTAGTGTCGGAGTAAGTTATGCCAATGTAGTTTGTTATAAATGTGGAAAACCGGGCCACATTATTAGAAATTGCCCGAACCAGGAGAACACGAATGGACAAGGCCGCGGAAGAGTTTTCAATATTAATGCGGCAGAGGCACAGGAAGACCCGGAGCTTGTTACGGGTACGTTTCTTATTGACAATAAATCTGCTTACGTTTTATTTGATTCGGGTGCGGATAGAAGCTATATGAGTAGAGATTTTTGTGCTAAATTAAGTTGTCCATTGACGCCTTTGGATAGTAAATTTTTACTCGAATTAGCAAATGGTAAATTAATTTCAGCAGATAATATATGTCGGAATCGAGAAATTAAACTGGTTAGCGAAACATTTAAGATTGATTTGATACCAGTAGAGTTAGGGAGTTTTGATGTGATAATCGGTATGGACTGGTTGAAAGAAGTGAAAGCAGAGATCGTCTGTTACAAAAATGCAATTCGCATTATACGAGAAAAAGGAAAACCCTTAATGGTGTACGGAGAAAAGGGCAACACAAAGCTACATCTTATTAGTAATTTGAAGGCACAAAAACTAATAAGAAAAGGTTGCTATGCTGTTCTAGCACACGTCGAGAAAGTACAAACTGAAGAAAAGAGCATCAATGATGTTCCCATTGCAAAAGAATTTCCCGATGTATTTCCGAAAGAATTACCGGGATTACCCCCACATCGATCCGTTGAATTTCAAATAGATCTTGTACCAGGAGCTGCACCAATAGCTCGTGCTCCTTACAGACTCGCACCCAGCGAGATGAAAGAACTGCAAAGCCAATTACAAGAACTTTTAAAGCGTGGTTTCATTCGACCAAGCACATCACCGTGGGGAGCTCCTGTTTTGTTTGTCAAGAAGAAAGATGGTACATTCAGGTTGTGTATCGACTACCGAGAGTTGAACAAACTTACCATCAAGAACCGCTACCCACTACCGAGAATCAACGACTTATTTGATCAACTACAAGGCTCGTCTATTTATTCAAAGATTGACTTACGTTCCGGGTACCATCAAATGCGGGTGAAAGAAGATGATATTCCAAAGACTGCTTTCAGAACACGCTACAGTCATTACGAGTTTATGGTCATGCCGTTTGGTTTAACTAATGCACCAGCTGTGTTCATGGACCTTATGAACCGAGTGTGTGGACCATACCTTGACAAGTTTGTCATTGTTTCATTGATGACATACTTATTTACTCAAAGAATGACCAAGAACACGGTGAACATTTGAGAAAGGTGTTAGAAGTATTGAGGAAAGAAGAATTGTACGCTAAGTTTTCAAAGTGTGCATTTTGGTTGGAAGAAGTTCAATTCCTCGGTCACATAGTGAACAAAGAAGGTATTAAGGTGGATCCGGCAAAGATAGAAACTGTTGAAAAGTGGGAAACCCCGAAAACTCCGAAACACATACGCCAGTTTTTAGGACTAGCTGGTTACTACAGAAGGTTCATCCAAGACTTTTCCAGAATAGCAAAACCTTTAACTGCATTAACGCATAAAGGGAAGAAATTTGAATGGAATGATGAACAAGAGAAAGCGTTTCAGTTATTGAAGAAAAAGCTAACTACGGCACCTATATTGTCATTGCCTGAAGGGAATGATGATTTTGTGATTTATTGTGACGCATCAAAGCAAGGTCTCGGTTGTGTATTAATGCAACGAACGAAGGTGATTGCTTATGCGTCTAGACAATTGAAGATTCACGAACAAAATTATACGACGCATGATTTGGAATTAGGCGCGATTGTTTTTGCATTAAAGACTTGGAGGCACTACTTATATGGGGTCAAAAGTATTATATATATCGACCACAAAAGTCTTCAACACATATTTAATCAGAAACAACTGAATATGAGGCAGCGTAGGTGGATTGAATTGTTGAATGATTACGACTTTGAGATTCGTTACCACCCGGGGAAGGCAAATGTGGTAGCCGATGCCTTGAGCAGGAAGGACAGAGAACCCATTCGAGTAAAATCTATGAATATAATGATTCATAATAACCTTACTACTGAAATAAAGGAGGCGCAACAAGGAGTTTTAAAAGAGGGAAATTTAAAGGATGAAATACCCAAAGGATCGGAGAAGCATCTTAATATTCGGGAAGACGGAACCCGGTATAGGGCTGAAAGGATTTGGGTACCAAAATTTGGAGATATGAGAGAAATGGTACTTAGAGAAGCTCATAAAACCAGATACTCAATACATCCTGGAATGGGGAAGATGTACAAGGATCTCAAGAAACATTTTTGGTGGCCAGGTATGAAAGCCGATGTTGCTAAATACGTAGGAGAATGTTTGACGTGTTCTAAAGTCAAAGCTGAGCATCAGAAACCATCAGGTCTACTTCAACAACCTGAAATCCCGGAATGGAAATGGGAAAACATTACCATGGATTTCATCACTAAATTGCCAAGGACTGCAAGTGGTTTTGATACTATTTGGGTAATAGTTGATCGTCTCACCAAATCAGCACACTTCTTGCCAATAAGAGAAGATGACAAGATGGAGAAGTTAGCATGACTGTATTTGAAGGAAGTTATCTCCAGACATGGAATACCAATCTCTATTATCTCTGATAGGGATGGCAGATTTATTTCAAGATTCTGGCAGACATTACAGCAAGCATTAGAAACTCGTCTAGACATGAGTACTGCCTATCATCCACAAACTGATGGGCAGAGCGAAAGGACGATACAAACGCTTGAAGACATGCTACGAGCATGTGTTATTGATTTCGAAAACAGTTGGGATCGACATCTACCATTAGCAGAATTTTCCTACAACAACAGCTACCATTCAAGCATTGAGATGGCGCCGTTTGAAGCACTTTATGGTAGAAAGTGCAGGTCTCTGATTTGTTGGAGTGAAGTGGGGGATAGACAGATTACGGGTCCGGAGATTATACAAGAAACTACCGAGAAGATCATCCAAATTCAAAAACGGTTGAAAACCGCCCAAAGTCGACAAAAGAGCTACGCTGACATTAAAAGAAAAGATATAGAATTTGAAATTGGAGAGATGGTCATGCTTAAAGTTGCACCTTGGAAAGGCGTTGTTCGATTTGGTAAACGAGGGAAATTAAATCCAAGGTATATTGGACCATTCAAGATTATTGATCGTGTCGGACCAGTAGCTTACCGACTTGAGTTACCTCAACAACTCGCGGCTGTACATAACACTTTCCACGTCTCGAATTTGAAGAAATGTTTTGCTAAATAAGATCTCACTATTCTGTTAGATGAAATCCAAATCAACGAAAAACTTCAATTCATCGAAGAACCCGTCGAAATAATGGATCGTGAGGTTAAAAGACCTAAGCAAAACAGGATACCAATTGTTAAGGTTTGATGGAATGCTCGTAGAGGACCCGAGTTCACCTGGGAGCGTGAAGATCAGATGAAGAACAAATACCCGCATCTATTTCCAGAAGATTCGTCAACACCTTCAACAGCTTAAAATTTCGGGACGAAATTTATTTAACGGGTAAGTACTGTAGTGACCCGAACTTTTCCATGTTTATATATATTAATTGAGATTGATATTTACATGATTAAATGTTTCCAACATGTTAAGCAATCAAACTTGTTAAGACTTGATTAATTGAAATAGGTTTCATATAGACAATTGACCACCCAAGTTGACCGGTGATTCACGAACGTTAAAACTTGTAAAAACTATATGATGACATATATATGGTTATATATATAGTTAACATGATATTATGATATGTAAACATATCATTAAGTATATTAACAATGAACTACATATGTAAAAACAAGACTACTAACTTAATGATTTTGAAACGAGACATATATGTAACGATTATCGTTGTAACGACATTTAATGTATATATATCATATTAAGAGATATTCGTACATCATAATATCATGATAATATAATAATTTAAAATCTCTTTTGATATTATAAACATTGGGTTAACAACATTTAACAAGATCGTTAACCTAAAGGTTTCAAAACAACATTTACATGTAACGACTAACGATGACTTAACGACTCAGTTAAAATGTATATACATGTAGTGTTTTAATATGTATTCATACACTTTTGAAAGACTTCAAGACATTTATCAAAATACTTCTACTTAACAAAAATGCTTACAATTACATCCTCGTTCAGTTTCATCAACAATTCTACTCGTATGCACCCGTATTCGTACTCGTACAATACACAGCTTTTAGATGTATGTACTATTGGTATATACACTCCAATGATCAGCTCTTAGCAGCCCATGTGAGTCACCTAACACATGTGGGAACCATCATTTGGCAACTAGCATGAAATATCTCATAAAATTACAAAAATATGAGTAATCATTCATGACTTATTTACATGAAAACAAAATTACATATCCTTTATATCTAATCCATACACCAACGACCAAAAACACCTACAAACACTTTCATTCTTCAATTTTCTTCATCTAATTGATCTCTCTCAAGTTCTATCTTCAAGTTCTAAGTGTTCTTCATAAATTCCAAAAGTTCTAGTTTCATAAAATCAAGAATACTTTCAAGATTGCTAGCTCACTTCCAATCTTGTAAGGTGATCATCCAACCTCAAGAAATCTTTGTTTCTTACAGTAGATTATCATTCTAATACAAGGTAATAATCATATTCAAACTTTGGTTCAATTTCTATAACTATAACAATCTTATTTCAAGTGATGATCTTACTTGAACTTGTTTTCATGTTATGATTTTGCTTCAAGAACTTTGAGCCATCCAAGGATCCATTGAAGCTAGATCCATTTTTTTATTTTCCAGTAGGTTCATCCAAGGAACTTAAGGTAGTAATGATGTTCATAACATCATTCGATTCATACATATAAAGCTATCTTATTCGAAGGTTTAAACTTGTAATCACTAGAACATAGTTTAGTTAATTCTAAACTTGTTCGCAAACAAAAGTTAATCCTTCTAACTTGACTTTTAAAATCAACTAAACACATGTTCTATATCTATATGATATGCTAACTTAATGATTTAAAACCTGGAAACACGAAAAACACCGTAAAACCGGATTTACGCCGTCGTAGTAACACCGCGGGCTGTTTTGGGTTAGTTAATTAAAAACTATGATAAACTTTGATTTAAAAGTTGTTATTCTGAGAAAATGATTTTTATTATGAACATGAAACTATATCCAAAAATTATGGTTAAACTCAAAGTGGAAGTATGTTTTCTAAAATGGTCATCTAGACGTCGTTCTTTCGACTGAAATGACTACCTTTACAAAAACGACTTGTAACTTATTTTTCCGACTATAAACCTATACTTTTTCTGTTTAGATTCATAAAATAGAGTTCAATATGATACCATAGCAATTTTATTCACTCAAAACGGATTTAAAATGAAGAAGTTATGGGTAAAACAAGATTGGATAATTTTTCTCATTTTAGCTACGTGAAAATTGGTAACAAATCTATTCCAACCATAACTTAATCAACTTGTATTGTATATTATGTAATCTTGAGATACCATAGACACGTATACAATGTTTCGACCTATCATGTCGACATATCTATATATATTTCGGAACAACCATAGACACTCTATATGTGAATGTTGGAGTTAGCTATACAGGGTTGAGGTTGATTCCAAAATATATATAGTTTGAGTTGTGATCAATACTGAGATACGTATACACTGGGTCATGGATTGATTCAAGATAATATTTATCGATTTATTTCTGTACATCTAACTGTGGACAACTAGTTGTAGGTTACTAACGAGGACAGCTGACTTAATAAACTTAAAACATCAAAATATATTAAAAGTGTTGTAAATATATTTTGAACATACTTTGATATATATGTATATATTGTTATAGGTTCGTGAATCAACCAGTGGCCAAGTCTTACTTCCCGGCGAAGTAAAAATCTGTGAAAGTGAGTTATAGTCCCACTTTTAAAATCTAATATTTTTGGGATGAGAATACATGCAGGTTTTATAAATAATTTACAAAATAGACACAAGTACGTGAAACTACATTCTATGGTTGAATTATCGAAATCGAATATGCCCCTTTTTATTAAGTCTGGTAATCTAAGAATTAGGGAACAGACACCCTAATTGACGCGAATCCTAAAGATAGATCTATCGGGCCCAACAAGCCCCATCCAAAGTACCGGATGCTTTAGTACTTCGAAATTTATATCATATCCGAAGGGTGTCCCGGAATGATGGGGATATTCTTATATATGCATTTTGTTAATGTCGGTTACCAGGTGTTCACCATATGAATGATTTTTATCTCTATGTATGGGATGTGTATTGAAATATGAAATCTTGTGGTCTATTATTATGATTTGATATATATAGGTTAAACCTATAACTCACCAACATTTTTGTTGACGTTTTAAGCATGTTTATTCTCAGGTGATTATTAAGAGCTTCCGCTGTCGCATACTTAAATAAGGACGAGATTTGGAGTCCATGCTTGTATGATATTGTGTAAAAACTGCATTCAAGAAACTTATTTTGTTGTAACATATTTGTATTGTAAACCATTATGTAATGGTCGTGTGTAAACAGGATATTTTAGATTATCATTATTTGATAATCTACGTAAAGCTTTTTAAACCTTTATTGATGAAATAAAGGTTATGGTTTGTTTTAAAATGAATGCAGTCTTTGAAAAACGTCTCATATAGAGGTCAAAACCTCGCAACGAAATCAATTAATATGGAACGTTTTTAATCAATAAGAACGGGACATTTCAATTTCGGACCAAACCACACCGCAATAAAAATCCTTGACTCGGTCTTTTATTGGCCCACGATCTTCAAAGATGCCCATAGTTTCGTTCGGAATTACGATGCATGCCAACGAACGGGTAATATATCAAAAAGGGATGAGATGCCTCAAAACGGCATCCAAGTTTGTGAAGTCTTTGATATTTGGGGAATCGATTTCATGGTGAAATGTCCCGTTCATATTGATTATAAACGTTCCATATTAATTGATTTCGCCGCGAGGTTTTGACCTCTATATGAGACGTTTTTCAAAGACTGCATTCATTTTTAAAACAACCATAACCTTTATTTTATCGATAAAGGTTTATAAAGCATTACGTAGATTATCAAATAATGATAATCTAAAATATACCGTTTACACACAACCATTACATAATGGTTTACAATAAGAATATATTACATCAAAAATAAGTTTCTTGAATGCAGTTTTTACACAATATCATACAAGCATGGACTCCAAATCTTGTCCTTATTTTAGTATGCAACAGCGGAAGCTCTTAATAATCACCTGAGAATAAACATGCTTAAAACGTCAACAAAAATGTTGGTGAGTTATAGGTTTAACCTACATATTATCAAATCATAATAATAGACCACAAGATTTCATTTTTATAACACATCTCATATCAGGCATTTCGCAAACTGCATAGAGATAAAATCATTCATATGTTGAACACCTGGTAACCGACCTTAACAAGATGCATATAGAATATCCCCATCATTCCGGGACTCTCATCGAATATGATAAATCGAAGTACTAAAGCATCCGTAACTCGGATGAGGCTTGTTGGGCTAAATAGATCTATCTTTAGGATTCGCGTCAATTAGGGGCCATTTCCCTAATTCTTAGGCTACCAAGCTAAAAAGGGGCATATTCGGTTCGATAATCCAACATAGAAAGTATTTTCGATTACTTGTGTCTATTTTGTAAAACATTTATAAAATCGCATGTATTCTCATCCCAAAAAAATAATAGATTTTAAAAGTGGGACTATAACTCACTTTCACATATTTTTACTTCGTCGGGATGTAAGACTTGGCCACTGGTCGATTCACGAACCTATAACAAATATGTACATATATATCAAAGTATGTTCAAAATATATTTACAACATTTTTAATACGTTTTAATGTTTTAAGTTTATTAAGTCAGCTGTCCTCGTTAGTAACCTACAACTAGTTGTCCACAGTTAGATGTACAGAAATAAATCGATATATATTATCTTGAATCAATCCACGACCCAGTGTATACACGTCTCATGCTAGATCACAACTCAAAGTATATATATTTTTGGAATCAACCTCAGCCCTGTATAGCTAACTCAATCATTACTGCATATAGAGTGTCTATGGTTGTTCCAAATAATATATATACATGGGTCGATATGATATGTCAAAACATTTGCATACGTGTCTATGGTATCCCAAGATTATATAATATATTAGAACACATGTATGATACATTAGAAGTTAGCTAGGATATGATTAATATAGATTTGTTACCAATTTTCACGTAGCTACATCAAGCAAAATTATCCAATCTTGTTTTACCCATAACTTCTTCGTTTTAAATCCGTTTTGAGTGATTCAAGTTGCTATCGTTTCATATTGAACTTAAGTTTATGAATCAAAACATAAAGAGTATAAGTTTAAAGTCGGAAATATAGATTACAAGTTATTTTTGTAAAGGTAGTCATTTCAGTCGAAAGAACGACGTCTTGATGACCATTTTGAAAAACATACTTTCACTTTGAGTTTAACCATAATTTTTGGATATAGTTTCATGTTCATAAGAAAAATCATTTTCCCAGAAGAACAACTTTTAAATCAAAGTTTATCATATTTTTTAATTAACTAACCCAAAACAGCCCGCGGTGTTACTACGACGGCGTATGTCCGATTTTACGGTGTTTTTCGTGTTTCTAGATTTTAAATCATTAAGTTAGAATATAATAAAGGTTTCCTAATCTTAGATGATTGCTTGGAATGGATTAGGAAACTTGGAAGTAAACTTGTAAACTTGGAAGTGTTCTTGATGTGTTCTTGAGTAATTATTTTTATGATGATTATAGGTAATAACCAAAGCTTGTATTTGATGATTTTTACTGGAAAAATAGTAACTTAGATATTCATGGAAGAGTGTGTGTGTTTTGAGAGAGAACTGGGAAGAAAATTGGAAGTGAAATGGAGTAGGTGGTGAGTGGTGAAGGTGAGTGGGGTTAAAAGGAGTTCTTGTTTTTGTTTCCTTGCTCATAAGTCATGCTAGTTGTCTAATTGTTGGTTCCACATGTTTGTTGACTATCTAATGTTGCTAAGAGCTGAATTATTATGTGTATATACCAATAATATATACGTCTAGGAGCTGGGTATTGTACGAGTACAAATACGGTTGCATACGAGTAGAATTGTTGATGAAATTGAACGAGAATGTAATTGTAAGCATTTTTGTTAAATAGAAGTACTTTGATATGTGTCTTGAAGTCTTCAAAAAGTGTATTATTACAACATAATACACTACATGTATATACATTTAACTGAGTCGTTAAGTCATCGTTAGTTGTTACATGTAAGTGTTGTTTTGAAACATTTAAGTTAACGATCTTGTTAAATGTTGTTAACCCATTATTTATAATATCTAATTAGATATTAAATTATTATGTTATCATGATATTATGATGTATTAATATATCTTAATATGATATATATACATTTAAATGTCGTTACAACGATAATCGTTACATATATGACTCGTTTCGAAATCCTTAAGTTAGTAGTCTTGTTTTCAAATATGTAGTTCATTATTAATATACTTAATGATATGTTTACTTATCATTTGTCATATTTAAACATATTGTAACAATATCTTAATATGATTCATATGTATTTAGTAAGACGTTGTTATAACGATAATCGTTATATATATCGTTTCGAGTTTCTTAATTCAATAAACTCATTTTTTATGTATATCACTCATTGTTAACATATCTAGTGAGATACTTACTTATAATAATTTCATGTTAACCATATATATGTCTATATATATTACATCATATAGTTTTTACGAATTTGTAACGTTCGTGAATCGCTGGTCAATTTGGGTGGTCAATTGTCTATATGAAACCTATTTCAATTAATCAAGTCTTAACAAGTTTGATTTCTTAACATGTTGGAAACATTTAATCATGTAAATATTAATTTCATTTAATATATATAAACATGGAAAAGTTCGGGTCACTACAGTACCTACCCGTTAAATAAATTTCGTCCCGAAATTTTAAGCTGTAGAAGGTGTTGATGAATCTTCTGGAAATAGGTGCGGGTATTTCTTCTTCATCTGATCTTCATGCTCTCAGGTGAATTCGGGTTCTCTACGAGCATTCCATCGAACCTTAACAATTGGTATCTTGTTTTGCTTAAGTCTTTTAACCTCATGATCCATTATTTCGACGGGTTCTTCAATAAATTGAAGTTTTTCATTGATTTGGATTTCGTCTAATAGAATAGTGAGATCTTCTTTAGCAAAATATTTCTTCAAATTCGAGACGTGGAAAGTATTATGTACAGCCGTGAGTTGTTGAGGTAACTCAAGTTGGTATGCTACTGGTCCGACACGATCTATAATCTTGAATGGTCCAATGTACCTTGGATTTAGTTTCCCCCGTTTACCAAATTGAACAACGACTTTCCAAGGTGAAACCTTAAGCATGACCATCTCTCCAATCTTAAATTCTATATCTTTTCTTTTACTGTCCGCGTAGCTCTTTTGTCGACTCTGGGCGGTTTTCAATCATTGTTGAATTTGGATGATTTTCTAGGTAGTTTCTTATATTATCTCTGGACCCGTAATCTGTCTATCCCCCACTTCACTCTAACAAATCAGAGACCTGCACTTTCTACCATAAAGTGCTTCAAACGGCTCAATACTCGAATGGTAACTGTTGTTGTAGGAAAATTCTGCTAACGGTAGGTGTCGATCCCAACTGTTTCCGAAATCGATAACACATGCTCATAGCATGTCTTCAAGGGTCTGTATCGTCCTTTCACTTTGCCCATCAGTTTATGGATGATACGTAGTACTCATGTCTAGACGAGTCCCCAATGCTTGTTGCAGTGTCTGCCAAAACCTTGAAACAAATATGCCATCCCTATCAGAGATAATAGAGATTGGTATTCCATGTATGGAGACAACTTCCTTTAAATATAATCGCGCCAACTTCTCCATTTTATCATCTTCTCTCATTAGCAGAAAGTGTGCTGATTTGGTAAGATGATCGACTATTACCCAAATAGTATCATAACCACTTGCAGTTCTTGGCAATTTAGTAATGAAATCCATGGTAATGTTTTCCCATTTCCATTCTGGGATTTCAGGTTGTTGAAGTAGACCTGATGATTTCTGATGTTCAGCTTTGACCTTAGAACACGTCAAACATTCTCCTACATATCTCGCAATATCGGCTTTCATACCCAGCCACCAAAAATGTTTCTTGAGGTCCTTGTACATCTTTCCCGCTCCGGGATGTATTGAGTATCTGGTTTTATGTGCTTCCCTAAGTACCATTTTTCTCACATCTCCAAACTTTGGTACCCAAATTCTTTTGGCTCTATACCGGGTTCCGTATTCTCGAATATTAAGGTGTTTCTCCGATCCTTTGGGTATTTCATTCTTCAATTTTCCTTCTTTTACAACTCCCTGCTGCGCCTCCTTTATTTGAGTAGTAAGGTTAGTACGAATAATTATATTCATAGCTTTTACCCGCATAGGTTCTCTGTCCTTTCTACTCAAAGGGTCGGCTACCACATTCGCCTTCCCCGGGTGGTAACGAATCTCAAAGTCGTAATCATTCAACAATTCAATCCACCTACGCTGCCTCATGTTCAGTTGTTTCTGATTAAATATGTGTTGGAGACTTTTGTGGTCGGTATATATAATACTTTTGACCCCATATAAGTAGTGCCTCCAAGTCTTTAATGCAAAAACAAGCACCCAATTCCAAATCATGAGTCGTATAATTTTGCTCGTGAATCTTCAATTGTCTGGACGCATAAGCAATTACCTTCGTTCATTGCATTAATACACAACCGAGGCCTTGCTTTGAGGCATCACAATATATCACAAAATCATCATTCCCTTCAGGAAATGACAATATAGGTGCCGTAGTTAACTTTTCTTCAACAATTGAAACGCTTTCTCCTGCTCATCCTTCCATTCAAATTTCTTCCCTTTATGCGTTAATGCAGTCAAGGGTTTTGCTATTTTGGAAAAATCTTGGATGAACCTTCTGTAGTAACCAGCCAGTCCTAAAAATTGGCGTATATGCTTCGGAGTTTTCGGGGTTTCCCACCTTTCAACGGTTTCAATCTTTGCCGGATCCACTTGAATACCTTCTTTGTTCACTATGTAACCGAGGAATTGAACTTCTTCCAACCAAAATGCACACTTTGAAAACTTAGCGTACAGTTTTTCTTTCCTCAACAACTCTAGCACTTTTCTCAAATGTTCTTCGTGCTCTTGATCATTCTTTGAGTAAATAAGTATGTCATCGATGAAAACAATGACAAACTTGTCAAGGTATGGTCCACACACTCGGTTCATGAGGTCCATGAACACAGCTGGTACGTTAGTCAACCCAAACGGCATAACCATAAACTCGTAATGACCGTAACATGTTCTGAAAGCAGTCTTCGTAATATCATCCTCCTTCACTCGCATTTGATGATACCCAGAACGTAAATCAATCTTCGAATAAACTGACGAGCCTTGTAGTTGATCAAATAAGTCATCGATTCTTGGTAGTAGATAACGATTCTTGATGGTAAGTTTGTTCAACTCTCGGTAGTCGATACACAACCTGAATGTACCATCCTTCTTTTTGACAAACAAAACAGGAGCTCCCCATGGTGATGTACTTGGTCGTATAAAACCACGCTCTAAAAGTTCTTGTAATTGGCTTTGAAGTTCTTTCATTTGACTGGGTGCGAGTCTGTATGGAGCACGAGCTATTGGTGCAGCTCCTGGTACGAGATCTATTTGAAATTCAACAGATCGGTGTGGAGGCAGTCCCGGTAATTCTTTCGGAAATACATCGGGAAATTCTTTTGCGACGAGAACATCATTGATTTTCTTTTCTTTGGTTTATACTTTCTCGACATGCGCTAGAACAGCATAACAACCTTTTCTTATTAGTTTTTGCGCCTTTAAATTACTAATAAGATTTAGCTTCGCATTGCTCTTTTCTCCGTACACCATTAAAGGATTTCCTTTTTCTCGTACAATGCGAATTGCATTTTTGTAACATACGATTTTCGCTCTCTCCTTTTTCAAGCAGTCCATGCCGATTATCACATCAAAACTCCCTAACTCTACTGGTATCAAATCGATCTTAAACGTTTCGCTAACCAGTTTAATTTCTCGATTCCGACATATTTTATCTGCCGAAATTAATTTACCGTTTGCTAATTCTAGTAAAAATTTATTATTCATAGGCGTCAATGGACCACTTAATTTAGCACAAAAATCTCTACTCATATAACTTCTATCTGCACCCGAATCAAATAAAACATAAGCAGGTTTTTCATCGATAAGAAACGTACCCGTAACAAGCTCCGGGTCTTCCTGCGCTTCTTTCGCATTAATGTTAAAAACTCTCCCACGGCTTTGCCCATTATTATTTCCCTGGTTTGGACACGCAGTTTTGTAGTGGCCCTTCTTCCCGCATCCATAACAAATAATGTGGGCATTACTTGTTCCTTTACCCGATGGTCCATAAATTTCACACTTCGTTGCATCATGTGTAATGACCCTGGATTTTCTAACGTTAATTGTTAATAATTATTATTATTAATACTTGTGATTAAACGAATGTATGTTATTACATTTACATGTTGCCATGAATGCCCGTACTTAACTTTAAATGCCCGAAACGTCTTTGTGACAATACGTACATTACCCGAATAATATTTTTGAATATTATTTACATTCATGATTAATTTTTATTAATCATTTTAATTAACTAAAGTTACTAGTTAATTACTTGGGCTTTTCTTGGATTATTATTCAGTTGGACTTGGACTTATTTATTTAACTTGTTACTTACATACATACTTGGGCTTATAAGCCCACCCTACACCCTTAAGTGGACTAGTTAGCCCATTACTCCATGTAAGTAGCATTTAAAATGAAACTAGATGAGTTAAATTTGTTAGAATCTTGTTACCACATCTTTCCCATGTAATCACCTCTAATGACCACCTTTTAAGGCTTTTACATGCAAATGACTATTGAATATTTCCCTTCCTCTTTTTCTTCACTTGGCCGTTGGCCTACATGGAGCAAGAAGGAGTTTTTGTTTCATTTCTTTGTATTATTTCTTACTAGTATCCTCTCATTTCAACAACACACTTTTACTTGCCTCTTCATTTTCTCTCTTTTCTCTCTAGACTTTGTAAGTAACAAGGACTTTCTTCTTCTTTTCTTTTGGCCTAAAAACCGTAGCAAACCATCAAATATCATCATCATTTGTTTATTGTTTTGATACTTGTCTTTGATAATTACTTACTAGTTGTTACTTGTTTCATATTGTTGTTGATTACTTACTTTGTTGTTGTTGTTATTCTTTACTAGTTACTAAGAACCAAACTTTCTAGTTTGATTCTTCTTTTATCTTGTATTTACAAGAACACTCAAGAACATAAACTTACTAGTTTGTGATTCTACCTTTATTGTTTTAAAAGATGAAAGTTCATGTGTTGTAAGCATACTTGTGTTCATGAAGTAAACTTAAAGTTTACTTTCTAAAGATCAAGACTTAGGCTTGAATCTTTAAAGTATGAAACCCATGAACTTATTACTTGTTTACTTAGTTTATTTCTTTATATTATGCACTTTAATCTCATGTTTGTTGGTTAAAATTGGTCAAGTGTTACTAGTTAACTTTGATCTCATTCATCTTGAACTAAAAATTAACTTGAAAGTTCAAGAACATGTAAGTAAGCTTTCTTTAAATATAACTTTGTACACTTATGTTAAATCTAGACTTTTGGGTCTAGGATCTTCAAGATCTAACTAAGAACTATGTTCTACAACTTAAGATCTTGATTTCATAAGTTCACTTTCAAGTTTGTAACTTATTATTAGTTTTAAAGTTCATATATGTGTTAGATCTAAGACTTTGATGTAACTTTGGTTCATCAAAACACTTGCAACACTTAAGTGAGTTGTGCTTCATGTCTTAGACTTACACTTGGGTTATGATGGTCAAACCTTGGTGAAAATGATGCAAACACATCAACGATTTGTACATTTGAAGCTATATGCATCAAGGATGAGAACCATGATAAGCATCGAGCACCAAGAACCACCGGAACCTACTGACCCTACTGTTCTACTGTTTCTGTGTCTGACCCATACGACCTGGGCTACTGTAATTATGATTTTCAGATAGCTCTGTTCGAGTAGATAACTTTTCATATAGGACTTGTCTTAATCCGAGTTACGGTTTAGGATTTATGGCCCTCCGATCGTCACTATGTCCATTTAACGTTGTGCTGAAAATTCTGACCTACTCGCACTTAGACCGTCGCCACGGTCAAACGAAGATGAGTTTGCTTCTGTAATTTTTACCACAACTAAAAGACTCATAAACGGAGCCATGGCCGCTGGTATCACCTTATTTTAGTAGGTATAGAGGCCGTGGTGACTGACCGAACTCAACCTTTGTTTAAAACTCTTTACTTGAACGAAACTTACTTTACACCTTTTGTTTGATGATGAATGATGATGACCCTTAAGACCTTATTTACATACTTTTAAACCTATTCGGACGATTTACTGACTTAGTACTATTTGACTTAGGTTGAGGACCCATTTGGACAACCTTCATTACTTGCTTACTTTCCGAGTCATACTTTACCGCTACTTTATCATTGTGAGTTATAGCATTTTCTTTTTACTTTAACTTATTTTGGGAATTGAGAATACATGCGGATTTTATGTTTTACATACTAGGCATGAGTACTTAAACTATATATATGTGTGGGTTATACAACGGCATAAACATTCCCTTTAGCTCGGTAACGTTTAATCATTGGTTTTTGAACTGTGAACGCGAATCTTAGATATGGATCCATAGGGTTTGACATCCCCACTCGGGCTAGTAGCGCTAACATTTAACGAGTGTTTAATACTTCGTAAACATACGCACTTGCCAAGTGTACTTTCAGGGGGTATAAACGTTAAGTTAGTTACCAAGTGCCCACGGTTAACATATACTTTATCATACTGTTTTGAAACGCTCTTTGTAGCACTGAAATCTCGTGGCCTACCTTACATACTGTTATACTTAAACTATAGCTCACCAATCTTTGTGTTGATGTTTTTAAGCATGTTTTTCTCAGGTACTTAAGGTTGCTTCCGCTGTGTACTAGTCTTGCCGTAGACACCTGCTGCTCTAGTGTTATCACCGCATGAACTATTTATCTTGCATTCAAACTTTAATACATTTGAAACTATGTTTTGTAACAACCTAAGGGTCACATACATTTATTCATGCTTGCTATTCGTAGAAGCATATTGTTGGTGTAAAACAATCGACGTCGGTTATGACGTCATATTTTTATCGTGAATGCAACTTCTTTTATTTCAGCATGTAGTACTTAACCTTGTAATGATCCTGTTGTTGATGATTCGTACACGATAGTTTTGTACAGGGCATCACATTTGGTATCAGAGCATTGGTTGTAGGGAATTAGGTTGCATTAGTGAGTCGAGACCGACCCGAGTAGGATTCACTAATAGGACTAATCTACAACTTGCTAGTTTACTTGTTTCCGCTGAAATTACTGCATGCTGCTGCTTACTTTTACTGCTATATGTCGTATGCTACTACATGATTTCACTACCGTATGATATTACGTGCTTTCGATTGCATGCTACTTCTGTACGATTCGTTATTATTGCCATGCTACTTATTGTTATACATGATTTAAACTATTGGCCTAATACATGCTTGCTTTATGACTTACTTGTAGTGACCCGAACTTTTCCATGTTTATATATATTAATTGAGATTGATATTTACATGATTAAATGTTTCCAACATGTTAAGCAATCAAACTTGTTAAGACTTGATTAATTGAAATATGTTTCATATAGACAATTGACCACCCAAGTTGACCGGCGATTCACGAACGTTAAAACTTGTAAAAACGACATGACGATATATATATATGGATATACATATGGTTAACATGAGATTATGATAAGTAAGTATCTCCATAAGCATATTAACAATGAGTTATATACATATAAACAAGACTACTAACTTAAGGATTTCGAAACGAGACATATATGTAACGATTATCGTTGTAACGACATTTAAATGTATATATATCATATTAAGATATATTAATATATCATAATATCATGATAATATAATAATTTAACATCTCATTAGATATAATAAACAATGGGTTAACAACATTAATTGAGATCGTTAACTTAAAGGTTTCAAAACAACACTTACATGTAACGACTAACGATGACTTAACGACTCAGTTAAAATGTATATACATGTAGTGTATTTAGATGTATTAAAATACTTTTGGAAGACTTCAAGACATATATCAAAATACTCATACTTAACGAAAATGGTTACAATTACTTTCCCATTCTTTTCTTTCATCAAGAATTCTAGTCGTATTCTTACCCGTATTATACACAGCTTCAAAACGTACTTACTATGGGTATATACCAATAGGAACTAGCATGGGATTCCACTCTTGATTATGTCATGTATGACTAATCAATTTTAACTTCTACCATGAGCTAGTCAACTAACTAGAACTCCTTTTAACCCCACTCACCACTCACCAATTACCACTCATCTTTCACTCCATTTCACTTCCAATTCTCTTTCTAATTCTCTCTCAACACACACACACTATTATGAACGTATTTTTCCAGTAGTTAATCATCATCTTCATCAAAAATCACTTCAAGAATCAAGCTATAATCATCATAGGAAGAACACTTCAAGAACACTTCAAAAATCCCTTCAAGTTTACTGATTTACTTTCAAGCTTTCTAATCCATTCCAAGTAATCATCTAAGATCAAAAAACCTTTGTTATATACAGTAGGTTATCTTTCTTATTCAAGGTAATATTCATTTTCAAACTTTGATTCAATTTCTATAACTATAAACTATCTTAATTCGAGTAAAAATCTTACTTGAACTTGTTTTTGTGTCATGATCCTACTTCAAGAACTTTCAAGCCATCCAAGATCCTTTGAATCTAGATCATTTCTTATCACTTCCAGTAGGTTTACCTACTAAACTTTAGGTAGTAATGATGTTCATAACATCATTCGATTCATATATATAAAACTATCTTATTCGAAGGTTTAAACTCGTAATCACTAGAACATAGTTTAGTTAATTCTAAACTTGTTCGCAAACAAAAGTTAATCCTTCTAACTTGACTTTTAAAATCAACTAAACACATGTTCTATATCTATATGATATGCTAACTTAATGATTTAAACACGAAAAACACCGTAAAACTGGATTTACGCCGTCGTAGTAACACCGCGGGCTATTTTGGGTTAGTTAATTAAAAACTATGATAAACTTTGATTTAAAAGTTGTTATTCTGAGAAAATGATTTTTATTATGAACATGAAACTATATCCAAAAATTATGGTTAAACTCAAAGTGGAAGTATGTTTTCTAAAATGGTCATCTAGACGTCGTTCTTTCGACTGAAATGACTATCTTTATAAAAACGACTTGTAACTTATTTTTCCGACTATAAACCTATACTTTTTCTGTTTAGATTCATAAAATAGAGTTCAATATGAAACCATAGCAATTTGATTCACTCAAAACGGATTTAAAATGAAGAAGTTATGGGTAAAACAAGATTGGATAATTTTTCTCATTTTAGCTACGTGAAAATTGGTAACAAATCTATTCCAACCATAACTTAATCAACTTGTATTGTATATTATGTAATCTTGAGATACCATAGACACGTATACAATGTTTCGACCTATCATGTCGACACATCTATATATATTTCGGAACAACCATAGACACTCTATATGTGAATGTTGGAGTTAGCTATACAGGGTTGAGGTTGATTCCAAAATATATATAGTTTGAGTTGTGATCAATACTGAGATACGTATACACTGGGTCGTGGATTGATTCAAGATAATATTTATCGATTTATTTCTGTACATCTAACTGTGGACAACTAGTTGTAGGTTACTAACGAGGACAGCTGACTTAATAAACTTAAAACATCAAAATATATTAAAAGTGTTGTAAATATATTTTGAACATACTTTGATATATATGTATATATTGTTATAGGTTTGTGAATCAACCAGTGGCCAAGTCTTACTTCCCGACGAAGTAAAAATCTGTGAAAGTGAGTTATAGTCCCACTTTTAAAATATAATATTTTTGGGATGAGAATACATGCAGGTTTTATAAATGATTTACAAAATAGACACAAGTACGTGAAACTACATTCTATGGTTGAATTATCGAAATCGAATATGCCCCTTTTTATTAAGTCTGGTAATCTAAGAATTAGGGAACAGACACCCTAATTGACGCGAATCCTAAAGATAGATCTATTGGGCCTAACAAACCCTATCCAAAGTACCGGATGCTTTAGTACTTCGAAATTTATATCATATCCGAAGGGTGTCCCGGAATGATGGGGATATTCTTATATATGCATCTTGTTATTGTCGGTTACCAGGTGTTCACCATATGAATGATTTTTATCTCTATGTATGGGATGTGTATTGAAATATGAAATCTTGTGGTCTATTGTTACGATTTGATATATATAGGTTAAACCTATAACTCACCAACATTTTTGTTGACGTTTAAAGCATGTTTATTCTCAGGTGAATACTAAGAGCTTCCGCTGTTGCATACTAAAATAAGGATAAGATTTGGAGTCCATGTTTGTATGATATTGTGTAAAAACTGCATTCAAGAAACTGATTTCGATGTAACATATTTGTATTGTAAACCATTATGTAATGGTCGTGTGTAAACAGGATATTTTAGATTATCATTATTTGAAAATCTACGTAAAGCTTTTTAAACCTTTATTTATGAAATAAAGGTTATGGTTTGTTTTAAAAATGAATGCAGTCTTTGAAAAACGTCTCATATAGAGGTCAAAACCTCGCAACGAAATCAATTAATATGGAACGTTTTTAATCAATAAGAACGGGACATTTCAGTTGGTATCCGAGCGTTGGTCTTAGAGAACCAGAATTTTGCATTAGTGTGTCTTATCGAGTTTGTTAGGATGCATTAGTGAGTCTGGACTTCGACCGTGTTTACTTGAAAAATGATTGCTTAACAAATTTTGTTGGAAACTATATATTTTTAACATGTGAATATTATGTGATATATTAATCTCTTAACGCGTTTGATATTATGTGATAGATGTCTACCTCTAGAACAAGTCCCATTGACTCACCTAATAATAATGAAGAGTCAAATGTAAATTGGAATGATTCGTGGACTGATTCACAAGTTCCCGAAGAGAAACCGGAAGAAGAGTCGGAACCAGAAGAAGAATCGGAACCGGATGAAGAAATAGAACTGGTGGGGGAAATAATAAAACGGTTAAGTAAAAGAAAATCATCAACCAACCGACCAAGGTTAATTATGGTCAATGGTGTTTCCGCTAAGGAAGCAAAATATTGGGAGGATTACCAATTCTCCGATGAATCGGATTCTGACGAGAATTCCAATGATGTTATAGAAATTACCCCAACTGAATTTAAAAAGGCAAAAGAAAATAATAAGGGAAAGGGCATAAAAATAGAGAAATCTAATTCCAACCCCAATGAACTTTATATGTATCGTCAACCCCCGAAGTCCTTAAGTTGTAACAATGACCCGGGAACCTCTAAACCACCAGGTTTTTCTAAACCAATGTGGACAACGACGGCTCGTATTAGGGGAACATCATATATCCCTAGAAACTTGGCAAAACGAACCAAAACCGAACAAGAAGAAACGAGCGAGTCGGAATAAGATAGTTATATTCGTGTGGTGTAATATATGTAATATAGTGTGCTTATGCTTTATGATATATGTAAAAATTGCTTGTATTAATAAGTATTTTTTTTATGAATCTAACTCTTGTCTATTTTACAGTATAAAAACACAAAATGGATAGACAACCCAATATTTTAAGAGACCTACCCGGAGACATGATTGATGAAATCTTGTCTAGAGTCGGTCAGAATTCCTCGGCACAACTATTTAAGGCGAGATCAGTTTGTAAGACATTCGAAGAACGTTCCAAGAATGCCTTGGTTTATAAAAGGCTTTCGTTCGGAAGATGGGGGATATCACATTGGGAAATCCATAAGTTACGATGTGTTTACTTTGACGCATATATTGCGGGGAACCCAAATGCTATTTTACGCAACGGGTTAAGAAATTATTTTGACTCAGTATATCCGAATATAGGACTTCGTGATTTAGAAAAAGCGGCTAACATGCAACATAAAGAAGCATGTTATGCTTACGGGTTAGTAATGTTCGCTTCTCACCAAAGTGAGAACAAGAACATCAGGCTACAACTATTAAACAAAACGTTCCCACAAGTAACGGAGTCGGTAATTGGGATAAGAAATGAGGTTTTTAGGTTATTACGAGACTGTTGGTCATTACGTAACCCTCGTCCCTTTGACGACGTTACAACACGCTGTCTTATCAACGGCCATAACGGTTATGTTCCACAAGACCAAGGATGGGAAGTAGTCCTAGTAAAACCAAAATGCATGACTTGTTTCTGGAAGTATGAATTACGTGTCTTTATTGCCTTTGCTGAACGACTTGTGTACTAGCTAGAATTATCTTCACAACTATCTTGTATCAAAGTTATTGTGTGCTATATTTCATGCTTTATGTAAAATAAGCGGTATTGTAAGTTTGTAAAATATTGTATAAAAGTTTGAACGTGAAATATTATTACAATCAGTTTTTCATATAGAATTGTAGTAGTTGAATTGTATATTAGCTACTAAGTATGAACTTAACGGGTAGGTACTACCCGAATTTAAACTTATAAAATGCTAATATGAAGAAAAAGCTTTTATAAATGAGTTCATATTATGCTACGAAATACTATTAACTACTCTTAATATTCTGTATGATTAACTTGTTCCATTTGACTATTTTGAAGGAAATGGCACCGACTACTCGACACACCGTGAATATGAATGAAGAGGAATTCCGTACTTTTCTAGCTTCAAACATAGCCGCGGTGCAGGCTGCGCTACATACCAACAATAATCTTGGATCTGGCAGTACAGGAAATCGTGTAGGATGCACCTACAAAGAATTCACTGCCTGCAAACCTTTAGAATTTGATGGAACCGAAGGACCGATCGGATTGAAACGGTGGACCGAGAAGGTCGAATCGGTGTTTGCCATAAGTAAGTGTACTGAAGAAGACAAAGTGAAGTACGCTACGCATACCTTCACAGGTTCTGCGTTAACATGGTGGAATACCTATCTAGAGCAAGTGGGACAAGATGATGCGTACGCACTACCGTGGTCAGCATTCAAGCACTTGATGAACGAGAAGTACCGTCCCAGAACCGAGGTCAATAAGCTCAAGATAGAACTTAGAGGGTTACGAACCCAAGGATTTGATATTACCACGTACGAAAGACGATTCACAGAATTGTGCCTATTGTGTCCGGGAGCATTCGAAGATGAGGAAGAGAAGATCGACGCGTTTGTGAAAGGATTACCGGAAAGAATCCAAGAAGATATAAGTTCACACGAGCCCGCCTCCATACAACAGGCATGTAGAATGGCTCACAAACTAGTGAACCAGATTGAAGAAAGAATTAAAGAACAGACTGCTGAAGAGGCCAATGTAAAGCAAGTCAAAAGAAAGTGGGAGGAAAACGGTGATAAGAATCACCAATACAACAACAACAGCAATTACAACAATAATCGCAACAATTATCCCAACAATCGCAACATCAATCGCAACTACAACAAACGGCCCAACAACAACAACAACAACAACAGCAACAACAACAGCAACTACAACAATCATCCCAACAACAATAATAACCGCAACAACAACAACAATCAGAAGCAGCTATGCCAAAGGTGTGAAAAGTATCACTCGGGGTTCTGCACCAAATTTTGCAACAAGTGTAAAAGAAATGGTCATAGCGCGGCGAAGTGTGAGGTCTACGGACCAGGGGTTAATAGAACGAAAGGAACAAATGGTGTCGGAACGAGTAATGGCGGAGCAAGTAGTGTCGGAGCAAGTTATGCTAATGTAGTTTGTTATAAATGTGGAAAACCGGGCCACATTATTAGAAATTGCCCGAACCAGGAGAACACGAATGGACAAGGCCGCGGAAGAGTTTTCAATATTAATGCGGCAGAGGCACAGGAAGACCCGGAGCTTGTTACGGGTACGTTTCTTATTGACAATAAATCTGCTTACGTTTTATTTGATTCGGGTGCGGATAGAAGCTATATGAGTAGAGATTTTTGTGCTAAATTAAGTTGTCCATTGACGCCTTTGGATAGTAAATTTTTACTCGAATTAGCAAATGGTAAATTAATTTCAGCAGATAATATATGTCGGAATCGAGAAATTAAACTGGTTAGCGAAACATTTAAGATTGATTTGATACCAGTAGAGTTAGGGAGTTTTGATGTGATAATCGGTATGGACTGGTTGAAAGAAGTGAAAGCAGAGATCGTTTGTTACAAAAATGCAATTCGCATTATACGAGAAAAAGGAAAACCCTTAATGGTGTACGGAGAAAAGGGCAACACGAAGCTACATCTTATTAGTAATTTGAAGGCACAAAAACTAATAAGAAAAGGTTGCTATGCTGTTCTAGCACACGTCGAGAAAGTACAAACTGAAGAAAAGAGCATCAATGATGTTCCCATTGCAAAAGAATTTCCCGATGTATTTCTAAAAGAATTACCAGGATTACCCCCACATCGATCCGTTGAATTTCAAATAGATCTTGTACCAGGAGCTGCACCAATAGCTCGTGCTCCTTACAGACTCGCACCCAGCGAGATGAAAGAACTGCAAAGCCAATTACAAGAACTTTTAGAGCGTGGTTTCATTCGACCAAGCACATCACCGTGGGGAGCTCCTGTTTTGTTTGTCAAGAAGAAAGATGGTACATTCAGGTTGTGTATCGACTACCGAGAGTTGAACAAACTTACCATCAAGAACCGCTACCCACTACCGAGAATCGACGACTTATTTGATCAACTACAAGGCTCGTCTGTTTATTCAAAGATTGACTTACGTTCCGGGTATCATCAAATGCGGGTGAAAGAAGATGATATTCCAAAGACTGCTTTCAGAACACGTTACGGTCATTACGAGTTTATGGTCATGCCGTTTGGTTTAACTAATGCACCAGCTGTGTTCATGGACCTTATGAACCGAGTGTGTGGACCATACCTTGACAAGTTTGTCATTGTTTTCATTGATGACATACTTATTTACTCAAAGAATGACCAAGAACACGGTGAACATTTGATAAAGGTGTTAGAAGTATTGAGGAAGGAAGAATTGTACGCTAAGTTTTCAAAGTGTGCATTTTGGTTGGAAGAAGTTCAATTCCTCGGTCACATAGTGAACAAAGAAGGTATTAAGGTGGATCCGGCAAAGATAGAAACTGTTGAAAAGTGGGAAACCCCGAAAACTCCGAAACACATACGCCAGTTTTTAGGACTAGCTGGTTACTACAGAAGGTTCATCCAAGACTTTTCCAGAATAGCAAAACCCTTGACTGCATTAACGCATAAAGGGAAGAAATTTGAATGGAATGATGAACAAGAGAAAGCGTTTCAGTTATTGAAGAAAAAGCTAACTACGGCACCTATATTGTCATTGCCTGAAGGGAATGATGATTTTGTGATTTATTGTGACGCATCAAAGCAAGGTCTCGGTTGTGTATTAATGCAATGAACGAAGGTGATTGCTTATGCGTCTAGACAATTGAAGATTCGCGAACAAAATTATACGATGCATGATTTGGAATTAGGCGCGGTTGTTTTTGCATTAAAGACTTGGAGGCACTACTTATATGGGGTCAAAAGTATTATATATACCGACCACAAAAGTCTTCAACACATATTTAATCAGAAACAACTGAATATGAGGCAGCGTAGGTGGATTGAATTATTGAATGATTACGACTTTGAGATTCGTTACCACCCGGGGAAGGCAAATGTGGTAGCCGATGCCTTGAGCAGGAAGGACAGAGAACCCATTCGAGTAAAATCTATGAATATAATGATTCATAATAACCTTACTACTCAAATAAAGGAGGCGCAACAAGGAATTTTAAAAGAGGGAAATTTAAAGGATGAAATACCCAAAGGATCGGAGAAGCATCTTAATATTCGGGAAGACGGAACCCGGTATAGGGCTGAAAGGATTTGGGTACCAAAATTTGGAGATATGAGAGAAATGGTACTTAGAGAAGCTCATAAAACCAGATACTCAATACATCCTGGAACGGGAAAGATGTACAAGGATCTCAAGAAACATTTTTGGTGGCCGGGTATGAAAGCCGATGTTGCTAAATACGTGGGAGAATGTTTGACGTGTTCTAAGGTCAAAGCTGAGCATCAGAAACCATCAGGTCTACTTCAACAACCCGAAATCCCAGAATGGAAATGGGAAAACATTACCATGGATTTCATCACTAAATTGCCAAGGACTGCAAGTGGTTTTGATACTATTTAGGTAATAGTTGATCGTCTCACCAAATCAGCACACTTCCTGCCAATAAGAGAAGATGACAAGATGGAGCAGTTAGCACGACTGTATTTGAAGGAAGTCGTCTCCAGACATGGAATACCAATCTCTATTATCTCTGATAGGGATGGCAGATTTATTTCAAGATTCTGGCAGACATTACAGCAAGCATTAGGAACTCGTCTAGACATGAGTACTGCCTATCATCCACAAACTGATGGGCAGAGTGAAAGGACGATACAAACGCTTGAAGACATGCTACGAGCATGTGTTATTGATTTCGGAAACAGTTGGGATCGACATCTACCATTAGCAGAATTTTCCTACAACAACAGCTACCATTCAAGCATTGAGATGGCGCCGTTTGAAGCACTTTATGGTAGAAAGTGCAGGTCTCCGATTTGTTGGAGTGAAGTGGGGGATAGACAGATTACGGGTCCGGAGATTATACAAGAAACTACCGAGAAGATCATCCAAATTCAACAACGGTTGAAAACCGCCCAAAGTCGACAAAAGAGCTACGCTGACATTAAAAGAAAAGATATAGAATTTGAAATTGGAGAGATGGTCATGCTTAAAGTTGCACCTTGGAAAGGCGTTGTTCGATTTGGTAAACGAGGGAAATTAAATCCAAGGTATATTGGACCATTCAAGATTATTGATCGTGTCGGACCAGTAGCTTACCGACTTGAGTTACCTCAACAACTCGCGGCTGTACATAACACTTTCCACGTCTCGAATTTGAAGAAATGTTTTGCTAAAGAAGATCTCACTATTCCGTTAGATGAAATCCAAATCAACGAAAAACTCCAATTCATCGAAGAACCCGTCGAAATAATGGATCGTGAGGTTAAAAGACTTAAGCAAAACAAGATACCAATTGTTAAGGTTCGATGGAATGCTCGTAGAGGACCCGAGTTCACCTGGGAGCGTGAAGATCAGATGAAGAAGAAATACCCGCATCTATTTCCAGAAGATTCGTCAACACCTTCAACAGCTTAAAATTTCGGGACGAAATTTATTTAACGGGTAGGTACTGTAGTGACCCGAACTTTTCCATGTTTATATATATTAATTGAGATTGATATTTACATGATTAAATGTTTCCAACATGTTAAGCAATCAAACTTGTTAAGACTTGATTAATTGAAATATGTTTCATATAGACAATTGACCACCCAAGTTGACCGGCGATTCACGAACGTTAAAACTTGTAAAAACGACATGACGATATATATATATGGATATACATATGGTTAACATGAGATTATGATAAGTAAGTATCTCCATAAGCATATTAACAATGAGTTATATACATATAAACAAGACTACTAACTTAATGATTTTGAAACGAGACATATATGTAACGATTATCGTTGTAACGACATTTAAATGTATATATATCATATTAAGATATATTAATATATCATAATATCATGATAATATAATAATTTAACATCTCATTAGATATAATAAACAATGGGTTAACAACATTAATTGAGATCGTTAACTTAAAGGTTTCAAAACAACACTTACATGTAACGACTAACGATGACTTAACGACTCAGTTAAAATGTATATACATGTAGTGTATTTAGATGTATTAAAATACTTTTGGAAGACTTCAAGACATATATCAAAATACTCATACTTAACGAAAATGGTTACAGTTACTTTCCCATTCTTTTCTTTCATCAAGAATTCTAGTCGTATTCTTACCCGTATTATACACAGCTTCAAAACGTACTTACTATGGGTATATACCAATAGGAACTAGCATGGGATTCCACTCTTGATTATGTCATGTATGACTAATCAATTTTAACTTCTACCATGAGCTAGTCAACTAACTAGAACTCCTTTTAACCCCACTCACCACTCACCAATTACCACTCATCTTTCACTCCATTTCACTTCCAATTCTCTTTCTAATTCTCTCTCAACACACACACACTATTATGAACGTATTTTTCCAGTAGTTAATCATCATCTTCATCAAAAATCACTTCAAGAATCAAGCTAAAATCATCATAGGAAGAACACTTCAAGAACACTTCAAAAATCCCTTCAAGTTTACTGATTTACTTCCAAGCTTTCTAATCCATTCCAAGTAATCATCTAAGATCAAGAAACCTTTGTTATATACAGTAGGTTATCTTTCTTATTCAAGGTAATATTCATTTTCAAACTTTGATTCAATTTCTATAACTATAAACTATCTTAATTCGAGTAAAAATCTTACTTGAACTTGTTTTTGTGTCATGATCCTACTTCAAGAACTTTCAAGCCATCCAAGATCCTTTGAAGCTAGATCATTTCTTATCACTTCCAGTAGGTTTACCTACTAAACTTGAGGTAGTAATGATGTTCATAACATCATTCGATTCATATATATAAAACTATCTTATTCGAAGGTTTAAACTCGTAATCACTAGAACATAGTTTAGTTAATTCTAAACTTGTTCGCAAACAAAAGTTAATCCTTCTAACTTGACTTTTAAAATCAACTAAACACATGTTCTATATCTATATGATATGCTAACTTAATGATTTAAAACCTGGAAACACGAAAAACACCGTAAAACCGGATTTACGCCGTCGTAGTAACACCGCGGGCTATTTTGGGTTAGTTAATTAAAAACTATGACAAACTTTGATTTAAAAGTTGTTATTCTGAGAAAATGATTTTTATTATGAACATGAAACTATATCCAAAAATTATGGTTAAACTCAAAGTGGAAGTATGTTTTCTAAAATGGTCATCTAGACGTCGTTCTTTCGACTGAAATGACTACCTTTACAAAAACGACTTGTAACTTATTTTTCCGACTATAAACCTATACTTTTTCTGTTTAGATTCATAAAATAGAGTTCAATATGAAACCATAGCAATTTGATTCACTCAAAACGGATTTAAAATGAAGAAGTTATGGGTAAAACAAGATTGGATAATTTTTCTCATTTTAGCTACGTGAAAATTGGTAACAAATCTATTCCAACCACAACTTAATCAACTTGTATTGTATATTATGTAATCTTGAGATACCATAGACACGTATACAATGTTTCGACCTATCATGTCGACACATCTATATATATTTCGGAACAACCATAGACACTCTATATGTGAATGTTGGAGTTAGCTATACAGGGTTGAGGTTGATTCCAAAATATATATAGTTTGAGTTGTGATCAATACTGAGATACGTATACACTGGGTCGTGGATTGATTCAAGATAATATTTATCGATTTATTTCTGTACATGTAACTGTGGACAACTAGTTGTAGGTTACTAACGAGGACAGCTGACTTAATAAACTTAAAACATCAAAATATATTAAAAGTGTTGTAAATATATTTTGAACATACTTTGATATATATGTATATATTGTTATAGGTTCGTGAATCAACCAGTGGCCAAGTCTTACTTCCCGACGAAGTAAAAATCTGTGAAAGTGAGTTATAGTCCCACTTTTAAAATATAATATTTTTGGGATGAGAATACATGCAGGTTTTATAAATGATTTACAAAATAGACACAAGTACGTGAAACTACATTCTATGGTTGAATTATCGAAATCGAATATGCCCCTTTTTATTAAGTCTGGTAATCTAAGAATTAGGGAACAGACACCCTAATTGACGCGAATCCTAAAGATAGATCTATTGGGCCTAACAAACCCTATCCAAAGTACCGGATGCTTTAGTACTTCGAAATTTATATCATATCCGAAGGGTGTCCCGGAATGATGGGGATATTCTTATATATGCATCTTGTTATTGTCGGTTACCAGGTGTTCACCATATGAATGATTTTTATCTCTATGTATGGGATGTGTATTGAAATATGAAATCTTGTGGTCTATTGTTACGATTTGATATATATAGGTTAAACCTATAACTCACCAACATTTTTGTTGACGTTTAAAGCATGTTTATTCTCAGGTGAATACTAAGAGCTTCCGCTGTTGCATACTAAAATAAGGACAAGATTTGGAGTCCATGTTTGTATGATATTGTGTAAAAACTGCATTCAAGAAACTGATTTCGATATAACATATTTGTATTGTAAACCATTATGTAATGGTCGTGTGTAAACAGGATATTTTAGATTATCATTATTTGATAATCTACGTAAAGCTTTTTAAACCTTTATTTATGAAATAAAGGTTATGGTTTGTTTTAAAAATGAATGCAGTCTTTGAAAAACGTCTCATATAGAGGTCAAAACCTCGCAATGAAATCAATTAATATGGAACGTTTTTAATCAATAAGAACGGGACATTTCATTATTGACATGGAAAAATTTATTTTTCCTTGTTCAGATGTCGGATATTCCACCTGCTATCGTTTTGGGCAGTTCAGACTCCTCAGCCACCCCACATGTTGCTGCTGTCGACACACCGATCCAGCTACCCACGAGTGACCCCGGCGCTTCATCTTCCGGGACTAGCAGCCAGGCGCCTGCCCCAGTGGTTACTTCTAGCGGAGCCCAGGACCCTTCGGAGATTCCAGCTCCATCTGCCCCCGGGCCCTCAGGATCATAGCCCCGCTCCGGTGAGATTGTGATTCCCGCGGAGTTCGGGGAAGGTCCTTTCCGTAACCGGTATCACCATTGGTGCAGACGCGCCCCTGATGGACGTCTCATTTTGATCGGACCCGCTCGTTACCAACAGATGATGGCTGCTCAAGGACAGCCAGTTCAGCCACCCGTACAGCCACCACATGATTCGGACGACCCGTCATCCACTGATGCTTCATCCGAAGACACCTCCTCAGATGACTCCAGTGATGATGAGGACCCTGCTGATGTACCTATACAGGCACCCTCCACCCCGCCGAAGAAGCGGTACCGGTTTGATGGCACCGTCATTCCAGGGGTGAATGGAGGTCGTGCTTTCACTGAGGCATTTGGTCGGCGTTGTAGGGTTACTACTCGTAAGCGGCTTGTGCCGTACCCTGCCGACCCACAAGTGCGTAAGGCACCCCGTTACGTACTGACTATTTCTGGAGTCGGAACATCTGTACCCCGTTATGTAATGTCTGCACCACCGGCACCACCCGCACCACCGGCACCACCTGCACCTCCTACCCCACCATCTCCCACTGTCAAGGAATTGACAAGGGAGGTGGAGATCCTCCGAGCTCGAGTTGTTGAGCTAGAGGACCAGATGGCCCATGTTATGGACATCCTACACCCACCTTCACCGTAGGGCTTTTGTATTTAGATTTCATTATGAAATCTAGTTGTAGTTTTATGTATTACTTATATATTGTACGGACTTATTCAGATGTATGAAACTTATTATTATTAATGGAACTTTGCGTTATTTAATTCTTGCACGATGTTCTATTTACATTACTGTACGATGATTCTGTGGTATTTTTACCTAGATGCATTACTTAATAAACATGTGATGATTTGATTCCATGTTGGTTACTATATACTGTATTATTACTATTTGAATACTGGATTTTGACTTGAGTCAAAATTTTTGTTTAGAACATCATGGCCAACGGACGATCAACACCTACCACCGCCCAAATCGAAGAGATGATTGCCGAAAGGGTAGCCGCAGCCATTGCGGAAATGCAACCCCAAGCTCCACCGCCACCACCACCACCACCGGTTATTCAACCCATTCGAAATGGGTGTACTTACAAGGAATTCCAGAGCTGTAAACCACATAACTTCAGCGGCACTGTGGGACCGGTTGGTCTCACCAGATGGTTCGAGAAACTTGAATCAGTATTCTGAGTTAGCAACTGTTCGGAGGACAACAAAACCAAATTTACTTCTTGCACACTGTTTGACGGCGCGCTCACATAGTGGAACACAATGGCACAGGCACAAGGCATTAATGAGGCGTATGCTACGCCATGGGAGGAATTTAAGTGTGCCATGATTGAGGAGTATTGTCCGAGAACCGAAATCCAAAAGATGGAAATGGAATTCATGCAGTTAAAGGCCGTTGGGAACGACCTTGATGGTTACAACAGGAGATTTTTGGAATTAGCCCTGATGTGTCCGACAATGGTCACCCCTGAATTAAAGCGAATGGAGAGATACTTCTGGGGACTCCCTAAGTCCATCAAAGGAAATGTCACCTCGCCCAAGCCACCGAATGTTCCCGAAGCGATGCGCATGGCGCATACTTTAATGAATCAAATAACCATTGATGAACCGGAGAAAACTAAGTCTGAAGCAGGTACTAGTGAGAAGCGTAAATGGGATAACCACAACAACAACAACAGGGGAAGGAACTATGTCCAAAACCCGGCGAAACGACATGAGGGTTTTAGAGGAAACAACAACGGTGGAAACCCCAATCCGAATACCAACTCAAACCCGAACTACAAAGGAACCTTACCACAATGCAAGCGGTGCTACAAGCACCACACTGGGTATTGCAATGTTGTCTGTGAGAAGTGCCAACGGTCTGGGCATGTTGAAAAAGACTTCAAGGTCACCACTTTGACTGAGAAGCCGAACCCCACAGGGCCAAAGAAGTGTTATGAATGCGGACAGACGGGCCATTTCAGAAATGCATGTTCAAACAAAAGAAAAGATGGCGGACCACCCCGTGCTAGAGCTTTCAATGTTAATGCAAGGGACGCACGCGAAAACCCCGACTTGGTGACAGGTATATTCAAAATCAACAATCTTTTAGCTTATGTCTTGTTTGATACTGGTGCGGATAGAAGTTATGTATGTAGACATTTTTGCGATAAGATTAATTGGTCATTAGTCCCGTTAAAAGAGAGTATGCTTGTCGAGGTCGCCAATGGAAAACTTGAGAAAGTTGACCATATCAGTCGAGGAGCTATTATCAACATAGCTGGTGCAGATTTCGAAATCGATTTGATACCCATCAAACTGGGAATTTTTGACGTGATAGTCGGTATGGATTGGTTGAGCAAGATAAAGGCTGAAATTATTTGTGGAGATAAAGCTCTTCGTATACCACAAGGAGACGGTGAGCCACTGATCATCTATGGAGAGAGATGTACCTCGAAGTTGAACCTCATTAGTTGCGTGAAAGCGCAAAAGATTATGAAGAAGGGACGTCTTGCTGTCCTAGCGCATGTGAAAATAGTAGAAACTGAGGTGAAGAGCGTGAACGACGTTCGAATTGTGAACGAATTTTCCGATGTATTCCCTGAAGAATTGCCTGGATTACCGCCGCCAAGAGCAGTAGAGTTTCAGATTGATTTAGTACCATGAGCTGCACATGTAGCTCGCGCACCTTATAGACTCGCACCTTCCGAGATGTAAGAATTACAGAGCCAACTACAAGAGCTGTTAGACCGTAGATTTATCCAACCAAGTTTCTCGCCTTGGGGCGCACCTGTGTTGTTTGTGAAGAAGAAGGATGGATCCTTCCGTATATGTATTGACTACCGTGAACTAAACAAATTGACAATCAAAAATCGGTATCCTCTACCCCGCATTGATGATCTTTTTGATCAACTACAAGGATCGAGCATTTACTCAAAGATCGATTTGTGATCCGGTTATCACCAGTTGAGGGTGAAGGAAAGTGACGTGATGAAAACTACATTCAGGACCCGTTATGGTCATTATGAGTTTCTCATGATGCCATTCGGTTTGACAAATGCACCTGCCGTGTTCATGGACCTCATGAATCGTGTCTGCAAGCCGTACTTGGATAAGTTTGTTATCGTCTTCATAGATGATATCCTCATCTACTCTAAGAGCGAAGAAGAGCATGAGCAACACCTCCGACTAGTACTTGAACTCTTGAGACAAGAGCGACTTTACGCCAAATTCTCTAAGTGTGAATTTTGGTTGAAGGAAGTCCAGTTTCTGGGTCATGTTGTGAGCGACCAGGGTATCAAAGTTGATCCCGCCAAGATTAAAGCTATCAGTAAGTGGGAAACCCCCACTACTTCGACTCATATTCGCCAATTCCTAGGTCTCGCCTGTAGTGACCCGGAAATTTCTGATCAAATTTAAACTTTAATCTTTATATGTATCCGACACGATAAGCAAAATCTGTAATGTTGAGTCTCGAAAAGTTTGAAACTATATTCATGTAATCAATTACCCTTTGACCATGTCTGACGATTCACGAACGATTATATGTAAATAGATATGTATGAATATATACATATGTGTAATTGATAAATTGGAAAATATTATCAAGACATTTAACGGTTTAGTTAATATGAATATAAGTTATGAGATCTATTTATGACTAGAAGACATTAATGGAATAATGAATGGATATTACTTTACATGAGGGTATTATTTTTGATATAAGTTTAATATAATTTTGACAAGATTGAAAGATAATATCATAAGATTGAATTATTAGATACATTAAATTTTGAGTTTGAGTCTCTATTATGAGGTCCACTTTGAATTAGGAAACCCTTACTTTTTAACGGTATTCGGAAATTTAGAAAAGTGAATTACATATAAGAACAAAAGTGTTATCATTGAGGAATTAGACAAAAGTTAGTGGAGAATTGAATTTTATAATACATTGGTTGATCTATTTTCAAACGTGTGAAAACGTTTTTCGATATAACAGAACTGGTTATTAAAATATATTTATTTAAATAACGTAAGTTGGTATTTCGATTATTAGTCATATATATTGAAAACCTGCGACTTGTATTTAGAATATATGTTTTCTAGATTTTTTAAGCACACGATAGTAACACTCTCTTAGTGATGCGGTTGATATTTAAAAACGTTAGTACATGAAGAAATTGGATCTATTCAAAGCCTTAAAGAATAAACAAAACGTGTTATAATATTTTCTGAACGATTATAAAACAAACTTTGAAATATAATTGGTTTTGAAAAGCTAACTAGTATGTTATTAGATAAATTTTAAATATATATCTATATTTTAAATTAGTCATAAAACGTTTTGATTTTAAACTAATAATAATAAATAGGCTTTGATAAATAACAAGATTATGAATTATAAAAGGAAATGACCAAAACACTCAAAAGATTAAGTTACACTTTGAGTGGGTTAGATTTTAATTAATTTAAGTCTAGTTATTAATAAAGGTACATGTCACAAAATGTTTAATTTAAAATAAAATATTTTGATAAACAACGAGTCCCTGATTTATAGAAGGAAATGACCACAACGTTCAATTTTATAAGTTACATTTTTCATAAAGTAAATTATTAATGAATAAATCAAACTATTACTAAAGGTACACGTAGCGTAACGTAAAAGGCTAGTTTTCTAAACGTACGAAGGTGCGCTTGAGAAACCGAAAGTGGTACATGAGTCGTGAGACCACGTCCGTGTCATTTTTGTAAAAATTATATTTTTACCATGTACGTAAATAAAATATAATATTTAATTAATCATATAAATTAAAATATTATAAAATCTTTATATAGATATAAGTTTGGATACGTTCATGTAAGTGGAATAAATCCGCAAATTGCGGTTCCCTTTTCAATTATCAATCCGAAATTTCTGAGTAAGGGGTCCCATAAATGTCTTATAAGTATCGAACGCATTTTGGATTCAATTCACATTCATTGATCTATCTCTCTCAAATTAAATGTACTCCGTAATATTTATTAAAAATTATTATAAATCTTTTATTTTTATTATCAGTAGTATTAGTATTATGCATAAAATATTACGACGAGGTCATGATCGACTTATTTTTAAAGCTAGTTTTTAAGAGGGATAGAGCTAAGGAAATTATGGGTTATAGCTATGGAGGTGATGGGTAATGTTCGAGGGTATGTTCATGAGGTCAATTTAGTGTTTGTCATCTCCGTTGCGTTTGCGTATCTTTCCTGCAATATTGAATCTCAATATTGATACGTGAGTACTCTTAAAATACATTTTTCATATTAATAGTGTATCCCTGACTAGTGCTCGAGAAAATAGGACTATGCATGCTTGTACAATTGATATTGCCCTTAGATAGGTTATGTTGAATCTTAAAGGTTGTTATACTAGGGATGAAATAAGGTATAAGATATGCATGTCATTGGAAAGCTAGTGAAAAATTAATAACTTTACCTTTAGATGCCAAGGGGATCCGATGGACGGATTAGAAGTTATAGCCAATTGAAATTTCGTAAAAATGATTATCATTATCGTCGTTATTTCCGTCGTTCTAGTTTTCATCTAAATATTATTATAATTATAATTATTATCATCATCATTATTATTATTATTATTATTATTATTATTATTATTATTATTATTATTATTATTATTATTATTATTATTATTATTATCATTATCAATAAAATGTATTATCATTAAAGATTGTTATTTTTACTATGGTTAACATTATAATTAGTATTGTTATTATTATTTATATCATCTAAAATAGTTATTAATATTATCATCATAATTTTTATTATTATTATAATTAAAAACTAATATTAGTAACCTTTAATTACTATAATTACTATTATTATCATTGAAATGAACGCGATATAAGAGATGATTTAAGAACTATTAATAATTTGACTAGGAAATAATGTGTATGACTATCATGATGAAATTAAAATATAATAAGATATTAAATTAGATAAAAAAAATTATCGTTCTTGTTACTCTTATCACTATTATTATTATTATTAAAAGTATCGTTAGTATAAAAACTATCATTTATTCAAAAATTATCATTTTAATAGAAACGTCAGTATTATTATAAAATATCATTATTATTATCATTTTAAATAAAAATTATTATTTTAAAGTTAATATTAAAGAGTATCGTAAATATTAAAGATATCATAATTAGAATTATCATTTTACCATAATATCATTTTTAGTAAATATAAATATTGATTTTTTATTAATAAAATAATAATTATTATTATTACAAAATAACACGACTGTTACTTATTATTATTATCAATGCTAGTTTATCAAATAAAAATGTAATACAAAGTATATAATTATCTCAATAGAATCTATCACAATATTTTTATGATATTAAATGTACTTTATAAATTTTATTACTTAAAATATATAAAAGTATACTTTAATATAAAATTGTATTTACTAATAAATGAATTATATTATTTACTCTATTAAATCTTTTAAAAATATAAAACGACGATAATCATTTTTTTTAAATTTTGAAAATCATTTTGAGTCAAACTAATTTTTGTCGACCTTTGCATATTAGACTCGAGCATTAGGATTGTGGTACACTATGACTTGACTTAATTTATTAGACAAATATTGACAAATACATAAATATATATAAATAATTTAGGTTCGTGAATCCGAGGCCAACCTTACACTTGTTCAATGACGTTATATGTATTTTTACTACGAAATACAGTATGGTGAGTTTCATTTGCCTTTTTACCCTTTATATTTTTGGGCTGAGAATACATGCGCAATTTTTATAAATGTTTTACGAAATAGACACAAGTAATCGAAACTACATTATATGGTTGAATTATCGATATCGAATATGCCCCTTTTTATTAAGTCTGGTAATCTAAGAATTAGGGAACAGACACCCTAATTGACGCGAATCCTAAAGATAGATCTATTGGGCCTAACAAACCCCATCCAAAGTACCGGATGCTTTAGTACTTCGAAATTTATATCATGTCCGAAGGAGGATCCCGGAATGATAGGGGATATTCTTATATGTATCTAGTTAATGTCGGTTACCAGCTGTTCACCATATGAATGATTATTTTTGTCTCTATGCATGGGACATATATTTATGAGAACTGGAAATGAAATTCTTGTGGTCTATTAAAATGATGAAAATAAATGATTATGATAAACTAATGAACTCACCAACCTTTTGGTTGACACTTTAAAGCATGTTTATTCTCAGGTGTTAAAGAAATCTTCCGCTGTGCATTTGCTCATTTTAAAGATATTACTTGGAGTCTTTCATAGCATATTTCGAAGAACATTGCATTCGAGTCATTGAGTTCATCAAAGATTATTATTAAATCAATTTATAGTTAGATAGTGGATATTATGAAATGGTATGCATGCCTGTCAATTTTCGATGTAAAGAAAGATTGTCTTTTAAAAACGAATGCAATGTTTGTAAAATGTATCATATAGAGGTCAAATACCTCGCAATGTAATCAACTATTGTGAATCGTTTATAATGTATATGAACGGATCCTTTCAGTTGGTATCAGAGCGGTGGTCTTAGTGAACCAGGTCTTGCATTAGTGTGTCTGACTGATAGTTGTTAAGATGCATTAATGAGTCTGGACTTCGACCGTGTCTGCATGTCAAAAGTTTTGCTTATCATTTTTAGTCGGAAATCATCTACTTATCATCCGTAGGAAATTACCTGCTTATTATTCTTAAGTCTAGACGCGTTTTCCTGCATTTATTGCATAATAGTGTATAGACGAACTCTTATCTTAGCGTATCTGTTACTGTGAACTTTGACTAACATCTTTCAAAGATTCTCCGTAATTTATGGGATTTTGGTATTATATATACATATGCAAATTATGTAATTGAAGAATACCAAATCTAAATTCTACAATCTATTTCATACCAAAATTATTTCTCTGATCATACGAGATGGATCCCTCAACTAGTTCGAACTCCTCAGATTTCGACAGTTATGCCGATATGGAATTCCAATCAAGCTCCGAAAGCAGTGTAACCGGAATGGATCAACCAATCAGTCATCATCTATTCTGGATGAAATGGGGATGGGTTCGTAGCCTCCTCAATTATTGGAGACAAGAAGAAGGTGATCCTTTCCATCCACCAAATTGCCCTATTGGCAATGAACCTGAAGCACTTACCGGCGAACCTATTCGTGAAACCATTTTCTCTCTCATTTCAAGAGTATCTCGTCACGATTATATATTACATCAAATTCTAAATTTTATTTACCCGCTTGTCCCAACCGACAATCATCCCAGTATACTAGCAGAAGTTAACGAACTTCGTGCTCGCGTGACGGCTTTAGAGCTTATGGTGCAAGGATTACAAACACCATCAGCAGCACCAGCGGCATAATCAGTACCACCAGTAACATCAACATCGCAAACCTCGATATCCTAAAATATCAGCAGCATCACCGGCATCAACGGTATCATCATCATTAATACCAACAGTACCATTACCACCATCAACAATCACATCCGCATCACACGCCTCACCATCATAAACTGTATCTCGGATATCAACATCACACGCACCATAGATACTAAGGAGTACCAACAACAACAAACGATGAAGTATTGATTCATAACTTCATCGGAAGAACATTCTACGGCGATTATGTAATCTCTAAAGTCTTAGAGATTATCTATTTCCACCCTAACCCTAAATCAGATAAGTGAACCAAAATGATTCAAGGAAGAATAAAAACCCTAACAAGGATGGTGCGCGATTTACAAACTAGACTTGTTATACAAGCATCGCTAGCAGTTACTGGAAGTATCATCAGCAGCAACAGTACCGTTAGCATCACCAGTACAGTCAGTAACGTCAGCATCATCAGAATCAACAACACTTATGACATCACAAATTCCGTCAGTTCAAGAATCACTGTGGAAATCATTACGAATCAACAACGAGTATGATGTATCAACGAGTTATATAGTATTAACTCATTCCTTCTGAAGAACTATTATATATTTTATATATATGAATTCTGGAATTATAATAAATCTTTTTGTACTGAGCTATTAAGTATGAATTGAAAAAGGGTAGACACTACTCGGTTAAATTCATATTATTAATATGCTATAATGTACATCCTTCGTAAACAACTTAGCCATCGTTAACTACAATCTCTGTTTCAATTCAATGAACTCCGTTTCATAATAAATCAAGTGTATCATTCAATAACATGTTTGATTTTACACTTTCATTCTTGAAATATTCGAAACTTACTAGAAAACAACATTCGTATCTTGCGAAGTTAGCAAAAGTTTTATGAGCACCAGCATGATTCACTAAGGAAATATATAAGAATAAATAATGAGGTATTAATCCATAACTTCATTAATGTTCTGTGAAGAATATGTGATTCTTAATAGTTTTGGGAGATTACTTATTCTAGTTCAAACCGAAAATCAAATGAGTCTAATATTATATTGACTCATTAAATCCATGATTACATCTGAAGAAAATATAGATGTACATATATTTTCATAAAGATTGTGATTAAAAATTCTTTTGTACAAAATATTAATTGTAAAATATTTTAACGGGTAGGTGATACCCGCGATATATTCACAATTAATGTATTATATTCTTCAATTCTGATTTAACAATCATCAACAATACTCCTTACTTTCACAATAATATACATTCTTCTATAGAAATCAAAACAATCATATTCATTCAAATCTAATTACATATTCTGATTTTGGAATTTCAGAATTCAACTCGAGATAAAATCGAAACCATCGCTCTTACATTCCTACGTATTTCAAAGCTGTACTTTGACTTCAAAACTGTGATAGGAAATCACTCTTATTCGTAACATTTAGAAGGATTTGAGAATCAATCGAAATTCATGACGATTTCATCCTTTGGATATTGACAATGACAATCTACACTTAAAACCTTTGAATTTTTTTTTTGAAAGACACTTCAAATAATGAACAATCGGGATGATGATCCAACCACACATTAACCGAAGTCTTGTACCTGAAAAACTCTCGAACCCAAAGTCATAGTTTAACACGTAACCGCGTCAAATTCTTTATCATTTATTAGCAAAAACAACCTTGCGATTCCTTTTCAAAGTAGCAAATTTTGTCACAGCCCCAGCAAGGCAATTTTGACTTTTTCATATGAAGTAACCTCATTATAACCATGATATATACGATTACCCTTTTGTTACCAGGGAATCTTATATATCTCACCACATTAACAGTAAACTTAGCAACAACTTCATTAACCTTCGACTTAAACCTCTCTGAAAAGTCACTATACTTATTCATTGAAACCCCACCTGTTACTCATCCGCATCTTGCAACAAGAATTGCCATACCAATTACTGAAAATCAGCAATCAGTATTTTGAAATCTCACAGCATTTCTACTTCAATAATCATGTATATAACATATATCTCCAAGACTTACACACTTCAAATGTGAAGTTTCTGAAAAACATCCCAAACTGCAAACTAGTTCTCCGAAATTTGGAAATGCTGGATGAAGCAGCATAAATTATAGACAATCTAAACAGTCAGAAATTTGATAATAAAGAATAACGTGTTGGAAAAGCTCAGAAAAAGAGAAGGTTTGAAACTGGAAAACGGATTGAGCAAAGTATGAAAGAGGCTGCGGACAAATCACAAGAACTGAACCTGCCTTCAAAGGATGCAAATGATTCAGTGCCTGCTGAAATCGTTAGCGAACACCATACTTCTTATTCTAAACCTTCACAGGCAAATATTCTTTATCATCGTCATATCTTGAATATTCTAAGATATCATCGTATCTTTCATTATAAATATCCTTGATATTTCTGAAGATATTTTCATAAGTATTCTCATCTGAAATCATTTATCTCTCCGCAATATCTGCATTGCAACATAAAAGAAACTATGTTAAGTTTCTAAACCCTCGAGTTTAAAATATGAATGTTTTTGAAGTAGTGTTGGGAACTGATGCATGAGTTAGTATAATATAATGACACTTGATCAACGTCATTATATTACAATAGTTCATGTTGAGTTTCTAATGGAATGTGATGATTCACAGTACCATCATCATGTGCCATTTACACGACTCTTACATTCGATCTAATCCTTAAACATATCAAGAAAATATATTTCTTGATGATTCGGTCTTTTCCAGAATAATCTGGTAATTTGACAAGTCAAAATCGCACCATTACGATTTCCTTCTTAGAACATAAACTATGTTCATTCCAAAATTCATATCTACAAATTCTGGACCATTACTCGCTTGACTCGAGGACGGGAAGAGGAAACGAAAGAATGAGACTTCGAAATAGAAATAGGAGCATAAACCGCAGCAAATAAGAGAGAATATTAACTATGAGTGATAATGATTATAGAAGACAGAAGCAGGGACATCGAAGTATAAGGGAAGATATAAAACCCAAGAACCACCCAGGAACTACAAACCGTGTATATCAATGCGTATAGCGATATAAAGACACGGGAGAATGAAAAACACTATAACCCCAAGGTAATGGTAGAAGTAAGTAACCTCCTCCGGTGGTAGATGAAAAAGAAGTATGACAGATATAAAAGTTAGTAGTATATCAAGAATCAAAATGGGATGAAGCATATTGATGAGTATTTTAAAAGATGAATCAAGGAAGAAGGAATAGAAAGTGTGAGTTGTGGAAGATAAGGAAACGAAGGGGATGGATTTATAGCAAAATATCAGGCAGAGCAATCGAAACAGGTTATCGCATTTAATCAAAGAAAATCCCGATTTCCTAAATCACCGAAGAACCAACTCTTATTACGTAAGATTTTCTTTAAATCCCGAGAATTCTGGAAAACAATCATAACTACGTCATCAGTTAAAACAATAGTTACTCATTTCGCTCTTTCACGATGGCTTCATTTATACGCTTCGAGAAATCGAGTTATTTTATCCGTATTTCTTAATCATGATAAAACTCTATGTATCAGCTCATATTCGTCATAATAACATCCTTACTGTTAGCCATGACGACCTTTATCAAATTTCGGGATGAAATTTCTTTTAACGGGTAGGTACTGTAGTGACCCGGAAATTTCTGATCAAATTTAAACTTTAATCTTTATATGTATCCGACACGATAAGCAAAATCTGTAATGTTGAGTCTCGAAAAGTTTGAAACTATATTCATGTAATCAATTACCCTTTGACCATGTCTGACGATTCACGAACGATTATATGTAAATAGATATGTATGAATATATACATATGTGTAATTGATAAATTGGAAAATATTATCAAGACATTTAACGGTTTAGTTAATATGAATATAAGTTATGAGATCTATTTACGACTAGAAGACATTAATGGAATAATGAATGGATATTACTTTACATGAGGGTATTATTTTTGATATAAGTTTAATATAATTTTGACAAGATTGAAAGATAATATCATAAGATTGAATTATTAGATACATTAAATTTTGAGTTTGAGTCTCTATTATGAGGTCCACTTTGAATTAGGAAACCCTTACTTTTTAACGGTATTCGGAAATTTAGAAAAGTGAATTACATATAAGAACAAAAGTGTTATCATTGAGGAATTAGACAAAAGTTAGTGGAGAATTGAATTTCATAATACATTGGTTGATCTATTTTCAAACGTGTGAAAACGTTTTTCGATATAATAGAACTGGTTATTAAAATATATTTATTTAAATAACGTAAGTTGGTATTTCGATTATTAGTCATATATATTGAAAACCTGCGACTTGTATTTAGAATATATGTTTTCTAGATTCTTTAAGCACACTATAGTAACACTCTCTTAGTGATGCGGTTGATATTTAAAAACGTTAGTACATGAAGAAATTGGATCTATTCAAAGCCTTAAAGAATAAACAAAACGTGTTATAATATTTTCTGAACGATTATAAAACAAACTTTGAAATATAATTGGTTTTGAAAAGCTAACTAGTATGTTATTAGATAAATTTTAAATATATATCTATATTTTAAATTAGTCATAAAACGTTTTGATTTTAAACTAATAATAATAAATAGGCTTTGATAAATAACAATATTATGAATTATAAAAGGAAATGACCAAAACACTCAAAAGATTAAGTTACACTTTGAGTGGGTTAGTTTTTAATTAATTTAAGTCTAGTTATTAATAAAGGTACATGTCACAAAATGTTTAATTTAAAATAAAATATTTTGATAAACAACGAGTCCCTGATTTATAGAAGGAAATGACCACAACGCTCAATTTTATAAGTTACATTTTTCATAAAGTAAATTATTAATGAATAAATCAAACTATTACTAAAGGTACACATAGCGTAACGTAAAAGGCTAGTTTTCTAAACGTACGAAGGTGCGCTTGAGAAACCGAAAGTGGTACATGAGTCGTGAGACCACGTCCGTGTCATTTTTGTAAAAATTATATTTTTACCATGTACGTAAATAAAATATAATATTTAATTAATCATATAAATTAAAATATTATAAAATCTTTATATAGATATAAGTTTGGATACGTTCATGTAAGTGGAATAAATCCGCAAATTGCGGTTCCCTTTTCAATTATCAATCCGAAATTTCAGAGTAAGGGGTCCCATAAATGTCTTATAAGTATCGAACGCATTTTGGATTCAATTCACATTCATTGATCTATCTCTCTCAAATTAAATGTACTACGTAATATTTATTAAAAATTATTATAAATCTTTTATTTTTATTATCAGTAGTATTAGTATTATACATAAAATATTACGACGAGGTCATGATCGACTTATTTTTAAAGCTAGTTTTTAAGAGGGATAGAGCTAAGGAAATTATGGGTTATAGCTATGGAGGTGATGGGTAATGTTCGAGGGTATGTTCATGAGGTCAATTTAGTGTTTGTCATCTCCGTTGCGTTTGCGTATCTTTCCTGCAATATTGAATCTCAATATTGATACGTGAGTACTCTTAAAATACATTTTTCATATTAATAGTGTATCCCTGACTAGTGCTCGAGAAAATAGGACTATGCATGCTTGTACAATTGATATTGCCCTTAGATAGGTTATGTTGAATCTTAAAGGTTGTTATACTAGGGATGAAATAAGGTATAAGATATGCATGTCATTGGAAAGCTAGTGAAAAATTAATAACTTTACCTTTAGATGCCAAGGGGATCCGATGGACGGATTAGAAGTTATAGCCAATTGAAATTTCGTAAAAATGATTATCATTATCGTCGTTATTTCCGTCGTTCTAGTTTTCATCTAAATATTATTATAATTATAATTATTATCATCATTATTATTATTATTATTATTATTATTATTATTATTATTATTATTATTATTATTATTATTATTATTATTATTATTATTATTATTATTATTATTATTATCATTATCAATAAAATGTATTATCATTAAAGATTGTTATTTTTACTATGGTTAACATTATAATTAGTATTGTTATTATTATTTATATCATCTAAAATAGTTATTAATATTATCATCATAATTTTTATTATTATTATAATTAAAAACTAATATTAGTAACCTTTAATTACTATAATTACTATTATTATCATTGAAATGAACGCGATATAAGAGATGATTTAAGAACTATTAATAATTTGACTAGGAAATAATGTGTATGACTATCATGATGAAATTAAAATATAATAAGATATTAAATTAGATAAAAAAAATTATCGTTCTTGTTACTCTTATCACTATTATTATTATTAAAAGTATCGTTAGTATAAAAACTATCATTTATTCAAAAATTATCATTTTAATAGAAACGTCAGTATTATTATAAAATATCATTATTATTATCATTTTAAATAAAAATTATTACTTTAAAGTTAATATTAAAGAGTATCGTAAATATTAAAGATATCATAATTAGAATTATCATTTTACCATAATATCATTTTTAGTAAATATAAATATTGATTTTTTATTAATAAAATAATAATTATTATTATTACAAAATAACACGACTGTTACTTATTATTATTATCAATGCTAGTTTATCAAATAAAAATGTAATACAAAGTATATAATTATCTCAATAGAATCTATCACAATATTTTTATGATATTAAATGTACTTTATAAATTTTATTACTTAAAATATATAAAAGTATACTTTAATATAAAATTGTATTTACTAATAAATGAATTATATTATTTACTCTATTAAATCTTTTAAAAATATAAAAAGACGATAATCATTTTTTTTAAATTTTGAAAATCATTTTGAGTCAAACTAATTTTTGTCGACCTTTGCATATTAGACTCGAGCATTAGGATTGTGGTACACTATGACTTGACTTAATTTATTAGACAAATATTGACAAATACATAAATATATATAAATAATTTAGGTTCGTGAATCCGAGGCCAACCTTACACTTGTTCAATGACGTTATATGTATTTTTACTACGAAATACAGTATGGTGAGTTTCATTTGCCTTTTTACCCTTTATATTTTTGGGCTGAGAATACATGCGCAATTTTTATAAATGTTTTACGAAATAGACACAAGTAATCGAAACTACATTATATGGTTGAATTATCGATATCGAATATGCCCCTTTTTATTAAGTCTGGTAATCTAAGAATTAGGGAACAGACACCCTAATTGACGCGAATCCTAAAGATAGATCTATTGGGCCTAACAAACCCCATCCAAAGTACCGGATGCTTTAGTACTTCGAAATTTATATCATGTCCGAAGGAGGATCCCGGAATGATAGGGGATATTCTTATATGTATCTAGTTAATGTCGGTTACCAGGTGTTCACCATATGAATGATTATTTTTGTCTCTATGCATGGGACGTATATTTATGAGAACTGGAAATGAAATTCTTGTGGTCTATTAAAATGATGAAAATAAATGATTATGATAAACTAATGAACTCACCAACCTTTTGGTTGACACTTTAAAGCATGTTTATTCTCAGGTGTTAAAGAAATCTTCCGCTGTGCATTTGCTCATTTTAAAGATATTACTTGGAGTCTTTCATAGCATATTTCGAAGAACATTGCATTCGAGTCATTGAGTTCATCAAAGATTATTATTAAATCAATTTATAGTTGGATAGTGGATATTATGAAATGGTATGCATGCCTGTCAATTTTTGATGTAAAGAAAGATTGTCTTTTAAAAACGAATGCAATGTTTGTAAAATGTATCATATAGAGGTCAAATACCTCGCAATGTAATCAACTATTGTGAATCGTTTATAATGTATATGAATGGGTCCTTTCAGTTGGTATCAGAGCGGTGGTCTTAGCGAACCAGGTCTTGCATTAGTGTGTCTGACTGATAGTTGTTAAGATGCATTAATGAGTCTGAACTTCGACCGTGTCTGCATGTCAAAAGTTTTGCTTATCATTTTTAGTCGGAAATCATCTACTTATCATCCGTAGGAAATTACCTGCTTATTATTCTTAAGTCTAGACGCGTTTTCCTGCATTTATTGCATAATAGTGTATAGACGAACTCTTATCTTAGCGTATCTGTTACTGTGAACTTTGACTAACATCTTTCAAAGATTCTCCGTAATTTATGGGATTTTGGTATTATATATACATATGCAAATTATGTAATTGAAGAATACCAAATCTAAATTCTACAATCTATTTCATACCAAAATTCTTTCTTTGATCATAAGAGATGGATCCCTCAACTAGTTCGAACTCCTCAGATTCCGACAGTTATGCCGATATGGAATTCCAATCAAGCTCCGAAAGCAGCGTAACCGGAATGGATCAACCAATCAGTCATCATCTATTCTGGATGAAATGGGGATGGGTTCGTAGCCTCCTCAATTATTGGAGACAAGAAGAAGGTGATCTTTTCCATCCACCAAATTGCCCTATTGGCAATGAACCTGAAGCACTTACCGGCGAACCTATTCGTGAAACCATTTTCTCTCTCATTTCAAGAGTATCTCGTCACGATTATATATTACATCAAATTCTAAATTTTATTTACCCGCTTGTCCCAACCGACAATCATCCCGGTATACTAGCAGAAGTTAACGAACTTCGTGCTCGCGTGACGGCTTTAGAGCTTATAGTGCAAGGATTACAAACACCATCAGCAGCACCAGCGGCATAATCAGTACCACCAGTAACATCAACATCGCAAACCTCGATATCCTAAAATATCAGCAGCATCACCGGCATCAACGGTATCATCATCATTAATACCAACAGTACCATTACCACCATCAACAATCACATCCGCATCACACGCCTCACCATCATAAACTGTATCTCGGATATCAACATCACACGCACCATAGATACCAAGGAGTACCAACAACAACAAACGATGAAGTATTGATTCATAACTTCATCGGAAGAACATTCTACGGCGATTATGTAATCTCTAAAGTCTTAGAGATTATCTATTTCCACCCTAACCCTAAATCAGATGAGTGAACCAAAATGATTCAAGGAAGAATAAAAACCCTAACAAGGATGGTGCGCGATTTACAAACTAGACTTGTTATACAAGCATCGCTAGCAGTTACCGGAAGTATCATCAGCAGCAACAGTACCGTTAGCATCACCAGTACAGTCAGTAACGTCAGCATCATCAGAATCAACAACACTTATGACATCACAAATTCCGTCAGTTCAAGAATCACTGTGGAAATCATTACGAATCAACAACGAGTATGATGTATCAACGAGTTATATAGTATTAACTCATTCCTTCTGAAGAACTATTATATATTTTATATATATGAATTCTGGAATTATAATAAATCTTTTTGTACTGAGCTATTAAGTATGAATTGAAAAAGGGTAGACACTACTCGGTTAAATTCATATTATTAATATGCTATAATGTACATCCTTCGTAAACAACTTAGCCATCGTTAACTACAATCTCTGTTTCAATTCAATGAACTCCGTTTCATAATAAATCAAGTGTATCATTCAATAACATGTTTGATTTTACACTTTCATTCTTGAAATATTCGAAACTTACTAGAAAACAACATTCGTATCTTGCGAAGTTAGCAAAAGTTTTATGAGCACCAGCATGATTCACTAAGGAAATATATAAGAATAAATAATGAGGTATTAATCCATAACTTCATTAATGTTCTGTGAAGAATATGTGATTCTTAATAGTTTTGGGAGATTACTTATTCTAGTTCAAACCGAAAATCAAATGAGTCTAATATTATATTGACTCATTAAATCCATGATTACATCTGAAGAAAATATAGATGTACATATATTTTCATAAAGATTGTGATTAAAAATTCTTTTGTACAAAATATTAATTGTAAAATATTTTAACGGGTAGGTGATACCCGCGAGATATTCACAATTAATGTATTATATTCTTCAATTCTGATTTAACAATCATCAACAATACTCCTTACTTTCACAATAATATACATTCTTCTATAGAAATCAAAACAATCATATTCATTCAAATCTAATTACATATTCTGATTTTGGAATTTCAGAATTCAACTCGAGATAAAATCGAAACCATCGCTCTTACATTCCTACGTATTTCAAAGCTGTACTTTGACTTCAAAACTGTGATAGGAAATCACTCTTATTCGTAACATTTAGAAGGATTTGAGAATCAATCAAAATTCATGACGATTTCATCCTTTGGATATTGACAATGACAATCTACACTTAAAACCTTTGAATTTTTTTTTTTTGAAAGACACTTCAAATAATGAACAATCGGGATGATGATCCAACCACACATTAACCGAAGTCTTGTACCTGAAAAACTCTCGAACCCAAAGTCATAGTTTAACACGTAACCGCGTCAAATTCTTTATCATTTATTAGCAAAAACAACCTTGCGATTCCTTTTCAAAGTAGCAAATTTTGTCACAGCCCCAGCAAGGCAATTTCGACTTTTTCATATGAAGTAACCTCATTATAACCATGATATATACGATTACCCTTTTGTTACCAGGGAATCTTATATATCTCACCACATTAACAGTAAACTTAGCAACAACTTCATTAACCTTCGACTTAAACCTCTCTGAAAAGTCACTATACTTATTCATTGAAACCCCACCTGTTACTCATCCGCATCTTGCAACAAGAATTGCCATACCAATTACTGAAAATCAGCAATCAGTATTTTGAAATCTCACAGCATTTCTACTTCAATAATCATGTATATAACATATATCTCCAAGACTTACACACTTCAAATGTGAAGTTTCTGAAAAACATCCCAAACTGCAAACTAGTTCTCCGAAATTTGGAAATGCTGGATGAAGCAGCAGAAATTATATGAAATGTCCCGTTCTTATTGATTAAAAACGTTCCATATTAATTGATTTCATTGCGAGGTTTTGACCTCTATATGAGACGTTTTTCAAAGACTGCATTCATTTTTAAACAAACCATAACCTTTATTTCATCAATAAAGGTTTAAAAAGCTTTACGTAGATTATCAAATAATGATAATCTAATATATCCTGTTTACACACGACCATTACATAATGGTTTACAATACAAATATGTTACAACAAAATAAGTTTCTTGAATGCAGTTTTTACACAATATCATACAAGCATGGACTCCAAATCTTGTCCTTATTTAAGTATGCGACAGCGGAAGCTCTTAATAATCACCTGAGAATAAACATGCTTAAAACATCAACAAAAATGTTGGTGAGTTATAGGTTTAACCTATATATATCAAATCGTAACAATAGACCACAAGATTTCATATTTCAATACACATCCCATACATAGAGATAAAAATCATTCATATGGTGAACACCTGGTAACCGACAATAACAAGATGCATATATAAGAATATCCCCATCATTCCGGGACACCCTTCGGATATGATATAAATTTCGAAGTACTAAAGCATCCGGTACTTTGGATGGGGTTTGTTAGGCCCAATAGATCTATCTTTAGGATTCGCGTCAATTAGGGTGTCTGTTCCCTAATTCTTAGATTACCAGACTTAATAAAAAGGGGCATATTCGATTTCGATAATTCAACCATAGAATGTAGTTTCACGTACTTGTGTCTATTTTGTAAATCATTTATAAAACCTGCATGTATTCTCATCCCAAAAATATTAGATTTTAAAAGTGGGACTATAACTCACTTTCACAGATTTTTACTTCGTCGGGAAGTAAGACTTGGCCACTGGTTGATTCACGAACCTATAACAATATATACATATATATCAAAGTATGTTCAAAATATATTTACAACACTTTTAATATATTTTGATGTTTTAAGTTTATTAAGTCAGCTGTCCTCGTTAGTAACCTACAACTAGTTGTCCACAGTTAGATGTACAGAAATAAATCGATAAATATTATCTTGAATCAATCCACGACCCAGTGTATACGTATCTCAGTATTGATCACAACTCAAACTATATATATTTTGGAATCAACCTCAACCCTGTATAGCTAACTCCAACATTCACATATAGAGTGTCTATGGTTGTTCCGAAATATATATAGATGTGTCGACATGATAGGTCGAAACATTGTATACGTGTCTATGGTATCTCAAGATTACATAATATATAATACAAGTTGATTAAGTTATGGTTGGAATAGATTTGTTACCAATTTTCACGTAGCTAAAATGAGAAAAATTATCCAATCTTGTTTTACCCATAACTTCTTCATTTTAAATCCGTTTTGAGTGAATCAAATTGCTATGGTTTCATATTGAACTCTATTTTATGAATCTAAACAAAAAAAGTATAGGTTTCTAGTCGGAAAAATAAGTTACAAGTCATTTTTGTAAAGGTAGTCATTTCAGTCGAAAGAACGACGTCTAGATGACCATTTTAGAAAACATACTTCCACTTTGAGTTTAACCATAATTTTTGGATATAGTTTCATGTTCATAATAAAAATCATTTTCTCAGAATAACAACTTTTAAATCAAAGTTTATCATAGTTTTTAATTAACTAACCCAAAACAGCCCGCGGTGTTACTACGACGGCGTAAATCCGGTTTTACGGTGTTTTTCGTGTTTCCAGGTTTTAAATCATTAAGTTAGCATATCATATAGATATAGAACATGTGTTTAGTTGATTTTAAAAGTCAAGTTAGAAGGATTAACTTTTGTTTGTGAACAAGTTTAGAATTAACTAAACTATGTTCTAGTGATTACAAGTTTAAACCTTCGAATAAGATAGCTTTATATGTATGAATCAAATGATGTTATGAACATCATTACTACCTTAAGTTGCTTGGATGAACCTACTGGAAAAGAGAAAAATGGATCTAGCTTCAATGGATCCTTGGATGGCTCAAAGTTCTTGAAGCAAAATCATGACACGAAAACAAGTTCAAGTAAGATCATCACTTGAAATAAGATTGTTATAGTTATAGAAATTGAACCAAAGTTTGAATATGATTATTACCTTGTATTAGAATGATAACCTACTGTAAGAAACAAAGATTTCTTGAGGTTGGATGATCACCTTACAAGATTGGAAGTGAGCTAGCAAACTTGAAAGTATTCTTGATTTTATGAAACTAGAACTTTTGGAATTTATGAAGAACACTTAGAACTTGAAGATAGAACTTGAGAGAGTTCAATTAGATGAAGAAAATTGAAGAATGAAAGTGTTTGTAGGTGTTTTTGGTCGTTGGTGTATGGATTAGATATAAAGGATATGTAATTTTGTTTTCATGTAAATAAGTCATGAATGATTACTCATATTTTTGTAATCTTATGAGATATTTCATGCTAGTTGCCAAATGATGGTTCCCACATGTGTTAGGTGACTCACATGGGCTGCTAAGAGCTGATCATTGGAGTGTATATACCAATAGTACATACATCTAAAAGCTGTGTATTGTACGAGTACGAATACGAGTGCATACGAGTAGAATTGTTGATGAAACTGAACGAGAATGTAATTGTAAGCATTTTTGTTAAGTAGAAGTATTTTGATAAGTGTATTGAAGTCTTTCAAAAGTGTATAAATACATATTAAAACACTACATGTATATACATTTTAACTGAGTCGTTAAGTCATCGTTAGTCGTTACATGTAAGTGTTGTTTTGAAACCTTTAGGTTAACGATCTTGTTAAATGTTGTTAACCCAATGTTTATAATATCAAAAGAGATTTTAAATTATTATATTATCATGATATTATGATGTACGAATATCTCTTAATATGATATATATACATTAAATGTCGTTACAACGATAAACGTTACATATATGTCTCGTTTCAAAATCATTAAGTTAGTAGTCTTGTTTTTACATATGTAGTTCATTGTTAATATAATTAATGATATGTTTACTTATCATAATATCATGTTAACTATATATATAACCATATATATGTCATCATATAGTTTTTTTACAAGTTTTAACGTTCGTGAATCACCGGTCAACTTGGGTGGTCAATTGTCTATATGAAACCTATTTCAATTAATCAAGTCTTAACAAGTTTAATTGCTTAACATGTTGGAAACATCTAATCATGTAAATATCAATCTCAATTAATATATATAAACATGGAAAAGTTCGGGTCACTACAGTACCTACCCGTTAAATAAATTTCGTCCCGAAATTTTAAGCTGTTGAAGGTGTTGACGAATCTTCTGGAAATAGATGCGGGTATTTCTTCTTCATCTGATCTTCACGCTCCCAGGTGAACTCGGGTCCTCTACGAGCATTCCATCGAACCTTAACAATTGGTATCTTGTTTTGCTTAAGTCTTTTAACCTCACGATCCATTATTTCGACGGGTTCTTCGATGAATTGGAGTTTTTCGTTGATTTGGATTTCATCTAACGGAATAGTGAGATCTTCTTTAGCAAAACATTTCTTCAAATTCGAGACGTGGAAAGTGTTATGTACAGCCGCGAGTTGTTGAGGTAACTCAAGTCGGTAAGCTACTGGTCCGACACGATCAATAATCTTGAATGGTCCAATATACCTTGGATTTAATTTCCCTCGTTTACCAAATCGAACAACGCCTTTCCAAGGTGAAACTTTAAGCATGACCATCTCTCCAATTTCAAATTCTATATCTTTTCTTTTAATGTCAGCGTAGCTCTTTTGTCGACTTTGGGCGGTTTTCAACCGTTGTTGAATTTGGATGATCTTCTCGGTAGTTTCTTGTATAATCTCCGGACCCGTAATCTGTCTATCCCCCACCTCACTCCAACAAATCGGAGACCTGCACTTTCTACCATAAAGTGCTTCAAACGGCGCCATCTCAATGCTTGAATGGTAGCTGTTGTTGTAGGAAAATTCTGCTAACGGTAGATGTCGATCCCAACTGTTTCCGAAATCAATAACACATGCTCGTAGCATGTCTTCAAGCGTTTGTATCGTCCTTTCGCTCTGCCCATCAGTTTGTGGATGATAGGCAGTACTCATGTCTAGACGAGTTCCTAATACTTGCTGTAATGTCTGCCAGAATCTTGAAATAAATCTGCCATCCCTATCAGAGATAATAGAGATTGGTATTCCATGTCTGGAGACGACTTCCTTCAAATACAGTCGTGCTAACTTCTCCATCTTGTCATCTTCTCTTATTGGTAGGAAGTGTGCTGATTTGGTGAGACGATCAACTATTACCCAAATAGTATCAAAACCACTTGCAGTCCTTGGCAATTTAGTGATGAAATCCATGGTAATGTTTTCCCATTTCCATTCCGGGATTTCGGGTTGTTGAAGTAGACCTGATGGTTTCTGATGCTCAGCTTTGACCTTAGAACACGTCAAACATTCTCCTACGTATTTAGCAACATCGGCTTTCATACCCGGCCACCAAAAATGTTTCTTGAGATCCTTGTACATCTTCCCCGTTCCAGGATGTATTGAGTATCTGGTTTTATGAGCTTCTCTAAGTACCATTTCTCTCATATCTCCAAATTTTGGTACCCAAATCCTTTCAGCCCTATACCGGGTTCCGTCTTCCCGAATATTAAGATGCTTCTCCGATCCTTTGGGTATTTCATCCTTTAAATTTCCCTCTTTTAAAACTCCTTGTTGCGCCTCCTTTATTTGAGTAGTAATGTTATTATGAATCATTATATTCATAGATTTTACTCGAATGGGTTCTCTGTCCTTCCTGCTCAAGGCATCGGCTACCACATTTGCCTTCCCCGGGTGGTAACGAATCTCAAAGTCGTAATCATTCAATAATTCAATCCACCTACGCTGCCTCATATTCAGTTGTTTCTGATTAAATATGTGTTGAAGACTTTTGTGGTCGGTATATATAATACTTTTGACCCCATATAAGTAGTGCCTCCAAGTCTTTAATGCAAAAACAACCGCGCCTAATTCCAAATCATGCGTCGTATAATTTTGTTCGTGAATCTTCAATTGTCTAGACGCATAAGCAATCACCTTCGTTCGTTGCATTAATACACAACCGAGACCTTGCTTTGATGCGTCACAATAAATCACAAAATCATCATTCCCTTCAGGCAATGACAATATAGGTGCCGTAGTTAGCTTTTTCTTCAATAACTGAAACGCTTTCTCTTGTTCATCATTCCATTCAAATTTCTTCCCTTTATGCGTTAATGCAGTCAAGGGTTTTGCTATTCTGGAAAAGTCTTGGATGAACCTTCTGTAGTAACCAGCTAGTCCTAAAAACTGGCGTATGTGTTTCGGAGTTTTCGGGGTTTCCCACTTTTCAACAGTTTCTATCTTTGCCGGATCCACCTTAATACCTTCTTTGTTCACTATGTGACCGAGGAATTGAACTTCTTCCAACCAAAATGCACACTTTGAAAACTTAGCGTACAATTCTTCCTTCCTCAATACTTCTAACACTTTTCTCAAATGTTCACCGTGTTCTTGGTCATTCTTTGAGTAAATAGGTATGTCATCAATGAAAACAATGACAAACTTGTCAAGGTATGGTCCACACACTCGGTTCATAAGGTCCATGAACACAGCTGGTGCATTAGTTAAACCAAACGCCATGACCATAAACTCGTAATGACCGTAACGTGTTCTGAAAGCAGTCTTTGGAATATCATCTTCTTTCACCCGCATTTGATGATACCCGGAACGTAAGTCAATCTTTGAATAAACAGACGAGCCTTGTAGTTGATCAAATAAGTCGTCGATTCTCGGTAGTGGGTAGCGGTTCTTGATGGTAAGTTTGTTCAACTCTCGGTAGTCGATACACAACCTGAATGTACCATCTTTCTTCTTGACAAACAAAACAGGAGCTCCCCACGGTGATGTGCTTGGTCGAATGAAACCACGCTCTAAAAGTTCTTGTAATTGGCTTTGCAGTTCTTTCATCTCGCTGGGTGCGAGTCTGTAAGGAGCACGAGCTATTGGTGCAGCTCCTGGTACAAGATCTATTTGAAATTCAACGGATCGATGTGGGGGTAATCCCGGTAATTCTTTCGGAAATACATCGGGAAATTCTTTTGCAATGGGAACATCATTGATGCTCTTTTCTTCAGTTTGTACTTTCTCGACGTGTGCTAGAACAGCATAGCAACCTTTTCTTATTAGTTTTTGTGCCTTCAAATTACTAATAAGATGTAGCTTCGTGTTGCCCTTTTCTCCGTACACCATTAAGGGTTTTCCTTTTTCTCGTATAATGCGAATTGCATTTTTGTAACAAACGATCTCCGCTTTCACTTCTTTCAACCAGTCCATACCGATTATCACATCAAAACTCCCTAACTCTACTGGTATCAAATCAATCTTAAATGTTTCGCTAACCAGTTTAATTTCTCGATTCCGACATATATTATCTGCTGAAATTAATTTACCATTTGCTAATTCGAGTAAAAATTTACTATCCAAAGGCGTCAATGGACAACTTAATTTAGCACAAAAATCTCTACTCATATAGCTTCTATCCGCACCCGAATCAAATAAAACGTAAGCAGATTTATTGTCAATAAGAAACGTACCCGTAACAAGCTCCGGGTCTTCCTGTGCCTCTACCGCATTAATATTGAAAACTCTTCCACGGCCTTGTCCATTCGTGTTCTCCTGGTTCGGGCAATTTCTAATAATGTGGCCTGGTTTTCCACATTTATAACAAACTACATTGGCATAACTTGCTCCGACACTACTTGCTCCGCCATTACTCGTTCCGACACCATTTGTTCCTTTCGTTCTATTAACCCCTGGTCCGTAGACCTCACACTTCGCCGCGCTATGACCATTTCTTTTACACTTGTTGCAAAATTTGGTGCAGAACCCCGAGTGATTCTTTTCACACCTTTGGCATAGTTGCTTCTGATTGTTGTTGTTGTTGTTGTTGCGGTTATTATTGTTGTTGGGATGATTGTTGTAGTTGCTGTTGTTGTTGTTGTTGTTGTTGTTGTTGGGCCGTTTGTTGTAGTTGCGATTGATGTTGCGATTGTTGGGATAATTGTTGCGATTATTGTTGTAATTGCTGTTGTTGTTGTATTGGTGATTCTTATCACCGTTTTCCTCCCACTTTCTTTTGACTTGCTTCACATTGGCCTCTTCAGCAGTCTGTTCTTTAATTCTTTCTTCAATCTGGTTCACTAGTTTGTGAGCCATTCTACATGCCTGTTGTATGGAGGCGGGCTCGTGTGAACTTATATCTTCTTGGATTCTTTCCGGTAATCCTTTCACAAACGCGTCGATCTTCTCTTCCTCATCTTCGAATGCTCCCGGACACAATAGGCACAATTCTGTGAATCGTCTTTCGTACGTGGTAATATCAAATCCTTGGGTTCGTAACCCTCTAAGTTCTGTCTTGAGCTTATTGACCTCGGTTCTGGGACGGTACTTCTCGTTCATCAAGTGCTTGAATGCTGACCACGGTAGTGCATACGCATCATCTTGTCCCACTTGCTCTAGATAGGTATTCCACCATGTTAACGCAGAACCTGTGAAGGTATGCGTAGCGTACTTCACTTTGTCCTCTTCAGTACACTTACTTATGGCAAACACCGATTCAACCTTCTCGGTCCACCGTTTCAATCCGATCGGTCCTTCGGTTCCATCAAATTCCAAAGGTTTGCAGGCAGTGAATTCTTTGTAGGTGCATCCTACACGATTTCCTGTACTGCTAGATCCAAGGTTATTGTTGGTATGTAGCGCAGCCTGTACTGCGGCTATGTTTGAAGCTAGAAAAGTACGGAATTCCTCTTCATTCATATTCACGGTGTGTCGAGTAGTCGGTGCCATTTCCTTCAAAATAGTTAAATGGAACAAGTTAATCATACAGAATATTAAGAGTAGTTAATAGTATTTAGTAGCATAATATGAACTCATTTATAAAAGCTTTTTCTTCATATTAGCATTTTATAAGTTTAAATTCGGGTAGTACCTACCCGTTAAGTTCATACTTAGTAGCTAATATACAATTCAACTACTACAATTCTATATGAAAAACTGATTGTAATAATATTTCGCGTTCAAACTTTTATACAATATTTTACAAACTTACAATACCGCTTATTTTACATAAAGCATGAAATATAGCACACAATAACTTTGATACAAGATAGTTGTGAAGACAATTCTAGCTAGTACACAAGTCGTTCGGCAAAGGCAATAAAGACACGTAATTCATACGTCCAGAAACAAGTCATGCATTCTGGTTTTACTAGGACTACTTCCCATCCTTGGTCTTGTGCAACATAACCGTTATGGCTGTTGATAAGACAGCGTGTTGTAACGTCATCAAAGGGACGAGGGTTACGTAATGTCCAACAGTCCCGTAATAATCTAAAAACCTCATTTCTTACCCCAATTACCGACTCCGTCACTTGTGGAAACGTTTTGTTTAATAGTTGTAGCCCGATGTTCTTGTTCTCACTTTGGTGAGAAGCGAACATTACTAATCCGTAAGCATAACATGCTTCTTTATGTTGCATGTTAGCCGCTTTTTCTAAATCACGAAGTCCAATATTCGGATATATTGAGTCAAAATAATTTCTTAACCCGTTGCGTAAAATAGCATTTGGGTTCCCCGCAATATATGCGTCAAAGTAAACACATCGTAACTTATGGGTTTCCCAATGTGATATCCCCCATCTTTCAAACGAAAGTCTCTTATAAACCAAGACATTCTTGGAACGTTCTTCGAATGTCTTACAAACTGATCTCGCCTTAAATAGTTGTGCCGAAGAATTCTGGCCGACTCTAGACAAGATTTCATCAATCATGTCTCCGGGTAGGTCTCTTAAAATATTGGGTTGTCTATCCATTTTGTGTTTTTAAACTGTAAAATAGACAAGAGTTAGATTCATAAAAAAAAATACTTATTAATACAAGCAATTTTTACATATATCATAAAGCATAAGAACACTATATTCCATATATTACACCACACGAATACAACTATCTTATTCCAACTCGCTCGTTTCTTCTTCTTCGGTTTTGGTTCGTTTTGCCAAGTTTCTAGGGATATATGATGTTCCCCTAATACGAGCCGTCGTTGTCCACATTGGTTTAGAAAAACCTGGTGGTTTAGAGGTTCCCGGGTCATTGTTACAACTTAAGGACTTCGGGGGTTGACGATACATATAAAGTTCATCGGGGTTGGAATTAGATTTCTCTATTTTTATGCCCTTTCCCTTATTATTTTCTTTTGCCTTTTTAAATTCAGTTGGGGTAATTTCTATAACATCATCGGAATTCTCGTCGAAATCCGATTCATCGGAGAATTGGTAATCCTCCCAATATTTTGCTTCCTTGGCGGAAACACCATTGACCATAATTAACTTTGGTCGGTTGGTTGAGGATTTTCTTTTACTTAACCGTTTTATTATTTCCCCCACCGGTTCTATTTCTTCATCCGGTTCCGATTCTTCTTCCGGTTTCGATTCTTCTTCCGGTTCCGACTCTTCTTCCGGTTCCTCTTCGGGAACTTGTGAATCAGTCCACAAATCATTCCAATTTACATTTGACTCTTCATTATTATTAGGTGAGTCAATGGGACTTGTTCTAGAGGTAGACATCTATCACATAATATCAAACACGTTAAGAGATTAATATATCACATAATATTCATATGTTAAAAATATATAGTTTCCAACAAAAATGTTAAGCAATCATTTTTAAAGAAAACACGGTCGAAGTCCAGACTCACTAATGCATCCTAACAAACTCGATAAGACACACTAATGCAAATTTTCTGGTTCTCTAAGACCAACGCTCGGATACCAACTGAAATGTCCCGTTCTTATTGATTAAAAACGTTCCATATTAATTGATTTCGTTGCGAGGTTTTGACCTCTATATGAGACGTTTTTCAAAGACTGCATTCATTTTTAAACAAACCATAACCTTTATTTCATCAATAAAGGTTTAAAAAGCTTTACGTAGATTATCAAATAATGATAATCTAATATATCCTGTTTACACACGACCATTACATAATGGTTTACAATACAAATATGTTACAACAAAATAAGTTTCTTGAATGCAGTTTTTACACAATATCATACAAGCATGGACTCCAAATCTTGTCCTTATTTAAGTATGCGACAGCGGAAGCTCTTAATAATCACCTGAGAATAAACATGCTTAAAACGTCAACAAAAATGTTGGTGAGTTATAGGTTTAACCTATATATATCAAATCGTAACAATAGACCACAAGATTTCATATTTCAATACACATCCCATACATAGAGATAAAAATCATTCATATGGTGAACACCTGGTAACCGACAATAACAAGATGCATATATAAGAATATCCCCATCATTCCGGGACACCCTTCGGATATGATATAAATTTCGAAGTACTAAAGCATCCGGTACTTTGGATGGGGTTTGTTAGGCCCAATAGATCTATCTTTAGGATTCGCGTCAATTAGGGTGTCTGTTCCCTAATTCTTAGATTACCAGACTTAATAAAAAGGGGCATATTCGATTTCGATAATTCAACCATAGAATGTAGTTTCACGTACTTGTGTCTATTTTGTAAATCATTTATAAAACCTGCATGTATTCTCATCCCAAAAATATTAGATTTTAAAAGTGGGACTATAACTCACTTTCACAGATTTTTACTTCGTCGGGAAGTAAGACTTGGCCACTGGTTGATTCACGAACCTATAACAATATATACATATATATCAAAGTATGTTCAAAATATATTTACAACACTTTTAATATATTTTGATGTTTTAAGTTTATTAAGTCAGCTGTCCTCGTTAGTAACCTACAACTAGTTGTCCACAGTTAGATGTACAGAAATAAATCGATAAATATTATCTTGAATCAATCCACGACCCAGTGTATACGTATCTCAGTATTGATCACAACTCAAACTATATATATTTTGGAATCAACCTCAACCCTGTATAGCTAACTCCAACATTCACATATAGAGTGTCTATGGTTGTTCCGAAATATATATAGATGTGTCGACATGATAGGTCGAAACATTGTATACGTGTCTATGGTATCTCAAGATTACATAATATATAATACAAGTTGATTAAGTTATGGTTGGAATAGATTTGTTACCAATTTTCACGTAGCTAAAATGAGAAAAATTATCCAATCTTGTTTTACCCATAACTTCTTCATTTTAAATCCGTTTTGAGTGAATCAAATTGCTATGGTTTCATATTGAACTCTATTTTATGAATCTAAACAAAAAAAGTATAGGTTTCTAGTCGGAAAAATAAGTTACAAGTCGTTTTTGTAAAGGTAGTCATTTCAGTCGAAAGAACGACGTCTAGATGACCATTTTAGAAAACATACTTCCACTTTGAGTTTAACCATAATTTTTGGATATAGTTTCATGTTCATAATAAAAATCATTTTCTCAGAATAACAACTTTTAAATCAAAGTTTATCATAGTTTTTAATTAACTAACCCAAAACAGCCCGCGGTGTTACTACGACGGCGTAAATCCGGTTTTACGGTGTTTTTCGTGTTTCCAGGTTTTAAATCATTAAGTTAGCATATCATATAGATATAGAACATGTGTTTAGTTGATTTTAAAAGTCAAGTTAGAAGGATTAACTTTTGTTTGTGAACAAGTTTAGAATTAACTAAACTATGTTCTAGTGATTACAAGTTTAAACCTTCGAATAAGATAGCTTTATATGTATGAATCAAATGATGTTATGAACATCATTACTACCTTAAGTTGCTTGGATGAACCTACTGGAAAAGAGAAAAATGGATCTAGCTTCAATGGATCCTTGGATGGCTCAAAGTTCTTGAAGCAAAATCATGACACGAAAACAAGTTCAAGTAAGATCATCACTTGAAATAAGATTGTTATAGTTATAGAAATTGAACCAAAGTTTGAATATGATTATTACCTTGTATTAGAATGATAACCTACTGTAAGAAACAAAGATTTCTTGAGGTTGGATGATCACCTTACAAGATTGGAAGTGAGCTAGCAAACTTGAAAGTATTCTTGATTTTATGAAACTAGAACTTTTGGAATTTATGAAGAACACTTAGAACTTGAAGATAGAACTTGAGAGAGTTCAATTAGATGAAGAAAATTGAAGAATGAAAGTGTTTGTAGGTGTTTTTGGTCGTTGGTGTATGGATTAGATATAAAGGATATGTAATTTTGTTTTCATGTAAATAAGTCATGAATGATTACTCATATTTTTGTAATCTTATGAGATATTTCATGCTAGTTGCCAAATGATGGTTCCCACATGTGTTAGGTGACTCACATGGGCTGCTAAGAGCTGATCATTGGAGTGTATATACCAATAGTACATACATCTAAAAGCTGTGTATTGTACGAGTACGAATACGGGTGCATACGAGTAGAATTGTTGATGAAACTGAACGAGAATGTAATTGTAAGCATTTTTGTTAAGTAGAAGTATTTTGATAAGTGTATTGAAGTCTTTCAAAAGTGTATAAATACATATTAAAACACTACATGTATATACATTTTAACTGAGTCGTTAAGTCATCGTTAGTCGTTACATGTAAGTGTTGTTTTGAAACCTTTAGGTTAACGATCTTGTTAAATGTTGTTAACCCAATGTTTATAATATCAAAAGAGATTTTAAATTATTATATTATCATGATATTATGATGTACGAATATCTCTTAATATGATATATATACATTAAATGTCGTTACAACGATAAACGTTACATATATGTCTCGTTTCAAAATCATTAAGTTAGTAGTCTTGTTTTTACATATGTAGTTCATTGTTAATATAATTAATGATATGTTTACTTATCATAATATCATGTTAACTATATATATAACCATATATATGTCATCATATAGTTTTTTTACAAGTTTTAACGTTCGTGAATCACCGGTCAACTTGGGTGGTCAATTGTCTATATGAAACCTATTTCAATTAATCAAGTCTTAACAAGTTTAATTGCTTAACATGTTGGAAACATCTAATCATGTAAATATCAATCTCAATTAATATATATAAACATGGAAAAGTTCGGGTCACTACATTATAGACAATCTAAACAGTCAGAAATTTGATAATAAAGAATAACGTGTTGGAAAAGCTCAGAAAAAGAGAAGGTTTGAAACTGGAAAACGGATTGAGCAAAGTATGAAAGAGGCTGCGGATAAATCACAAGAACTGAACCTGCCTTCAAAGGATGCAAATGATTCAGTGCCTGCTGAAATCGTTAGCGAACACCATACTTCTTATTCTAAACCTTCACAGGCAAATATTCTTTATCATCATCATATCTTGAATATTCTAAGATATCATCGTATCTTTCATTATAAATATCCTTGATATTTCTGAAGATATTTTCATAAGTATTCTCATCTGAAATCATTTATCTCTCCGCAATATCTGCATTGCAACATAAAAGAAACTATGTTAAGTTTCTAAACCCTCGAGTTTAAAATATGAATGTTTTTGAAGTAGTGTTGGGAACTGATGCATGAGTTAGTATAATATAATGACACTTGATCAACGTCATTATATTACAATAGTTCATGTTGAGTTTCTAATGGAATGTGACGATTCACAGTACCATCATCATGTGCCATTTACACGACTCTTACATTCGATCTAATCCTTAAACATATCAAGAAAATATATTTCTTGATGATTCGGTCTTTTCCAGAATAATCTGGTAATTTGACAAGTCAAAATCGCACCATTACGATTTCCTTCTTAGAACATAAACTATGTTCATTCCAAAATTCATATCTACAAATTCTGGACCATTACTCGCTTGACTCGAGGACGGGAAGAGGAAACGAAAGAATGAGACTTCGAAATAGAAATAGGAGCATAAACCGCAGCAAATAAGAGAGAATATTAACTATGAGTGATAATGATTATAGAAGACAGAAGCAGGGACATCGAAGTATAAGGGAAGATATAAAACCCAACAACCACCCAGGAACTACAAACCGTGTATATCAATGCGTATAGCGATATAAAGACACGGGAGAATGAAAAACACTATAACCCCAAGGTAATGGTAGAAGTAAGTAACCTCCTCCGGTGGTAGATGAAAAAGAAGTATGACAGATATAAAAGTTAGTAGTATATCAAGAATCAAAATGGGATGAAGCATATTGATGAGTATTTTAAAAGATGAATCAAGGAAGAAGGAATAGAAAGTGTGAGTTGTGGAAGATAAGGAAACGAAGGGGATGGATTTATAGCAAAATATCAGGCAGAGCAATCGAAACAGATTATCGCATTTAATCAAAGAAAATCCCGATTTCCTAAATCACCGAAGAACCAAATCTTATTACGTAAGATTTTCTTTAAATCCCGAGAATTCCGAAAAACAATCATAACTACGTCATCAGTTAAAACAATAGTTACTCATTTCGCTCTTTCACGATGGCTTCATTTATACGCTTCGAGAAATCGAGTTATTTTATCCGTATTTCTTAATCATGATAAAACTCTATGTATCAGCTCATATTCATCATAATAACATCCTTACTGTTAGCCATGACGACCTCTATCAAATTTTGGGACGAAATTTCTTTTAACGGGTAGGTACTGTAGTGACCCGGAAATTTCTGATCAAATTTAAACTTTAATCTTTATATGTATCCGACACGATAAGCAAAATCTGTAATGTTGAGTCTCGAAAAGTTTGAAACTATATTCATGTAATCAATTACCCTTTGACCATGTCTGACGATTCACGAACGATTATATGTAAATAGATATGTATGAATATATACATATGTGTAATTGATAAATTGGAAAATATTATCAAGACATTTAACGGTTTAGTTAATATGAATATAAGTTATGAGATCTATTTACGACTAGAAGACATTAATGGAATAATGAATGGATATTACTTTACATGAGGGTATTATTTTTGATATAAGTTTAATATAATTTTGACAAGATTGAAAGATAATATCATAAGATTGAATTATTAGATACATTAAATTTTGAGTTTGAGTCTCTATTATGAGGTCCACTTTGAATTAGGAAACCCTTACTTTTTAACGGTATTCGGAAATTTAGAAAAGTGAATTACATATAAGAACAAAAGTGTTATCATTGAGGAATTAGACAAAAGTTAGTGGAGAATTGAATTTCATAATACATTGGTTGATCTATTTTCAAACGTGTGAAAACATTTTTCGATATAATAGAACTGGTTATTAAAATATATTTATTTAAATAACGTAAGTTGGTATTTCGATTATTAGTCATATATATTGAAAACCTGCGACTTGTATTTAGAATATATGTTTTCTAGATTCTTTAAGCACACGATAGTAACACTCTCTTAGTGATGCGGTTGATATTTAAAAACGTTAGTACATGAAGAAATTGGATCTATTCAAAGCCTTAAAGAATAAACAAAACGTGTTATAATATTTTCTGAACGATTATAAAACAAACTTTGAAATATAATTGGTTTTGAAAAGCTAACTAGTATGTTATTAGATAAATTTTAAATATATATCTATATTTTAAATTAGTCATAAAACGTTTTGATTTTAAACTAATAATAATAAATAGGCTTTGATAAATAACAAGATTATGAATTATAAAAGGAAATGACCAAAACACTCAAAAGATTAAGTTACACTTTGAGTGGGTTAGTTTTTAATTAATTTAAGTCTAGTTATTAATAAAGGTACATGTCACAAAATGTTTAATTTAAAATAAAATATTTTGATAAACAACGAGTCCCTGATTTATAGAAGGAAATGACCACAACGCTCAATTTTATAAGTTACATTTTTCATAAAGTAAATTATTAATGAATAAATCAAACTATTACTAAAGGTACACGTAGCGTAACGTAAAAGGCTAGTTTTCTAAACGTACGAAGGTGCGCTTGTGAAACCGAAAGTGGTACATGAGTCGTGAGACCACGTCCGTGTCATTTTTGTAAAAATTATATTTTTACCATGTACGTAAATAAAATATAATATTTAATTAATCATATAAATTAAAATATTATAAAATCTTTATATAGATATAAGTTTGGATACGTTCATGTAAGTGGAATAAATCCGCAAATTGCGGTTCCCTTTTCAATTATCAATCCGAAATTTCGGAGTAAGGGGTCCCATAAATGTCTTATAAGTATCGAACGCATTTTGGATTCAATTCACATTCATTGATCTATCTCTCTCAAATTAAATGTACTCCGTAATATTTATTAAAAATTATTATAAATCTTTTATTTTTATTATCAGTAGTATTAGTATTATACATAAAATATTACGACGAGGTCATGATCGACTTATTTTTAAAGCTAGTTTTTAAGAGGGACAGAGCTAAGGAAATTATGGGTTATAGCTATGGAGGTGATGGGTAATGTTCGAGGGTATGTTCATGAGGTCAATTTAGTGTTTGTCATCTCCGTTGCGTTTGCGTATCTTTCCTGCAATATTGAATCTCAATATTGATACGTGAGTACTCTTAAAATACATTTTTCATATTAATAGTGTATCCCTGACTAGTGCTCGAGAAAATAGGACTATGGGTGATGGGTAATGTTCGAGGGTATGTTCATGAGGTCAATTTAGTGTTTGTCATCTCCGTTGCGTTTGCGTATCTTTCCTGCAATATTGAATCTCAATATTGATACGTGAGTACTCTTAAAATACATTTTTCATATTAATAGTGTATCCCTGACTAGTGCTCGAGAAAATAGGACTATGCATGCTTGTACAATTGATATTGCCCTTAGATAGGTTATGTTGAATCTTAAAGGTTGTTATACTAGGGATGAAATAAGGTATAAGATATGCATGTCATTGGAAAGCTAGTGAAAAATTAATAACTTTACCTTTAGATGCCAAGGGGATCCGATGGACGGATTAGAAGTTATAGCCAATTGAAATTTCGTAAAAATGATTATCATTATCGTCGTTATTTCCGTCGTTCTAGTTTTCATCTAAATATTATTATAATTATAATTATTATCATCATTATTATTATTATTATTATTATTATTATTATTATTATTATTATTATTATTATTATTATTATTATTATTATTATTATTATTATTATTATTATCATTATCAATAAAATGTATTATCATTAAAGATTGTTATTTTTACTATGGTTAACATTATAATTAGTATTGTTATTATTATTTATATCATCTAAAATAGTTATTAATATTATCATCATAATTTTTATTATTATTATAATTAAAAACTAATATTAGTAACCTTTAATTACTATAATTACTATTATTATCATTGAAATGAACGCGATATAAGAGATGATTTAAGAACTATTAATAATTTGACTAGGAAATAATGTGTATGACTATCATGATGAAATTAAAATATAATAAGATATTAAATTAGATAAAAAAAATTATCGTTCTTGTTACTCTTATAACTATTATTATTATTAAAAGTATCGTTAGTATAAAAACTATCATTTATTCAAAAATTATCATTTTAATAGAAACGTCAGTATTATTATAAAATATCATTATTATTATCATTTTAAATAAAAATTATTACTTTAAAGTTAATATTAAAGAGTATCGTAAATATTAAAGATATCATAATTAGAATTATCATTTTACCATAATATCATTTTTAGTAAATATAAATATTAATTTTTTATTAATAAAATAATAATTATTATTATTACAAAATAACACGACTGTTACTTATTATTATTATCAATGCTAGTTTATCAAATAAAAATGTAATACAAAGTATATAATTATCTCAATAGAATCTATCACAATATTTTTATGATATTAAATGTACTTTATAAATTTTATTACTTAAAATATATAAAAGTATACTTTAATATAAAATTGTATTTACTAATATATGAATTATATTATTTACTCTATTAAATCTTTTAAAAATATAAAACGACGATAATCATTTTTTTTAAATTTTGAAAATCATTTTGAGTCAAACTAATTTTTGTCGACCTTTGCATATTAGACTCGACCATTAGGATTGTGGTACACTATGACTTGACTTAATTTATTAGACAAATATTGACAAATACATAAATATATATAAATAATTTAGGTTCGTGAATCCGAGGCCAACCTTACACTTGTTCAATGACGTTATATGTATTTTTACTACGAAATACAGTATGGTGAGTTTCATTTGCCTTTTTACCCTTTATATTTTTGGGCTGAGAATACATGCGCAATTTTTATAAATGTTTTACGAAATAGACACAAGTAATCGAAACTACATTATATGGTTGAATTATCGATATCGAATATGCCCCTTTTTATTAAGTCTGGTAATCTAAGAATTAGGGAACAGACACCCTAATTGACGCGAATCCTAAAGATAGATCTATTGGGCCTAATAAACCCCATCCAAAGTACCGGATGCTTTAGTACTTCGAAATTTATATCATGTCCGAAGGAGGATCCCGGAATGATAGGGGATATTCTTATATGTATCTAGTTAATGTCGGTTACCAGGTGTTCACCATATGAATGATTATTTTTGTCTCTATGCATGGGACGTATATTTATGAGAACTGGAAATGAAATTCTTGTGGTCTATTAAAATGATGAAAATAAATGATTATGATAAACTAATGAACTCACTAACCTTTTGGTTGACACTTTAAAGCATGTTTATTCTCAGGTGTTAAAGAAATCTTCCGCTGTGCATTTGCTCATTTTAAAGATATTACTTGGAGTCTTTCATAGCATATTTCGAAGAACATTGCATTCGAGTCATTGAGTTCATCAAAGATTATTATTAAATCAATTTATAGTTGGATAGTGGATATTATGAAATGGTATGCATGCCTGTCAATTTTCGATGTAAAGAAAGATTGTCTTTTAAAAACGAATGCAATGTTTGTAAAATGTATCATATAGAGGTCAAATACCTCGCAATGTAATCAACTATTGTGAATCGTTTATAATGTATATGAACGGGTCCTTTCATCGCCAGTTATTACCGAAGGTTTATTGAAGGATTTTCCATGATTGCGCGTCCTTTGACCGCACTGACTCACAAGGGCAAGAAGTTCATTTGGGAACCCGTACACGAATCAGCATTTCAAACTTTGAAGAAGAAGTTAACCACCGCACCTATCTTATCACTTCCTGAGGGCAGTGACGACTTTGTTGTTTATTGCGATGCTTCGAAAAGTGGTTTTGGTTGCGTGTTGATGCAACGATCAAAGGTTGTTGCTTATGCCTCCCGACAGCTGAAGATCCACGAGCGGAACTACACTACGCATGATCTTGAACTTGGAGTCGTTCTCTTTGCTCTCAAATTGTGGAGACATTATTTGTATGGAACTAAGAGCACTATCTTCACCGACCACAAGAGCCTCCAGCACATCTTTGATCAGAAACAACTGAATATGAGACAGCATCGATGGATCGAGACGCTCAACAACTACGATTGTGAAATACGTTATAATCCTGGCAAGGCCAATGTTGTAGCTGACGCTTTAAGCCGAAAGGAGAGGATGGCACCTCTTCGTGTTAGGGCTCTGAACATCACCATCCATTCGAACCTCAACAGCCAGATCGGAGTAGCCCAAGATGAGGCTCTCAAGGAGGAGAACATATCTCACGAACATTTGAACATACTTGTCTCTTGATTCGAGGTTAGGGATACTGGACTCCGATGTTATGCCGGAAGAATTTGGGTACCTTGTTATGGAGATCTACGGAACCTTATACTTGATGAAGCACACAAATCGAGATATTCGATTCACCCTGGAGCGGGAAAAATGTACCACGACTTAAAAGAACAGTATTGGTGGCCGAATCTTAAGAAGGACGTTGCGACTTATGTTGGTAAGTGTTTGACTTGCTCGAAGGTTAAAGCCGAGCATCAGAGACCTTCTGGTTTACTTCAACAACCAGAAATCCCACAATGGAAGTGGGAAAGGATAACGATGGATTTCATCACCAAACTACCAAAGACGGTGGGCGGATACAATACTATTTGGGTTATTGTTGACCGCCTTACCAAATCTGCACACTTCTTAGCGATGAAGGAAACGGATACGATGGAGAGACTTGCTCAATTATACCTCAAGGAGGTTGTATCTCGTCATGGTGTACCTTTATCGATCATCTCCGATCGCGATCCCCGTTTTGCTTCTAGATTTTGGCGTTCTTTGCAAGAAGCCATGGGAACCCGTCTTGACATGAGTACTGCTTATCATCCACAGACCAACGGGCAAAGTGAACGAAATATTCAGAACTTGGAAGACATGTTGCGTGCATGTGTCATTGATTTTGGAAAGGCTTGTGAAAGACATTTGCCACTCGCCGAATTTTCGTACAACAACAGTTATCACTCAAGCATTAATGCCGCACCTTTTGAAGCATTGTATGGCCATAAGTGCCGATCTCCTATTTGTTGGGCCGAAGTAGGCGAAAAGCAAATCACCGGACCCGAGGTAGTCCATGAAACAACGGAGAAGATTGTTCAGATTCAAGCTAGACTTAAGACTGCCTGTGATAGTCAAAAGAGTTATGCTGATCTTAAATGTAAAGACTTTGAATTCAACGTTGGTGATCATGTAATGTTGAAGGTTGCACCTTGGAAAGGTGTGATTCGCTTTGGAAAACGTGGAAAGTTGAACCCACGATACATTGGTCTTTTTGAAATCTTGGAACGTGTTGGACCCGTTGCATACCGTTTGGATCTACCAGCACAACTGAGCTCAGTTCATCCTACCTTCCACGTGTCAAACTTGAAGAAGTGTCTTGCTGCACCCGAACTTATCATACCACTTGAGGAACTTACGGTTGATGACAAACTCCACTTTGTGGAGGAACCTGTTGAAATTATGGATCGTGAGATCAAAACTTTGAAACGCAACAAGATTCCGATCGTCTGAGTACGATGGAATGCCAAATGAGGACCTAAGTTTACTTGGGAGCGAGAGGATCAAATGATGCAGAAGTATCCTCACCTTTTCCCGACTCCTCCATCTACCTCAGCTTAAATTTCGGGACGAAATTATCTTTAACAGGCGGGTAATGTAACGACCCTGGATTTTCCAACGTTAATTGTTAATAATTATTATTATTATTAATACTTGTGATTAAACGAATGTATGTTATTACATTTACATGTTGCCGTGAATGCCCATACTTGACTTTAAATGCCCGAAACGTCTTTATGACAATACGTACATTACCCGAATAATATTTTTAAATATTATTTACATTCATGATTAATTTTTATTAATCATTTTAATTAACTAAAGTTACTAGTTAATTACTTGGGCTTTTATTGGATTATTATTCAGTTGGACTTGGGCTTATTTATTTAACTTGTTACTTACATACATACTTGGGCTTATAAGCCCACCCTACACCCTTAAGTGGACTAGTTAGCCCATTACTCCATGTAAGTAGCATTTAAAATGAAACTAGATGAGTTAACTTTGTTGGAATCTAGTTACCACATCTTTCCCATGTAATCACCTCTAATGACCACCTTTTAAGACTTTTACATGCAAATGACTATTGAATATTTCCCTTCCTCTTTTTCTTCCCTTGGTCATTGGCCTACATGGAGCAAGAAGGAGTTTTTGTTTCATTTCTTTGTATTATTTCTTACTAGTATCCTCTCATTTCAACAACACACTTTTACTTGCATCTTCATTTTCTCTCTTTTCTCTCTAGACTTTGTAAGTAACAAGGACTTTCTTCTTCTTTTCTTTTGGCCTAAAAACCGTAGCAAACCATCAAATATCATCATCATTTGTTTATTGTTTTGATACTTGTCTTTGTTAATTACTTACTAGTTGTTACTTGTTTCATATTGTTGTTGATTACTTACTTTGTTGTTGTTATTCTTTACTAGTTACTAAAAACCAAACTTTCTAGCTTGATTCTTCTTTTATCTTGTATTTACAAGAACACTCAAGAATATAAACTTACTAGTTTGTGATTCTACCTTTATTGTTTTAAAAGATGAAAGTTCATGTGTTGTAAGCATACTTGTGTTCATGAAGTAAACTTAAAGTTTACTCTCTAAAGATCAAAACTTAGGCTTGAATCTTTAAAGTATGAAACCCATGAACTTATTACTTGTTTACTTAGTTTATTTCTTTATATTATGCACTTTAATCTCATGTTTGTTGGTTAAAATTGGTCAAGTGTTACTAGTTAACTTTGATCTCATTAATCTTGAACTAAAAGTTAACTTGAAAGTTCAAGAACATGTAAGTAAGCTTTCTTTAAATATAACTTTGTACACTTATGTTAAATCTAGACTTTTGGGTCTAGGATCTTCAAGATCTAACTAAGAACTATGTTCTACAACTTAAGATCTTGATTTCATAAGTTCACTTTCAAGTTTGTAACTTATTATTAGTTTTAAAGTTCATATATGTGTTAGATCTAAGACTTTGATGTAACTTTGGTTCATCAAAACACTTACAACACTTAAGTGAGTTGTGCTTCATGTCTTAGACTTATACTTGGGTTATGATGGTCAAACCTTGGTGAAAATGATGCAAACACATCAACGAGTTGTACACTTGAATCTATATGCATCAAGGATGAGAACCATGATAAGCGTCGAGCACCAAGAACCACCGGAACCTACTGACCCTACTGTTCTACTGTTTCTGTGTCTGACCCATACGACCTGGGCTACTGTAATTATGATTTTCGGATAGCTCTGTTCGAGTAGATAACTTTTCATATAGGACTCGTCTTAATCTGAGTTACGGTTTCGGATTTATGGCCCTCCGATCGTCACTATGTCCATTTAACGTTGTGCTGAAAATTCTAACCTACTCGCACTTAGACCGTTGCCACGGTCAAACGAAGATGAGTTTGCTTCTGTAATTTTTACCACAACTAAAGGACTCATAAACGGAGCCATGGACGCTGGTCTCACCTTATTTCAGTAGGTATAGAGGCCGTGGTGACTGACCGAACTCAACCTTTGTTTAAAACTCTTTACTTGAACGAAACTTACTTTACACCTTTTGTTTGATGATGAATGATGATGACCCTTAAGACCTTATTTACATACTTTTAAACCTATTCGGATGATTTACTAACTTATTACTATTTGACTTAGGTTGAGGACCCGTTTGGACAACCTTCATTACTTGCTTACTTTCCGAGTCATACTTTACCGCTACTTTATCATTGTGAGTTATAGCATTTCCTTTTTACTTTAACTTATTTTGGGAACTGAGAATACATGCGAATTTTATGTTTTACATACTAGGCACAAGTTCTTAAACTATATATATGTGTGGGTTATACAACGGCATAAACATTCCCTTTAGCTCGGTAACGTTTAATCATTGGTTTTTGAACCGTGAACGCGAATCTTAGATATGGATCCATAGGGTTTGACATCCCCACTCAGTCTAGTAGCGCTAACATTTAACGAGTGTTTAATAATTCGTAAACATACGCACTTTCCAAGTGTACTTTCAGGGGGTATAAACGTTAAGTTAGTTACCAGGTGCCCACGGTTAACATATACTTTATCATACTGTTTTGAAACGCTCTTTGTAGCACTGAAATCTCGTGGCCTACCTTACATACTGTTATACTTAAACTATAGCTCACCAACCTTTGTGTTGATGTTTTAAAGCATGTTTTTCTCAGGTGCTTAAGGTTGCTTCCGTTGTGTACTAGTCTTGCCGTAGACACCCGCTGCTCTAGTGTTATCACCGCATGAACTGTTTTTCTTGCATTCAAACTTTAATACATTTGAAACTATGTTTTGTAACGACCTAAGGGTCACATACATTTATTCATGCTTGCTATTCGTAGAAGCATATTGTTGGTGTAAAACAATCGACGTCGGTTATGACGTCATCTTTTTATCGTGAATGCAACTTCTTTTATTTCAGCATGTAGTACTTAACCTTGTAATGATCCTGTTGTTGATGATTCGTACACGATGGTTTTGTACAGAGCATCACATTTGGTATCAGAGCATTAGTTGTAGGGAATTAGGTTGCATTAGTGAGTCGAGACCGACCCGAGTAGGATTCACTAATAGGACTAATCTACAACTTGCTAGTTTACTTGTTTCCGCTGAACTTACTGCATGCTGCTGCTTACTTTTACTACTATATGCCGTATGCTACTACATGATTTCACTATCGTATGATATTACTTGCTTTCGATTTCATGATACTTCTGTACGATTCGTTATTATTTCCATGCTACTTATTGTTATACATGATTTAAACTGTTGGCCTAATACATGCTTGCTTTATGACTTACTGACATGGAAAAATTTATTTTTCCTTGTTCAGATGTCGGATATTCCACCTGCTATCGTTTTGGGCAGTTCAGACTCGTCAGCCACCCCATCTGCTGCTGCTATCGACACACCGATCCCGCTACCCACGAGTGACCCCGGCGCTTCATCTTCCGGGACTAGCAGCCAGGCGCCTGCCCCAGTGGTTACTTCTAGCGGAGCCCAGGACCCTTCGGAGATTCCAGCTCCATCTGCCCCAGGCCCTCAGGATCACAGCCCCGCTCCGGTGAGATTGTGATTCCTGCGGAGTTCGGGGAAGGTCCTTTCCCTAACCGGTATCGCCATTGGTGCCGACGCGCCCCTGATGGACGTCTCATTCCGATCGGACCCCCTCGTTACCAACAGATGATGGCCGCTCAAGGACGGCCAGTTCAGCCACCCGTACAGCCACCACATGATTCGGACGACCCGTCATCCACTGATGCTTCATCCGATGACACCTCCTCAGACGACTCCAGTGATGATGAGGACCCTGCTGATGTACCTATACAGGCACCCTCCACCCCGCCGAAGAAGCGGTACCGGTTTGACAGCACCGTCATTCCAGGGGTGAATGGAGGTCGTGCTTTCACTGACGCATTTGGTCGGCGTCGTAGGGTTACTGCTCGTAAGCGGCTTATGCCGTACCCTGCCGACCCACAAGTGCGTAAGGTACCCCGTTACGTACTGAATATTTCTGGAGCCGGAACATCTGCACCCAGTTATGTAATGTCTGCACCACCGGCACCACCCGCACCACCGGCACCACCTGCACCTCCTGCCCCACCATCTCCCACTGTCGAGGAATTGACAAGGGAGGTGGAGATCCTCCGAGCTCGAGTTGCTGAGCTAGAGGACCAGATGGCCCATGTTATGGACATCCTACACCCACCTTCACCGTAGGGCTTTTGTATTTAGATTTCATTATGTAATCTAGTTGTAGTTTTATTTATTACTTATGTATTGTACGGACTTATTCAGTTGTATGAAACTTATTATTATTAATGGAACTTTGCGTTATTTAATTCTTGCACGATGTTCTATTTACATTACTGTACGATGATTCTGTGGTATTTGTACCTAGATGCGTTACTTAATAAACATGTGATGATTTGATTCCATGTTGGTTACTATATACTGTATTATTACTATTTGAATACTGGATTTTGACTTGAGTCAAAATTTTTGTTTAGAACATCATGGCCAACGGACGATCAACACCTACCACCGCCCAAATCGAAGAGATGATTGCCGAAAGGGTAGCCGCAGCCATTGCGGAAATGCAACCCCAAGCTCCACCGCCACCGGTTATTCAACCCGTTCGAAATGGGTGTACTTACAAGGAATTCCAGAGATGTAAACCACATAACTTCAGCGGCACTGAGGGACCGGTTGGTCTCACCAGATGGTTCGAGAAACTTGAATCAGTATTCCGAGTTAGCAACTGTTCGGAGGACAACAAAACCAAATTTGCTTCTTGCACGCTGTTTGACGGTGTGCTCACGTGGTGGAACACAATGGCACAGGCACAAGGCATTGATGAGGTGTATGCTACACCATGGGAGGAATTTAAGTATGCCATGATTGAGGAGTATTGTCCGAGAACCGAAATCCAAAAGATGGAAATGGAATTCATGCAGTTAAAGGCCGTTGGGAACGACCTTGATGGTTACAACAGGAGATTTTTGGAATTAGCCCTGATGTGTCCGATAATGGTCACCCCAGAATTCAAGCGAATGGAGAGATACTTCTGGGGACTCCCTAAGTCCATCAAAGGAAATGTCACCTCGTCCAAGCCACCGAATGTTCCCGAAGCGATGCGCATGGTGCATACTTTAATGAATCAAATAACCATTGATGAACCGGAGAAAACTAAGTCTGAAGCAGGTACTAGTGAGAAGCGCAAATGGGATAACGGTCTGGGTATTGCAATGTTGTCTACGAGAAGTGCCAACGGTCTGGGCATGTTGGAAAAGACAGCAAGGTCACCACTTTGAATGGGAAGCCGAACCCCACAGGGCCAAGGAAGTGTTACGAATGCGGACAGACGGGCCATTTCATAAATGCATGTCCAAACAAAAGAAAAGATGGCGGACCACCCCGCGCTAGAGCTTTCAATGTTAATGCAAGGGACGCACGCGAAAACCCCGACTTGGTGATAGGTATATTCAAATTCAACAATCTTTTAGCTTATGTCTTGTTTGATACTGGTGCGGATAGAAGTTATGTATGTAGACATTTTTGCGATAAGATTAATTGGTCATTAGTCCCGTTAAAAGAGAGTATGCTTGTCGAGGTCGCCAATGGAAAACTTGAGAAAGTTGACCATATCAGTCGAGGAGCTATTATCAACATAGCTGGTGCAGATTTCGAAATCGATTTGATACCCATCAAACTGGGAAGTTTTGACGTGATAGTCGGTATGGATTGGTTGAGCAAGATAAAGGCTGCTATTATTTGTGGAGATAAAGCTCTTCGTATACCACAAGGAGACGGTGAGCCACTGATCATCTACGGAGAGAGATGTACCTCAAAGTTGAACCTCATTAGTTGTGTGAAAGCGCAAAAGATTATGAAGAAGGGACGTCTTGCTGTCCTAGCGCATGTGAAAACAGTAGAAACTGAGGTGAAGAGCGTGAACGACGTTCGAATTGTGAACGAATTTTTCGATGTCTTCCCTGAAGAATTGCCTGGATTACCGCCGCCAAGAGCAGTAGAGTTTCAGATTGATTTAGTACCATGAGCTGCACATGTAGCTCGCGCACCTTATAGACTCGCACCTTCCGAGATGTAAGAATTACAGAGCCAACTACAAGAGCTGTTAGACCGTGGATTTATCCAACCAAGTTTCTCGCCTTGGGGCGCACCTGTGTTGTTTGTGAAGAAGAAGGATGGATCCTTCCGTATGTGTATTGACTACCGTGAACTCAACAAATTGACAATCAAAAATCGGTATCCTCTACCCCGCATTGATGATCTTTTTGATCAACTACAAGGATCGAGCATTTACTCAAAGATCGATTTGTGATCCGGTTATCACCAGTTGAGGGTGAAGGAAAGTGACGTGATGAAAACTGCATTCAGGACCCGTTATGGTCATTATGAGTTTCTCGTGATGCCATTCGGTTTGACAAATGCACCTGCCATGTTCATGGACCTCATGAATCGTGTCTGCAAGCCGTACTTGGATAAGTTTGTTATCGTCTTCATAGATGATATCCTCATCTACTCTAAGAGCGAAGAAGAGCATGAGCAACACCTCCGACTAGTACTTGAACTCTTGAGACAAGAGCGACTTTACGCCAAATTCTCTAAGTGTGAATTTTGGTTGAAGGAAGTCCAGTTTTTGGGTCATGTTGTGAGCGACCAGGGTATCAAAGTTGATCCCGCCAAGATTAAAGCTATCAGTAAGTGGGAAACCCCCACTACTTCGACTCATATTCGCCAATTCCTAGGTCTCGCCAGTTATTACCGAAGGTTTATTGAAGGACTTTCCATGATTACGCGTCCTTTGACCGCACTGACTCACAAGGGCAAGAAGTTCATTTGGGAACCCGCACACGAATCAGCATTTCAAACTTTGAAGAAGAAGTTAACCACCGCACCTATCCTATCACTTCCTGAGGGCAGTGACGACTTTGTTGTTTATTGCGATGCTTCGAAAAGTGGTTTTGGTTGCGTGTTGATGCAACGATCAAAGGTTGTTGCTTATGCCTCCCGACAGCTGAAGATCCACGAGCGGAACTACACTATGCATGATCTTGAACTTGGAGTCGTTGTCTTTGCTCTCAAATTGTGGAGACATTATTTGTATGGAACTAATAGCACTATCTTCACCGACCACAAGAGCCTCCAGCACATCTTTGATCAGAAACAACTGAATATGAGACAGCATCGATGGATCGAGACACTCAACAACTACGATTAAGAAATACGTTATCATCCTGGCAAGGCCAATGTTGTAGCTGACGCTTTAAGCCGAAAGGAGAGGACGGCACCTCTTCGTGTTAGGGCTCTGAACATCACCATCCATTCGAACCTCAACAGCCAGATCGGAGTAGCCCAAGATGAGGCTCTCAAGGAGGAGAACATATCTCACGAACATTTGAACATACTTGTCTCTCGATTCGAGGTTAGGGATACTGGACTCCGATGTTATGCCGGAAGAATTTGGGTACCTTGTTATGGAGATCTACGGAACCTTATACTTGATGAAGCACACAAATCGAGATATTCGATTCACCCTGGAGCGGGAAAAATGTACCACGACCTTAAAGAACAGTATTGGTGGCTGAATCTTAAGAAGGACGTTGCGACTTATGTTGGTAAGTGTTTGACTTGCTCGAAGGTTAAAGCCGAGCATCAGAGACCTTCTGGTTTACTTCAACAACCAGAAATCCCACAATGGAAGTGGGAAAGGATAACGATGGATTTCATCACCAAGCTACCAAAGACGGTGGGCGGATACAATACTATTTGGGTTATTGTTGACCGCCTTACCAAATCTGCACACTTCTTAGCGATGAAGGAAACGGATACTGATAAGGCTAAAAAGGAACATATATTTCATAGCATTATTCCCCAAGAAAGACAAGATTTTAGTTGCAATTGTTCCATTTTCAAGTAATAATCGTTTATATCAAATAAGTGCAAAGACAAAAGGCGAAAACGACGAATTGAAGACACAAAGGTCCAAAAAGCTCAAAAGTACAACATACAATTAAAAAGGTTCAAATTATTGATGAGGAACGTCTAAAAATGACAAGAGTACAAGTTACAAAACGCAAAGTACACGATATAAAATAGTACGCAAGGACGTTCGAAAATCCGGAACCGGGACATGAGTCAACTCTCAACGCTCGACGCAACGGTGTAAAAATTACGAGTCAACTATGCACAAGAATAAAATATAATATTTAAATAATTCATAATAAGAATAATATTAAATAATAAAAAGTTGTTAATTGAGCATAGTTAAGGGGTCATAAGTGAAAGTTTGAATTCAAAATTCGTCTATAAAAGAACGAATTCTGATCGATTATAGATCGATCCCAATTCTCTCTTTCTATCTTTCTGTAAACATATTTATATATATTATAATTTTAATTTTAATTTTAGATAATAATAATAATAATGGTATGTTAGCGAATATTGTAAGGATTTAAGTCAGAACTCTGTCCGTGTAACGCTACGCGATTAATCATCACTGTAAGCTATGTTCTTCCTTTTTAATTTAATGTCTCATAACTAAGTTATTATTATGCTTATTTGAGCCGAAGTAATCGTGATGTTGGGCTAAAATATTAAGACGGGGTTATTGAATTTTGTACCATAATTAAGGTTTGGACAAAAGACCGACACTTGTGGAAATTGGACTATTGACTATTAATAGATGGGGGGTATTGTCTAATTGAGTGACAACTCATTGGAGTCTGTCGAACCTATCTTCAAATTAATTATCCTAATAATTAATAATGATTATGGTTGTCCTATTTAGTGACGTTCATATGGAATCTATTATAATCATTTAATTAATTATTCGGGTTGGGTAATTGATTATTCAAACTGATCAAGTGGGTAAATTAATATTCATATCTAATCAAAACAGGGGTGGATTACATACAGTGATAACTGGTGTAATTGTTGACAGAAGTGATAACTGCGTCACAGTTTAAATCCTTAATTAGTTGGAATATTTGACTTCAGGTATAAGGGTAATTTGACGAGGACACTCGCACTTTATATTTATGACCGATGGACTATTATGGACAAAAACCAGATAGGTATCAAATAAACCATGACAAAGGACAATTAACCCGAGTAACAATTAATTAAAATCAAAACGTTAAACATCATGATTACGGAAGTTTAAATAAGCATAATCCTTTTATTTCATATTCTATCGCAATTTTATTTATTGTTATTTTATTTATCGTCATTTATATATTTTACGCACTTTAATTATTGTCATTTATCTTTACGCTTAAAAATATAAAATCGACAAACCGGTCATTAAACGGTAAAAAACCCCCTTTTATAATAATATTACTACTTATATATATATATATATATATATATATATATATATATATATATATATATATATATATATATATATATATATATATATATATATATATATATATATATATATATATATATATATATATATTTATATAAATATAGTTTTATAAAAATATAGTACGTAATCACTAGCTCCCTGTGGAACGAACCGGACTTACTAAAAACTACACTACTCTACGATTAGGTACACTGCCTATAGTGTTGTAGCAAGGTTTAGGTATATCCCATCCGTAAATTAATAAAACTTGTGTCATATTTTGTAGTATTTTGTATTAAAAATAATACTATTTCGTACCCTCACGCTACAACATCAAGTTTTTGGCGCCGCTGCCGGGGAACGCTAAAACGCTATATTTTTAATTTATATTTGTAAAAATAAAATTATATAAAACAAAGTAATTTTGGGGACACGTTGTGTCTAATAGATTTTTTTTTTTTTAATTAGTTTTTATAGATTTTCACTAGATTTCACTAGATTTTCACCCTTCTTTTTCTTTGTTTCTATCGTGACCACCAAAAGCAAAAGCAAAAGCAATGGGTCCCACTTCTTAATTGCCTACTAAAAATACCTTATTCATTTTCTTGGATGCTGTGCTTTAATAGAAATCAAAAAAAGAACGAAATGAGATTTGGTACAAGTTAATGACTGTAATTAATTTAATTGTTAATAAATCTAGTCGCAGATCATTTATATGAGATTTGGACTTATTTCATTTAAAAAAAACGTAAAAAAAAAAAAAAAAACGTAAAAAAAAAAAATCAGTTTTGAGCCTGCATAATTTTGAATCTGCATCAGTTTTGAACCTGCATCAGCTTTTGAACTTGCATTCAATTTTGAATCTGCACTCCCATTTTGAGCCTGCATATAAAAAAAAAAAAAATTATTTTAAGTTTTATTACCTTTAGATTTTTAGACTCAGTCACAACTTTTAGTATTAAGTTTAGTGTTGCCATAGTTATTTTCATTTTTAGATTTTTAGGCTTTGCCGTAAAATCCCTTAAGTGCTTATTCCTTAGACTAAGTTTTAGGTGCTTTAGAATTTTGCGACGCCATTTTTCGCGCTATTTTCTTATTTTTATTTTTCGACGCGTTTACCTATGTATCAATTACAATTCCAATTAGTGATCTCCATTTGTAGCTTTAATTTTAAGATAGTGATCGTTATAAGGTTGGATTAACCGCGTGTTTACAAACCACTCTTCGTCTTTTTCATTTTTCGACACTTTTCGACGCGCACTCTTTTTCTCTCTTATTTCTCGCCATTCTAGTTTTTAGGACTTAGATTTTTTTTTCTACTTCTTCTCTAAATTTCTTAAAATTACGAAAATTTATTTTAAGTGGTTAAATTGATAGACATCAAAATTTTCTGGTTCGTAGTAATAGTTGGATTTGTACGTGGACCGGGTTATTGGAGCCAAACAGTACTCAATTATATTGAGACTAAACGAATCCTGCCCCTCTGCTGCATCTTTTGGCTATTCGAAACGTGGGCAAAATCAGAAAAGTCTATTGATTGGATAACTTATATAATTTTTCTTTCCTTTTTAAAAACTAATAGGATATTCAGTGAATGCACTGAGCAAGACGTTCACCGCCGGTCATACGTTCACCACCTGTAACTCGATCAAGACATCGTTTAAACAAATATCGCCGCCGTTGATTTTTCTTTAGAATCGTCATCTAGTCGACCAAGTACTCCAATTCAAATTTCCGATAATCCATCTTTTGAACCCGATTTCACAACTAAGAACCCGGAAGATATTCAAGGACAATTCCAAGATCCTGAACCCCAAACCGTTAAATCAGAATCCTCTAGTGATTCGGATACAACAAATCCAATCATGGAAAATCTAGAACCTCTAAGTATGGAAGATCGAATGAGAGCTAAGCGCACTGGCCAAGGTCACGCCATTATTAAACCAGAAGTTAATGATCCAGATTATGAAATTAAAGGACAAATTCTACACATGGTAACTAATCAGTGCCAATATAGTGGTACAGCGAATGAAGACCCGAACGAACATCTTCGTACGTTTAATAGAATTTGTACGCTATTCAAAATTCGAGAAGTGAAAGACGAACAAATCTATCTCATGTTATTTCCCTGGACTTTAAAGGGAGAAGCCAAAGATTGGTTAGAATTGTTACCTGAAGGGGCGATTGACACATGGGATGTCTTAGTTGAAAATTTTCTTAAACAATTCTTTCCAGCATCCAAAGCCGTGAGACTTCAAGGAGAAATTGTTACGTTCGCGCAAAAGCCAAATGAAACGTTATATGAGACGTGGACAAGATTCGGAAGGATGTTGAGAGGATGTCCTCAACACGGATTAGATACTTTTCAAATAGTACAAATATTCTACCAAGGCGTAGACGTTGCTACACGAAAAGACATCGACATAACCGCTGGTGGATCCATTATGAAGAAAATCGCAACTGAAGCTTACAAAATTATTGATAACACAGCCTCCCACTCGCATGAGTGGCACCAAGAAAATCTTTCGATCATCTAAAGCGGCTAGAGCCGATTCTAGCCATGACTTTGATTCCATTTCAGCAAAAATAGATGCTTTCGAAAGACGAATGGAAAAGATGAATAAAGATATTCACGCAATACGAATCAGTTGTGAGCAATGCGGTGAACCACACTTATTGAAAGATTGTCACATTGAACCAACGATGGAACAACGAGAGAATGTTTCCTATATGAACCAAAGGCCGGAAAATAATTATCAAAATAATTATCAACCGCCAAAGCTAAACTTCAATCGAAATCAAAACATTCTTTACAATCTAAATGGACCCAACAATAATTCGTACAACCAACAAGGTCCGAATAACCAACCAACTCAAAACAACACTTTCAATCAACAAAGACCTAGCTTATATAAACCACAACAACAAACCGAAGAGAAAAAGTCAAATATGGAAGGCGTGGTATTCAAGCTAGTTGAATCTCAAACACAATTTATTGAAACTCAAACCCAAACGAACGAGAGGTTTGATCAGTCATTAAGAACTCAACAAGCTTCCATTTTGAATCTAGAAAAACACGTAGGTACTCTTGCTAGCATGATGAGTGAGAGGGAACAAGGAAAGCTACCGAGTAATACTGAAGTAAATCCTCGGAAAGAGAATGTTAATATGGTGTCAACAAATTCTGAAAAACCAGCTCCAGAAGATGGGAAGGTTTTAGATGTGAGTAAAAATGAAGAAGTTACACCACCACCACCACCCGAGTATGTAAAGCCAGTGGTGACACCATACAAACCACCCATCCCGTTTCCAAGAAAAGGAGTTGAGTATGAGCAAGTAATAAGTAATAAAGATTGTGATACTTCTGGAAAGAAGAAGAAGAAAAAGAATAAGAAAGTACAAGAAACAAAAGCCGTAGAAGTAAACCCGGTGAATACAGTTCCACCAAAACCTCCACCTAGGGTAGGTGATCCGGGTGAATTTATTGTTCCTTGTCTACTTAGTGATTGTGTCATGTATAATGCACTAGCAGATTTAGGTGCAAGTGTGAGTGTTATGTCTCTTTCATTATATAAGAGATTAGGAGTAGGTGAGTTAAGTCCAACGGATATGAGTGTTCGACTCTTTGATCAAACCATTAAGCACCCAGTTGGAATTGCTGACAACCTACCCATTCAAGTAGGTAATTTAACCTTTCTAGTCGAATTCATTGTCATTGACATAGAAGAGGACCCAAACATTCCTCTAATTTTAGGTCGACCATTCTTTGCATCCACCGGGGCGTTATTTGATGTAGGAAATGGAAGAATGACACTTAAAAGTGGTGACAAATCTATCACCTTTATGATTCGAAAGTCTAAATCTCCACCAACCAAAACCGTTGAACCAGAAAAAATGATTGGTAAGAACCATGTTGTTTTACCAACTCCAACGGTAGTGCTTAATAATAATAAAATGCCTAAGTGTGGGGAAAATGAAGTAACACCTAATGATGACATGATAACAAAGAACCCCGTTATTGATACGAAATTAAATGACCCCGTTATTAACAGTTCAATGAAGAAACTTTTTAAACGGGCTATTGATGCTAGAAGTAAGGGGAACTTTAAGTTATGTAACCGGTTAGTATCCAATCTGTCGCCTAAAGAAAGGGCGAAGCTAGTTGAATTATGGGATATTACGGAAGAAGCCGGGCACTGGCTTAAAGAAAAAGTCACAGATAGGCAAGTTGATTATGGACCAAGAGAAATTGACAATGAAGTTAATCACAATTTCAACACCACAGCTACCTAAGTGTGGGGAGATTCGAATGTTCTAAAAAGATAATGCTGTCTAAAGTTATTTGTTCTGTTCTCATGTAGTTCCGAGAATGGAATCCGATTGGTCTTTTCCGCTAGCAGACACTAAAGAACTAGTTTTCTCCCTCCATTCTGAATTTTTATTTTTTTTAGGTTTTATTTGAAATTAATATGCATTTTAATTTATGTTTTATTGTGATTTTAAAAAACAAAATTTACTTTATTTCTTTAAGTTAAAAATATGATTTTTAAAATTCGTCGTAAGTTGAACACTAGGTCATTGAACCGAAATTGCTTTACCCGAGGGCGGGGCGACAAATTTTGTTATCATTATTTTTAATTTTATTGATCTAAAGGATGCCAAAAATATTATATATTATAAATTTTTGAACGTGGGGTTATGTACCAAACTTCAAAAATATGTATATATATGTTTGTATTTTATGTTATGTACATAACAGGGTAAAAACAGCGCACTTTCAAAGACTGTCATGAAGTTCAGCAAAAGCTACTGATTTTGACAAGACGCAAAAAATCAAATGTGAAATAACAATATGTTTGCAAACTCGGTATTTTTAATCACTTTTCTACGTTAATCACCCTCATGAATTTATAATTATAGTCTGATTTCATGCAAATGAGGGCATTGCATGATCTTAAGTGTAGGGAAGGGTTATAAATTCTCTCGGGTTTACACTTAGTTTAATTGCCAAATTTTGTGAAAATTTGAAAAAATTTTCAACTAGATGAACTCAAAATCATGTTTATACATATTTATGAACGATGAAAACTAGGTGATAATACCGAAATTATCGTTACCTCGAAAAGGACATAAATTGAGAAACACCCTAAAACGCTTGAATTCATTTAAAATGAAATAGAAGAAAATAAAAAGGCAAAGAAAGAAACTAAGTGTGGGAAGAATGTACCAAGTTATTCAATTTAAAACATATATCACATATTTTTGTACAAGATTATTGCAGGTACTTTTGCTTTGGACGATACTAATCAGTTTTACCCGGTTTACTGTAATACATTTGAAAGAAAGATGGATCTACACGATGAATCAATTCCATCATTAAAAGGAAGTAAAGTCTTCTGAAAAAGACACGCGCTTCTTGATTTAGGTCATGAAGTTGTCGTCCAGACCAGCTGTAGGTTGACGAAAAATCTAGAAAAGTCATCTCTAAAATCAGCAGGAAATCCACGGACCTCAGCATCAAACAGGGTCGCCAAGTGGTCAGATTTATCCTAACCATGAGAAGGATTTATCTCGTACAATGGGGAGGCACCGTGCAAATTAGCTTGATAAGACTAATGAATCAAATCCCCAGAAAGGATAATCTCCTTAAAGATCAAAAATCAGCTTTTAAGACTGATATTACTCAATCCTAAAGATTGACCTTAAAGATTGAGAATTACAAACTCATGGAATTCAATGATATCTAAACTCGAGCTTGAACGAGAAAATATTTTGATCAAAAATAAAACCGATTTGTTTTCTGAAAACCTATTTTCAATCATTACCATTGAACGTAAAATCCTGAGAATTCATCAGAATTCATTAGGTCACCTGAACCAAATCGGGTGTCAACCGTAAGAACGGTGGTTGCATAGCATGGTCGGAGACAGGACCTTGTGCCAGACCAAAAAATCATAGGATGATCTTTACTATTGCTCCTACCAAGGATAGTACTAGCATCCGACACGTTAAAAGACCATAATCATCTGCATGTCACGGGACATTGCCTTAACAGTTTCTTGTTCATCGCTTTCCTTTACAACCGGACGGTAGTTTGCCGAAAGGTAATATACGGAACAAGTAAACTGGATGTGTGCTTTCCGATACCGGGATAGCAGTGGATTACACGAACCTAAATGTTTTTAGCCAAAATATTGATCCACAAATATATTTTGCAACACCGATGGTGGATCAAATCAGAAAACTTATCTAGGGTAAAATCTAGAATGAATTTTCAAAAGATCAAATGTTTTCATAAAGATCCAATTTCCTTAAGGATCTAAATTTTTATAGTCATGTGGGACTGTAAACCGCCTTTCAAATGTGCACTTTGCTTTGGAAACCGAAAGTAAATCGGCTATTTGATTGCAACTGTCGTTGACCTAAACCCAAACCCAAGGCAACTATGGATGACACACCCACCTTTAACCATGGTTCTATCGTTACTATCATTGTTCATATCGCCGTATCAAAATCACTGATGTATAAAGTGTGAAGAATAAAGAAGTGATTCGTGTGATGTATTTTATTTCAAGACTGTACTGCTTGAGGACAAGCAACGCTCAAGTGTGGGGATATTGATAAGGCTAAAAAGGAACATATATTTCATAGCATTATTCCCCAAGAAAGACAAGATTTTAGTTGCAATTGTTCCATTTTCAAGTAATAATCGTTTATATCAAATAAGTGCGAAGACAAAAGGCGAAAACGACGAATTGAAGACACAAAGGTCCAAAAAGCTCAAAAGTACAACATACAATTAAAAAGGTTCAAATTATTGATGAGGAACGTCTAAAAATGACAAGAGTACAAGTTACAAAACGCAAAGTACACGATATAAAATAGTACGCAAGGACGTTCGAAAATCCGGAACCGGGACATGAGTCAACTCTCAACGATCGACGCAACGGTGTAAAAATTACGAGTCAACTATGCACAAGAATAAAATATAATATTTAAATAATTCATAATAAGAATAATATTAAATAATAAAAAGTTGTTAATTGAGCATAGTTAAGGGGTCATAAGTGAAAGTTTGAATTCAAAATTCGTCTATAAAAGAACGAATTCTGATCGATTATAGATCGATCCCAATTCTCTCTTTCTATCTTTCTGTAAACATATTTATATATATTATAATTTTAATTTTAATTTTAGATAATAATAATAATGGTATGTTAGCGAATATTGTAAGGATTTAAGTCAGAACTCTGTCCGTGTAACGCTACGCGATTAATCATCACTGTAAGCTATGTTCTTCCTTTTTAATTTAATGTCTCGTAACTAAGTTATTATTATGCTTATTTGAGCCGAAGTAATCGTGATGTTGGGCTAAAATATTAAGACGGGGTTATTGAATTTTGTACCATAATTAAGGTTTGGACAAAAGACCGACACTTGTGGAAATTGGACTATTGACTATTAATAGATGGGGGGTATTGTCTAATTGAGTGACAACTCATTGGAGTCTGTCGAACCTATCTTTAAATTAATTATCCTAATAATTAATAATGATTATGGTTGTCCTATTTAGTGACGTTCATATGGAATCTATTATAATCATTTAATTAATTATTCAGGTTGGGTAATTGATTATTCAAACTGATCAAGTGGGTAAATTAATATTCATATCTAATCAAAACAGGGGTGGATTACATACAGTGATAACTGGTGTAATTGTTGACAGAAGTGATAAATGCGTCACAGTTTAAATCCTTAATTAGTTGGAATATTTGACTTCGGGTATAAGGGTAATTTCACGAGGACACTCGCACTTTATATTTATGACCGATGGACTATTATGGACAAAAACCAGATAGGTATCAAATAAACCATGACAAAGGACAATTAACTCGAGTAACAATTAATTAAAATCAAAACGTTAAACATCATGATTACGGAAGTTTAAATAAGCATAATCCTTTTATTTCATATTCTATCGCAATTTTATTTATTGTTATTTTATTTATCGTCATTTATATATTTTACGCACTTTAATTATTGTCATTTATCTTTACGCTTAAAAATATAAAATCGACAAACCGGTCATTAAACGGTAAAAAACCCCCTTTTATAATAATATTACTACTTATATATATATATATATATATATATATATATATATATATATATATATATATATATATATATATATATATATATATATATATATATATATATATATATTTATATAAATATAGTTTTATAAAAATATAGTACGTAATCACTAGCTCCCTGTGGAACGAACCGGACTTACTAAAAACTACACTACTCTACGATTAGGTACACTGCCTATAGTGTTGTAGCAAGGTTTAGGTATATCCCATCCGTAAATTAATAAAACTTGTGTCATATTTTGTAGTATTTTGTATTAAAAATAATACTATTTCGTACCCTCACGCTACAACATCAGATACGATGGAGAGACTTGCTCAATTATACATCAAGGAGGTTGTATCTCGTCATGGTGTACCTTTATCGATCATCTCCGATCGCGATCCCCGTTTTGCTTCTAGATTTTGGCATTCTTTGCAAGAAGCCATGGGAACCCGTCTTGACATGAGTACTGCTTATCATCCACAGACCGACGGGCAAAGTGAACGAAAGATTCAGAACTTGGAAGACATGTTGCGTGCATGTGTCATTGATTTTGGAAAGGCTTGGGAAAGACATTTGCCACTCGCCGAATTTTCGTACAACAACAGTTATCACTCAAGCATTAATGCCGCACCTTTTGAAGCATTGTATGGCCGTAAGTGCTGATCTCCTATTTGTTGGGCCGAAGTAGGCGAAAAGCAAATCACCGGACCCGAGGTAGTCCATGAAACAACGGAGAAGATTGCTCAGATTCAAGCTAGACTTAAGACTGCCCGTGATAGTCAAAAGAGTTATGTTGATCTTAAACGTAAAGACTTTGAATTCAACGTTGGTGATCGTGTAATGTTGAAGGTTGCACCTTGGAAAGGTGTGATTCGCTTTGGAAAACGTGGAAAGTTGAACCCACGATACATTGGTCTTTTTGAAATCTTGGAACGTGTTGGACCCGTTGCATACCGTTTGGATCTACCAGCACAATTGAGCTCAGTTCATCCTACCATCCACGTGTCAAACTTGAAGAAGTGTCTTGCTGCACCTGAACTTATCATACCACTTGAGGAACTTACGATTGATGACAAACTCCACTTTGTGGAGGAACCTGTTGAAATTATGGATCGTGAGATCAAAACTTTGAAACACAACAAGATTCTGATCGTCCGAGTACCATGGAATGCCAAACGAGGTGTAGTGACCCGAACTTTTCCATGTTTATATATATATATATATATATATATATATATATATATATATATATATATATATATATATATATATATATATATATATATATATATATTAAATGAAATTGTTATTTACATGATTAAGTGTTTCCAACATGTTAAGCAATCAAACTTGTTAAGACTTGATTAATTAAAATAGATTTCATATAGACAATTGACCACCTAAGTTGACCGGTGATTCACGAACGTTAAAACTTGTAAAAACTATACGATGACATATATATGGTTATATATATAGTTAACATGATTTTATTATAAGTATGTATCTCATTAGGTATTTTAACAATGAGTTATATACATAAAAATGAGACTATTAATTTAAAAAACTCGAAAACGATATATATATAACGATTATCGTTATAACAACGTCTTACTAGGTACATATGAATCATATTAAGATATTGATACACTTGGTTAATTATGTTAAATGATAAGTAAATATATTTTTAAGTGTATTAACAATGAAATACATATGTAAAAATAAGACTACTAACTTAATGATTTCGAAACGAGACATATATGTAACGATTATTGTTTTAACGACATTTAACTGTATATATATCATACTAAGATATATTATATATCATAATATCATGATAATATAACAATTTAACATCTCATTTGTTATAATAAACAGTGGGTTAACAACATTCAACAAGATCGTTAACCTAAAGGTTTCAAAACAACATTTACATGTAACGACTAACGATGACTTAACGACTCAGTTAAAATGTATATACATGTAGTGTTTTAATATGTATTCATACACTTTTGAAAGACTTCAAGACACTTATCAAAATACTTCTACTTAACAAAAAATGCTTACAAATACATGCTCGTTCAGTTTCATCAACAATTCTACTCGTATGCACCCGTATTCGTACTCGTACAATACACAGCTTTTAGATGTATGTACTATTGGTATATACACTCCAATGATCAGCTCTTAGCAGCCCATGTGAGTCACCTAACACATGTGGGAACCATCATTTGGCAACTAGCATAAAATATCTCATAAAATTACAAAAATATGAGTAATCATTCATGACTTATTTACATGAAAACAAAATTACATATCCTTTATATCTAATCCATATACCAACGACCAAAAACACCTACAAACACTTTCATTCTTCAATTTTCTTCATCTAATTGATCTCTCTCAAGTTCTATCTTCAAGTTCTAAGTGTTCTTCATAAATTCCAAAAGTTCTAGTTTCATAAAATCAAGAATACTTCCAAGATTGCAAGTTTACTTCCAAGTTTTCTAAATCCATTCCAAGTAATCATCCAAGATCAAGAAACCTTTGTTACTTACAGTAGGTTATCTTTCTAATTCAAGGTAATAATCATATTCAAACTTTAATTCAATTTCTATAACTATAACAATCTTATTTCGAGTGGAAATCTTACTTGAAATTGTTTTCATGTCATGATTCTGCTTCAAGAACTTTCAAGCCATCCAAGGATCCTTTGAAGCTAGATCTATTTTTCTCATTTTCAGTAGGTTTATCCAAGGAACTTGAGGTAGTAATGATGTTCATAACATCATTCGATTCATACATATAAAGCTATCTTATTCGAAGGTTTAAACTTGTAATCACTAGAACATAGTTTAGTTAATTCTAAACTTGTTCGCAAATAAAAGTTAATCCTTCTAACTTGACTTTTAAAATCAACTAAACACATGTTCTATATATATATATGATATGCTAACTTAATGATTTAAAACCTGAAAACACGAAAAACACCGTAAAATCGGATTTACGCCGTCGTAGTAACACCGCGGGCTGTTTTGGGTTAGTTAATTAAAAACTATGATAAACTTTGATTTAAAAATTGTTATTCTGGGAAAATGATTTTTATTATGAACATGAAACTATATCCAAAAAATTATGGTTAAACTCAAAGTAGAAGTATGTTTTCTAAAATGGTCATCTAGACGTCGTTCCTTCGACTGAAATGACTACCTTTACAAAAACGACTTGTAACTTATTTTTCTGACTATAAACCTATACTTTTTCTGTTTAGATTCATAAAATAGAGTTCAATATGAAACCATAGCAATTTTATTCACTCAAAACGGATTTAAAATGAAGAAGTTATGGGTAAAACAAGATTGGATAATTTTTCTCGTTTTAGCTACGTGAAAATTGGTAACAAATCTATTCCAACCATAACCTAATCAACTTGTATTGTATATTATGTAATCTTGAGATACCATAGACACGTATACAATGTTTCGACCTATCATGTCGACACATCTATATATATTTCAGAACAACCATAGACACTCTATATGTGAATGTTGGAGTTAGCTATACAGGGTTGAGGTTGATTCCAAAATATATATAGTTTGAGTTGTGATAAATACTGAGATACATATACACTGGGTCGTGGATTGATTCAAGATAATATTTATCGATTTATTTCTGTACATCTAACTGTGGACAACTAGTTGTGGGTTACTAACGAGGACAGCTGACTTAATAAACTTAAAACATCAAAATATATTAAAAGTATTGTAAATATATTTTGAACATACTTTGATATATATGTATATATTGTTATAGGTTCGTGAATCAACCAGTGGCCAAGTCTTACTTCCCGACGAAGTAAAAATCTGTGAATGTGAGTTATAGTCCCACTTTTAAAATCTAATATTTTTGGGATGAGAATACATGCAGGTTTTATAAATGATTTACAAAATAGACACAAGTACGTGAAACTACATTCTATGGTTGAATTATCGAAATCGAATATGCCCCTTTTTATTAAGTCTGGTAATCTAAGAATTAGGGAACAGACACCCTAATTGACGTGAATCCTAAAGATAGATCTATTGGGCCTAAAAAACCCCATCCAAAGTACCGGATGCTTTAGTACTTCGAAATTTATATCATATCCGAAGGGTGGCCCGGAATGATGGGGATATTCTTATATATGCATCTTGTTAATGTCGGTTACCAGGTGTTCACCATATGAATGATTTTTATCTCTATGTATGGGATGTGTATTGAAATATGAAATCTTGTGGTCTATTGTTACGATTTGAGATATATAGGTTAAACCTATAACTCACCAACATTTTTATTGACGTTTAAAGCATGTTTATTCTCAGGTGAATACTAAGAGCTTCCGCTATTGCATACTAAAATAAGGACAAGATTTGGAGTCCATGTTTGTATGATATTGTGTAAAAACTGCATTCAAGAAACTGATTTCGATGTAACATATTTGTATTGTAAACCATTATGTAATGGTCGTGTGTAAACAGGATATTTTAGATTATCATTATTTGATAATCTACGTAAAGTTTTTTAAACCTTTATTTATGAAATAAAGGTTATGGTTTGTTTTAAAAATGAATGCAGTCTTTGAAAAACGTCTCATATAGAGGTCAAAACCTCGCAATGAAATCAATTAATATGGAACGTTTTTAATCAATAAGAACGGGACATTTCAGTTGGTATCCGAGCGTTGGTCTTAGAGAACCAGAATTTTGCATTAGTGTGTCTTATCGAGTTTGTTAGGATGCATTAGTGAGTCTGGACTTCGACCGTGTTTACTTGAAAAATGATTGCTTAACAAATTTTGTTGGAAACTATATATTATTAACATATATATATTATGTGATATATTAATCTCTTAACATGTTTGATATTGTGTGATAGATGTCTACCTCTAGCACAAATCCCATTGACTCACCTAATAATAATGAAGAGTCAAATGTAAATTGGAATGATTCGTGGACTAATTCACAAATTCCCGAAGAGGAACCGGAAGAAGAGTCGGAACCGGAAGAAGAATCGGAACCGGAAGAAGAAATAGAACCAGTGGGGAGAAATAATAAAACGGTTAAGTAGAAGAAAATCCTCAACCAACCGACCAAAGTTAATTATGGTCAATGGTGTTTCCGCCAAGGAAGCAAAGTATTGGGAGGATTACCAAAGGATTCCGATTATGTTATAGAAATTACCCCAACACAATTTAATAATGCAAAAGAGAACAATAAGGGAAAGGGCATAAAAATAGAGAAATTTGATTCCAAACCCGATGAACTTTATATGTATCGTCAACACCCGTATTTCTTAAGTTGTGACAATAACCCGGGAACCTCTAAACCACCAGGTTTTTCTAAACCAATGTGGAAAACGACGGCTCGTATTAGGGGAACATCATATATCCCTAGAAACTTGGCAAAACGAACCAAAACCGAAGAAGAAGAAACGAGCGAGTCAGAATAAGATAGTTGTATTCGTGTGGTGTAATATATGTAATATAGTGTGCTTATGCTTTATGATATATGTAAAAATTGCTTGTATTAATAAGTATTTTTTTTTATGAATCTAACTCTTGTCTATTTTACAGTATAAAAACACAAAATGGATAGACAACCCAATATTTTAAGAGACCTACCCGGAGACATGATTGATGAAATCTTGTCTAGAGTCGGTCAGTATTCTTCGGCACAACTATTTACGGCGAAATCAGTTTGTAAGACATTCGAAAAACGTTCCAAGAATGTCTTGGTTTATAAGAGACTTTCGTTTGAAAGATGGGGGATATCACATTGGGAAACCCATAAGTTACGATGTGTTTACTTTGACGCATATATTGCTGGGAACCCAAATGCTATTTTACGCAACGGGTTAAGAAATTATTTTGACTCAATGTATCCGAATATAGGACTTCATGATTTAGAAAAAGCGGCTAACATGCAACATAAAGAAGCATTCTATGCTTACGGGTTAGTAATGTTCGCTTCTCACCAAAGTGAGAAAAAGAACATCAGGCTACAACTATTAAACAAAACGTTCCCACAAGTGACGGAGTCGGTAATTGGGGTAAGAAATGAGGTTTTTAGGTTATTACGAGACTGTTGGTCATTACGTAACCCTCGTCCCTTTGACGACGTTACAACACGCTGTCTTATCAACGGCCGTAACGGTTATGTTCCACAAGACCAAGGATGGGAAGTAGTCCTAGTAAAACCAGAATGCATGACTTGTTTCTGGACGTATGAATTACGTGTCTTTATTGCCTTTGCTGAATGACTTGTGTACTAGCTAGAATTATCTTCACAACTATCTTGTATCAAAGTTATTGTGTGCTATATTTCATGCTTTATGTAAAATAAGCAGTATTGTAAGTTTGTAAAATATTGTATAAAAGTTTGAACGCGAAATATTATTATAATCAGTTTTTCATATAGAATTGTAGTAGTTGAATTGTATATTAGCTACTAAGTATGAACTTAAGGGTAGGTACTACCCAAATTTAAACTTATAAAACGCTAATATGAAGAAAAAGCTTTTATAAATGAGTTCATATTATGCTACGAAATACTATTAACTACTCTTAATATTCTGTATGATTAACTTGTTCCATTTGACTATTTTGAAGGAAATGGCACCGACTACTCGACACACCGTGAATATGAATGAAGAGGAATTCCGTACTTTTCTAGCTTCAAACATAGACGCAGTATAGGCTGCGCTACATACAAACAATAACCTTGGATCTAGCAGTACAGGAAATCGTGTAGGATGCACCTATAAAGAATTCACTGCCTGCAAACCTTTGGAATTTGATGGAACCGAAGGACCGATCGGATTGAAACGGTGGACCTAGAAGGTCGAATCGGTGTTTGCCATAAGTAAGTGTACTGAAGAGGACAAAGTGAAGTACGCTACGCATACCTTCACAGGTTCTGCGTTAACATGGTGGAATACCTATCTAGAGCAAGTGGGACAAGATGATGCGTACGCACTACCGTGGTCTGCATTCAAGCACTTGATGAACGAGAAGTACCGTCCCAGAACCGAGGTCAATAAGCTCAAGACAAAACTTAGAGGGTTACGAACCCAAGGATTTGATATTACCACGTATGAAAGACGATTCACAGAATTGTGCCTATTGTGTCCGGGAGCGTTCGAAGATGAGGAAGAGAAGATCGACGCGTTTGTGAAAGGATTACCGGAAAGAATCAAAGAAGATATAAGTTCACACGAGCCCGCCTCCATACAACAAGCATGTAGAATGGCTCATAAACTAGTGAACCAGATTGAGGAAAGAATTAAAGAACAGACGGCTGAAGAGGCCAATGTGAAGCAAGTCAAAAGAAAGTGGGAGGAAAACGGAGATAAGAATCACCAATACAACAACAACAGCAATTACAATAATAATCGCAACAATTATCCCAACAATCGCAACATCAATCGCAACTACAACAAACGGCCCAACAACAACAACAACAATAGCAACTACAACAATCATCCCAACAACAATAACAACCGCAACAACAACAACAATCAGAAGCAGCTATGCCAAAGGTGTGAAAAGTATCACTCGGGGTTCTGCACCAAATTTTGCAACAAGTGTAAAAGAAATGGTCATAGCGCGGCGAAGTGTGAGGTCTACGGACCAGGGGTTAACAGAACAAAAGAAACAAATGGTGTCGGAATGAGTAATGGCGGAGCAAGTAGTGTCGGAGCAAGTTATGCCAATGTAGTTTGTTATAAATGTGGAAAACCGGGCCACATTATTAGAAATTGCCCGAACCAGGAGAACATGAATAGACAAGGCCGCGGAAGAGTTTTCAATATTAATGCGGCAGAAGCACAGGAAGACCCGGAGCTTGTTACGGGTACGTTTCTTATTGACAATAAATCTGCTTACGTTTTATTTGATTCGGGTGCGGATAGAAGCTATATGAGTATAGATTTTTGTGCTAAATTAAGTTGTCCATTGACGCCGTTGGATAGTAAATTTTTACTCGAATTAGCAAACGGTAAATTAATTTCAGCAGATAATACATGCCGGAATCGAGAAATTAAACTGGGTAGCGAAATATTTAAGATTGATTTGATACCAGTAGAGTTAGGGAGTTTTGATGTAATAGTTGGCATGGACTGGCTGAAGAAGGTGAAAGCAGAGATCGTATGTTATAAAAAATTAAATTCGCATTGTACAAGAAGAAGGAGAACCCTTAATGGTGTACGGAGAAAAGGGCAACATGAAGCTACATCTTATTAGTAATTTGAAGGCACAAAAACTAATAAGAAAAGGTTGCTATGCTGTTCTAGCACACGTCGAAAAAGTACAAACTGAAGAAAAGAGCATCAATGATGTTCCCGTCACAAAAGAATTTCCCGATGTATTTCCGAAAGAATTACCGGGACTACCTCCACATCGATCTGTTGAATTTCAAATAGATCTTGTACCAGGAGCTGCACCAATAGCTCGTGCTCCTTATAGACTCGCACCCAGCGAGATGAAAGAACTGCAAAGCCAACTGCAAGAACTATTAGAACATGGTTTCATTCGACCATGCACATCACCATGGGGAGCTCCTGTTTTGTTTGTCAAGAAGAAGGATGGTACATTTAGGTTGTGTATTGACTACAGAGAGTTGAACAAACTTACCATCAAAAACCGTTATCCACTGCCGAGAATTGACGACTTATTTTATCAACTACAAGGCTCGTCGGTTTATTCAAAGATCGATTTACGTTCTGGATATCATCAAATGCGAGTAATGGAGGATGATATTTCAAAAACTGCTTTAGGACGCGTTATGGTCATTACGAGTTTATGGTTATGCCGTTTGGATTGACTAACGCACCAGCTGTGTTCATGGACCTTATGAACCGAGTGTGTGGGCCATATATTGACAAGTTTGTCATTGTTTTCATCGATGACATACTTATTTACTCAAAGAATGATCAAGAGCACGAAGAACATTTGAGAAAAGTGCTAGAAGTATTGAGGAAAGAAAAACTGTACGCTAAGTTTTCAAAGTGTGCATTTTGGTTGGAAGAAGTTCAATTCCTCGGTCACATAGTGAACAAAGAAGGTATCCAGGTGGACCAGGCAAAGATTGAAATCGTTGAAAAGTGGGAAACCCCAAAAACTCCGAAGCATATACGTCAATTTTTAGGATTGGCTGGTTACTACAGAAGATTCATCCAAGATTTCTCCAAAATAGCAAAACCCTTGACTGCATTAACGCATAAAGGGAATAAATTTGAATGGAAGGATGAACAAGAGGAGGCGTTTCAATTATTGAAGAAAAAGCTAACTACGGCACCTATATTGTCATTGCCTGAAGGGAATGATGATTTTGTGATTTATTGTGACGCATCAAAGCAAGGTCTCGGTTGTGTATTAATGCAACGAACGAAGGTGATTGCTTATGCGTCTAGACAATTGAAGATTCACGAGCAAAATTATACGACGCATGATTTGGAATTAGGCGCGGTTGTTTTTGCATTAAAGACTTGGAGGCACTACTTATATGGGGTCAAAAGTATTATATATACCGACCACAAAAGTCTTCAACACATATTTAATCAGAAACAACTGAATATGAGGTAGCGTAGGTAGATTGAATTGTTGAATGATTATAACTTTGAGATTCGTTACCACCTGGGGAAGGCAAATGTGGTAGCCGATGCCTTGAACAGAAAGGACAGAGAACCCATTCGAGTAAAATCTATGAATATAATGATTCACACTAACCTTACTACTCAAATAAAGGAGGCGCAACAAGGAGTTTTAAAAGAGGGAAATTTAAAGGATAAGAGAAGCATCTTAATATTCGGGAAGACGGAACCCGGTATAGGGCTGAAAGAATTTGGGTACCAAAATTTGGAGATATGAGAGAAATGGTACTTAGAGAAGCTCATAAAACCAGATACTCAATACATCCTGGAACGGGAAAGATGTACAAGGATCTTAAGAAACATTTTTGGTGGCCAGGTATGAAAGCCGATATTGCTAAATATGTAAGAGAATGTTTGACGTGTTCTAAGGTCAAAGCTGAGCATCAGAAACCATCAGGTCTACTTCAACAACCCGAAATCCCGGAATGGAAATGGGAAAACATTACCATGGATTTCATCACTAAATTGCCAAGGACTGCAAGTGGTTTTAATAATATTTGGGTAATAGTTGATCGTCTCACCAAATCAGCACACTTCCTGCCAATAAGAGAAGATGACAAGATGGAGAAGTTAGCACGACTGTATTTAAAGGAAGTCATCTCCAGACATGGAATACCAATCTCTATTATCTCTGATAGGGATGGCAGATTTATTTCAAGATTCTGGCAGACATTACAGCAAGCATTAGGAACTCGTCTAGGCATGAGTACTGCCTATCATCCACAAACTGATGGGCAGAGCGAAAGGACGATACAAACGCTTGAAGACATGCTACGAGCTTGTGTTATTGATTTCGGAAATAGTTGGGATCGACATCTACCGTTAGCAGAATTTTCCTACAACAACAGCTATTATTCAAGTATTGAGATGGCGCCATTTGAAGCACTTTATGGTAGAAAGTGCAGGTCTCCGATTTGTTGGAGTGAAGTGGGGGATAGACAGATTACGGGTCCGGAGATAATACAAGAATCTACCGAGAAAATCATCCAAATTCAACAAAGATTGAAAACCGCCCAGAGTCGACAAAAGAGCTACGCGGACAGTAAAAGAAAAGATATAGAGTTTGAAATTGGAGAAATGGTCATGCTTAAGGTTTCACCTTGGAAAGGCGTTGTTCGATTTGGTAAACGGGGGAAACTAAATCCAAGGTACATTGGACCATTCAAGATTATAGATCGTGTCGGACCAGTAGCTTACCAACTGGAGCTACCTCAACAACTCGCGGCTGTACATAACACTTTCCACTTCTCGAATTTGAAGAAATGTTTTGCTAAAGAAGATCTCACTATTCTGTTAGACGAAATCCAAATCAACGAAAAACTTCAATTCATTGAAGAACCCGTCGAAATAATGGATCGTGAGGTTAAGAGACTTAAACAAAACAAGATACCGATTGTTAAGGTTCGATGGAATGCTCGTAGAGGACCCGAGTTCACCGGGGAATGAGAAGATCAGATTAAGAAGAAATACCCGCATTTATTTCCAGAAGATACGTCAACACCTCCAACTGCTTAAAATTTCGGGACGAAATTTATTTAACGGGTAGGTACTGTAGTGACCCGAACTTTTCCATGTTTATATATATATTAAATGAAATTGTTATTTACATGATTAAGTGTTTCCAACATTTTAAGCAATCAAACTTGTTAAGACTTGATTAATTGAAATAGGTTTCATATAGACAATTGACCACCCAAGTTGACCGGTGATTCACGAACGTTAAAACTTGTAAAAACTATACGATGACATATATATGGTTATATATATAGTTAACATGATTTTATTATAAGTATGTATCTCATTAGGTATTTTAACAATGAGTTATATACATAAAAATGAGACTATTAATTTAAGAAACTCGAAAACGATATATATAACGATTATCGTTATAACAACGTCTTACTAGGTACATATGAATCATATTAAGATATTGATACACTTGGTTAATTATGTTAAATAATAATTAAATATATTATTAAGTGTATTAACAATGAAATACATATGTAAAAATAAGACTACTAACTTAATGATTTCGAAACGAGACATATATGTAACGATTATCGTTGTAACGACATTTAACTGTATATATATCATACTAAGATATATTATATATCATAATATCATGATAATATAACAATTTAACATCTCATTTTTTATAATAAACAATGGGTTAACAACATTCAACAAGATCGTTAACCTAAAGGTTTCAAAACAACATTTACATGTAACGACTAACGATGACTTAACGACTCAGTTAAAATGTATATACATGTAGTGTTTTAATATGTATTCATACACTTTTGAAAGACTTCAAGACACTTATCAAAATACTTCTACTTAACAAAAATGCTTACAAATACATGCTCGTTCAGTTTCATCAACAATTCTACTCGTATGCACCCGTATTCGTACTCGTACAATACACAGCTTTTAGATGTATGTACTATTGGTATATACACTCCAATGATCAGCTCTTAGCAGCCCATGTGAGTCACCTAACACATGTGGGAACCATCATTTGGCAACTAGCATGAAATATCTCATAAAATTACAAAAATATGAGTAATCATTCATGACTTATTTACATGAAAACAAAATTACATATCCTTTATATCTAATCCATACACCAACGACCAAAAACACCTACAAACACTTTCATTCTTCAATTTTCTTCATCTAATTGATCTCTCTCAAGTTCTATCTTCAAGTTCTAAGTGTTCTTCATAAATTCCAAAAGTTCTAGTTTCATAAAATCAAGAATACTTCCAAGATTGCAAGTTTACTTCCAAGTTTTCTAAATCCATTCCAAGTAATCATCCAAGATCAAGAAACCTTTGTTACTTACAGTAGGTTATCTTTCTAATACAAGGTAATAATCATATTCAAACTTTAATTCAATTTCTATAACTATAACAATCTTATTTCGAGTGGAAATCTTACTTGAAATTGTTTTCGTGTCATGATTCTGCTTCAAGAACTTTCAAGCCATCCAAGGATCCTTTGAAGCTAGATCTATTTTTTTCATTTCCAGTAGGTTTATCCAAGGAACTTGAGGTAGTAATGATGTTCATAACATCATTCGATTCAATATATATATATATATATATATATATATATATATATATATATATATATATATATATATATATATATATATATATATATTCGAAGGTTTAAACTTGTAATCACTAGAACATAGTTTAGTTAATTCTAAACTTGTTCGCAAATAAAAGTTAATCCTTCTAACTTGACTTTTAAAATCAACTAAACACATGTTCTATATCTATATGATATGCTAACTTAATGATTTAAAACCTGGAAACACGAAAAACACCGTAAAATCGGATTTACGCCGTCGTAAAAATTATGGTTAAACTATTTTGGGAAAATTATTTTTATTATGAACATTAAACTATATCCAAAAATTATGGTTAAACTCAAAGTGGAAGTATGTTTTCTAAAATGGTCATCTAGACGTCGTTCTTTCGACTGAAATGACTACCTTTACAAAAACGACTTGTAACTTATTTTTCCGACTATAAACCTATACTTTTTCTGTTTAGATTCATAAAATAGAGTTCAATATGAAACCATAGCAATTTGATTCACCCAAAACGGATTTAAAATGAAGAAGTTATGGGTAAAACAAGATTGGATAATTTTTCTCATTTTAGCTACGTGAAAATTGGTAACAAATCTATTCCAACCATAACCTAATCAACTTGTATTGTATATTATGTAATATTGAGATACCATAGACACGTATACAATGTTTCGACCTATCATGTCGACACATCTATATATATTTCGGAACAACCATAGACACTCTATATGTGAATGTTGGAGTTAGCTATACAGGGTTGAGGTTGATTCCAAAATATATATAGTTTGAGTTGTGATCAATACTGAGATACGTATACACTGGGTCGTGGATTGATTCAAGATAATATTTATCGATTTATTTCTGTACATCTAACTGTGGACAACTAGTTGTAGGTTACTAACGAGGACAGCTGACTTAATAAACTTAAAACATCAAAATATATTAAAAGTATTGTAAATATATTTTGAACATACTTTGATATATATGTATATATTGTTATAGGTTCGTGAATCAACCAGTGGCCAAGTCTTACATCCCGCCGAAGTAAAAATCTGTGAATGTGAGTTATAGTCCCACTTTTAAAATCTAATATTTTTGGGATGAGAATACATGCAGGTTTTATAAATGATTTACAAAATAGACACAAGTACGTGAAACTACATTCTATGGTTGAATTATCGAAATCGAATATGCCCCTTTTTATTAAGTCTGGTAATCTAAGAATTAGAGAACAGACACCCTAATTGATGCGAATCCTAAAGATAGATCTATTGGGCCTAACAAACCCCATCCAAAGTACCAGATGCTTTAGTACTTCGAAATTTATATCATATCCGAAGGGTGTCCCGGAATGATGGGGATATTCTTATATATGCATCTTGTTAATGTCGGTTACCAGGTGTTCACCATATGAATGATTTTTATCTCTATGTATGGGATGTGTATTGAAATATGAAATCTTGTGGTCTATTGTTACGATTTGATATATATAGGTTAAACCTATAACTCACCAACATTTTTGTTGACGTTTAAAGCATGTTTATTCTCAGGTGAATACTAAGAGCTTCCGCTGTTGCATACTAAAATAAGGACAAGATTTGGAGTCCATGTTTGTATGATATTGTGTAAAAACTGCATTCAAGAAACCGATTTCGATGTAACATATTTGTATTGTAAACCATTATGTAATGGTCGTGTGTAAACAGGATATTTTAGATTATCATTATTTGATAATCTACGTAAAGTTTTTTAAACCTTTATTTATGAAATAAAGGTTATGGTTTGTTTTAAAAATGAATGCAGTCTTTGAAAAACGTCTCATATAGAGGTCAAAACCTCGCAACGAAATCAATTAATATGGAACATTTTTAATCAATAAGAATGGGACATTTCACGAGGACCTGAGTTTACTTGGGAGCGAGAGGATCAAATGATGCAGAAGTATCCTCACCTTTTCCCGACTCCTCCATCTACCTCAGCTTAAATTTCGGGACGAAATTTTCTTTAACAGGTGGGTAATGTAACGACCCTGGATTTTCCAACGTTAATTGTTAATAATTATTATTATTAATACTTGTGATTAAACGAATGTATGTTATTACATTTACATGTTGCCATGAATGCCCGTACTTGACTTTAAATGCCCGAAACGTCTTTGTGACAATACGTACATTACCCGAATAATATTTTTGAATATTATTTACATTCATGATTAATTTTTATTAATCATTTTAATTAACTAAAGTTACTAGTTAATTACTTGGGCTTTTATTGGATTATTATTCAGTTGGACTTGGGCTTATTTATTTAACTTGTTACTTACATACATACTTGGGCTTATAAGCCCACCCTACACCCTTAAGTGGACTAGTTAGCCCATTAGTCCATGTAAGTAGCATTTAAAATGAAACTAGATGAGTTAACTTTGTTGGAATCTAGTTACCACATCTTTCTCATGTAATCACCTCTAATGACCACCTTTTAAGACTTTTACATGCAAATGACTATTGAATATTTCCCTTCCTCTTTTTCTTCCCTTGGCCGTTGGCCTACATGGAGCAAGAAGGAGTTTTTGTTTCATTTCTTTGTATTATTTCTTACTAGTATCCTCTCATTTCAACAACACACTTTTACTTGCATCTTCATTTTCTCTCTTTTCTCTCTAGACTTTGTAAGTAACAAGGACTTTCTTCTTCTTTTCTTTTGGCCTAAAAACCGTAGCAAACCATCAAATATCATCATCATTTGTTTATTGTTTTGATACTTGTCTTTGTTAATTACTTACTAGTTGTTACTTGTTTCATATTGTTGTTGATTACTTACTTTGTTGTTGTTATTCTTTACTAGTTACTAAGAACCAAACTTTCTAGTTTGATTCTTCTTTTATCTTGTATTTACAAGAACACTCAAGAACATAAACTTACTAGTTTGTGATTCTACCTTTATTGTTTTAAAAGATGAAAGTTCATGTGTTGTAAGCATACTTGTGTTCATGAAGTAAACTTAAAGTTTACTTTCTGATCAAGACTTAGGCTTGAATCTTTAAAGTATGAAACCCATGAACTTATTACTTGTTTACTTAGTTTATTTCTTTATATTATGCACTTTAATCTCATGTTTGTTGGTTAAAATTGGTCAAGTGTTACTAGTTAACTTTGATCTCATTAATCTTGAACTAAAAGTTAACTTGAAAGTTCAAGAACATGTAAGTAAGCTTTCTTTAAATATAACTTTGTACACTTATGTTAAATCTAGACTTTTAGGTCTAGGATCTTCAAGATCTAACTAAGAACTATGTTCTACAACTTAAGATCTTGATTTCATAAGTTTACTTTCAAGTTTGTAACTTATTATTAGTTTTAAAGTTCATATATGTGTTAGATCTAAGACTTTGATGTAACTTTGGTTCATCAAAACACTTGCAACACTTAAGTGAGTTGTGCTTCATGTCTTAGACTTACACTTGGGTTATGATGGTCAAACCTTGGTGAAAATGATGCAAACACATCAACGAGTTGTACACTTGAAGCTATATGCATCAAGGATGAGAACCATGATAAGCATCGAGCACCAAGAACCACCGAAACCTACTGACCCTACTGTTCTACTGTTTCTGTGTCTGACCCGTACGATCTGGGCTACTGTAATTATGATTTTCATATATCTCTGTTTGAGTAGATAACTTTTCATATAGGACTTGTCTTAATCCGAGTTACGGTTTAGGATTTATGGCCCTCCGATCGTCACTATGTCCATTTAACGTTGTGCTGAAAATTCTGACCTACTCGCACTTAGACCGTTGCCACGGTCAAATGAAGATAAGTTTACTTCTGTAATTTTTACCACAACTAAAGGACTCATAAACGGAGCCATGGCCGCTGGTCTCACCTTATTTCAGTAGGTATAGAGGCCGTGGTGACTGACCGAACTCAACCTTTGTTTAAAACTCTTTACTTGAACGAAACTTACTTTACACCTTTTGTTTGATGTTGAATGATGATAACCCTTAAGACCTTATTTACATAATTTTAAACCTATTCGGACAATATACTGACTTAGTACTATTTGACTTAGGTTGAGGACCCGTTTGGACAACCTTCATTACTTGCTTACTTTCCGAGTCATACTTTACCGCTACTTTATCATTGTGAGTTATAGCATTCCCTTTTTACTTTAACTTATTTTGGGAACTGAGAATACATGCGGATTTTATGTTTTACATACTAGGCATGAGTACTTAAACTATATATATGTGTGGGTTATACAATGGCATAAACATTCCCTTTAGCTCGGTAACGTTTAATCATTGGTTTTTGAACCGTGAACGCGAATCTTAGATATGGATCCATAGGGTTTGACATCCCCACTCGGGCTAGTAGAGCTAACATTTAACGAGTGTTTAATACTTCGTAAACATACGCACTTGCCAAGTGTATTTTCAGGGGGTATAAACGTTAAGTTAGTTACCAAGTGCCCACGGTTAACATATACTTTATCATACTGTTTTGAAACGCTCTTTGTAGCACTGAAATCTCGTGGCCTACCTTACATACTGTTATACTTAAACTATATCTCACCAACCTTTGTGTTGACATTTTTAAGCATGTTTTTCTCAGGTGCTTAAGGTTGCTTCCGCTGTGTACTAGTCTTGCCGTAGACACCCGCTGCTCTAGTGTTATCACCGCATGAACTGTTTATCTTGCATTCAAACTTTAATACATTTGAAACTATGTTTTGTAACGACCTAAGGGTCACATACATTTATTCATGCTTGCTATTCGTAGAAGCATACTGTTGGTGTAAAACAATCGACGTCGGTTATGACGTCATCTTTTTATCGTGAATGCAACTTCTTTTATTTCAGCATGTAGTACTTAACCTTGTAATGATCCTGTTGTTGATGATTCGTACACGATGGTTTTGTACGGGGCATCACATCATGACCCTTTCTATTATATTTGGTACATGTTGCTGGACAAAAAGTATTTGGATGGTACCCTTCACACCTTAGACACGGAATTTTCTGATTTTGATTACCAGTGTTGTTATTTAGATTGTTATTGGGATGATTGTTGTAGTTGTTGTTGTTGGAATGGTTTTTGTTGCGTTTGTTGTTGCGAAAAATGGTGCGATTGTGGTTGTGATTATGGTGTTGATTGTTGAAATTGTGACTCTTGTCACTGGGTTCTTCCCACTTTCTCTTGACTTGTTTCATTTTGGCCTCCTCGGCCGCCTGCTCTTTAATCTTTCCCTCGATCTAGTTTATAAGTTTGTGAGCCATTCGGCTTGCCTTTTGCATTGAAGTGGGTGCTCTTGCACTCACATCCTCCTGAATTCTCTCTGGTAACCCCTTTACAAATGCATCGATCTGCTCTTCTTCATCTTCAAACACTCTTGGGCACAATAAACACAACTCGGTGAATCATCGTTCGTATGTCGTGATATCAAATCCCTTCGTTTGTAATTCTCTAAGCTCTGTCTTGAGCTTATTGACTTCGTTTCTGGGACGTTACTGCTCGTTCATCAAGTGGTTGAATGCTGACCACGGTAGTGCGTAAGCAGCATCTTGTCCCACTTGTTCGAGATAGGTATTCCACCATGTTAGCGCCGTACCTGTGAAGGTATGCATATCGTACTTTACTTTGTCTTATTTAGTACATTTACTTATGGCAAACACCGATTCAACCTTCTAGGTCCACCGTTTCAATCCAATTGGACCCTCGGTTCCATCAAATTCCAAAGGTTTGCAGGCAGTGAATTCTTTGTAGGAGCATCCTACACGATTTCTTGTGAAATTAGTTCCACTGCTAGATCCAGAGTTATTGTTATTTTGCATTGTAGCCTGTACTGCGGCTATGTTTGTTGCAAGGAAAACACAGAAGTCTTCCTCGCTCATGTTCAAATTCTGACGAGTCGCCGGTGCCATTTCCTTCAAAAATAGCCCAAAAGAATTAAGTTAATCATATAGAATTTTAAGAGTAGTCAATAGTATTTCGTAGCATAGTATGAACTTATTTATAAAAGCTTTTTCTTCATATTAGCATTTTATAGTTTTTAATTCGGGTAGTACCTACCCGTTAAGTTCATACTTAGTAGCAAATATACAATTCAACTACTACAATTCTATATGAAAAAACTGATTATAATAAAATTTCGCGTTCAAATTTTATACAATATTTTACAAACTTATAATACCGCTATTATACATATAGGATGAAATATATCACATAATAACTTTGCTACTCGGCAGCTATAAAGGCAATTCTAGTTAATACGCAAGTTGTTCAGCAAAAGAAATAAAGACACGTAATTCATAAGTCCAGAAACAAGTCATGCATTCTGGTTTTACTAAGACGACTTCCCATCCTTGGTCTTGTGGAACATAACCGTTGTGACCGTTGACAAGACAGCATGTTGTAATGTCGTCAAAGGGAGGAGGGTTTCGTAATGTCCAACAGCACCGTAATAATCTAAAAACCTTGTTTCTCGCCCCAACTACTGAATCCGTCACTTGTGGAAAGGTTTTATATAAAAGTTGTAATCCGATGTTCTTTTTCTCACTTTGGTGAGAAGCGAACATCACTAACCCGTAAGCATAACATGCTTCCTTATGTTGCATGTTAGAAGCTCTTTCTAACTCATGAAATCCTATGTTGGGATATGTTGAGTCAAAATAGGTTCTTAACCCGTAGCGTAAAATTGCATTTGGGTTCTCCGCACTTAACGCTTTAAAGAAAACACAGCTTAACTTACGGTTTCCCCAATGTGATATACCCCACCTATCAAAGGAAAGCCTTTTATAAACTAAGGCATTTTCTGGAAAGTCTTTCAAATGTTTGAAAAGTTAATTTTGCCATAACTAATTGTGCTGATGAATTTTGACCGACTCTAGACAAGATTTCATCAATTATATCCTCTGGTAGGTCTTCTAAAATATTCGGTTGTCTACCCTTAACGTCCATTTTGTGTTTTTATACTGTAAAATAGACAAGGATTAGATTCGTAAAAGATAATTAACAAACAATACAAACAATTTTTACATAGAACATAAAAGTACAAGCACACTACAATACATATAATACACAACATGATTACAACCCTCTAATCTGAATCACTGGTTTCTTCTTCTTCGGACTTGGTTCGTTTTCCTAATTTTCTAGGGATATATGGTGTTCCTCTAATACGAGTCGTCGTTTTCCACAATGATTTAGAAAAACCTGATGGTTTAGAGATTCCCGGGTTATTGTTACAATTTAGGAAATACGGAGGTTGCCGATACATATAAAGCTCATCGGGGTTGGAATCAGGTTTCTCTATTTTTATACTTTTTCCCTTATTATTTTCTTTTGATTTATTAAATTGGGTCGAGGTAATTTCTATAACATCATCGGAATCCTCATCGGGATCTGATTCATCGGAAAATTGGCAATCTTCCCAATATTTTGCTTCCTCGGCGGAAACACCATTGACCATTTTTAACTTTGGTCCGTTGGTTGAGGATTTTCTTTTATTTAATCGATTTACTGTAGGTATCAATATTTCTTCCTCCGGGACCTTTTCTTCTTCCGGTTCCTCCTCTTTCGGTTCCTCCTCTTCTGGTTCCTCCACTTCCGGTTCCTCTTCGGGAATTTGTGAATCTTCCCAAAGTATATTCGACTCTTCATTATTATTAGGTGAGTCGATGGGATTTGTACTAGAGGTAGACATCTATCACACAATATCAAACACGTTAAGAGATTAATATATTTACATGTTAATAATATATATTTTCCAACAAAAAATGTTAAGCAATCGTTTTTGAAGAAAAACACGGTCGAAGTCCAGACTCACTAATGCATGCTAACAAACTCGGTAAGACACACTAATGCAAAAATTCTGGTTCTCTAAGACCAACGCTCGGATACCAACTGAAATGTCCAGTTCATATTGATTATAAACGTTCCATATTAATTGATTTCGTCGCGAGGTTTTGACCTCTATATGGTTTTTCAAAGACTGCATTCATTTTTAAAACAACCATAACCTTTATCTTATCGATAAAGGTTTAAAAAGCATTACGTAGATTATCAAATAATGATCATCTAAAATATACCGTTTACACACAACCATTACATAATGGTTTACAATAAGAATATATTACATCAAAAATAAGTTTCTTGAATGCAGTTTTTACACAATATCATACAAGCATGGACTCCAAATCTTGTCCTTATTTTAGTATGCAACAGCGGAAGCTCTTAATAATCACCTGAGAATAAACATGCTTAAAACGTCAACAAAAATGTTGGTGAGTTATAGGTTTAACCTATATATTATCAAATCATAATAATAGACCACAAGATTTCATTTTTATAACACATCTCATATCAGGCATTTCCTAAACTGCATAGAGATAAAATCATTCATATGTTGAACACCTGGTAACCGACCTTAACAAGATGTATATAGAATATCCCCATCATTCCGGGACTCTCATCGGATATGATAAATCGAAGTACTAAAGCATCCGTAACTCGGATGAGGCTTGTTGGGCCAAATAGATCTATCTTTAGGATTCGCGTCAATTAGGGGCCATTTCCCTAATTCTTAGGCTACCAAGCTAAAAAGGGGCATATTCGGTTCGATAATCCAACATAGAAAGTATTTTCGATTACTTGTGTCTATTTTGTAAAACATTTATAAAATCGCATGTATTCTCATCCCAAAAAAATAATAGATTTTAAAAGTGGGACTATAACTCACTTTCACATATTTTTACTTCGTCAGGAAGTAAGACTTGGCCACTGGTCGATTCACGAACCTATAACAAATATGTACATATATATCAAAGTATGTTCAAAATATATTTACAACATTTTAATACGTTTTAATGTTTTAAGTTTATTAAGTCAGCTGTCCTCGTTAGTAACCTACAACTAGTTGTCCATAGTTAGATGTACAGAAATAAATTGATATATATTATCTTGAATCAATCCACGACCCAGTGTATATACGCCTCAGGCTAGATCACAACTCAAAGTATATATATTTTTGGAATCAACCTCAACCTTTTATAGCTAACTCAATCATTACTACATATAGAGTGTCTATGGTTGTTCCAAATAATATATATACATGGATCGATATGATATGTCAAAACATTTGCATACGTGTCTATGGTATCCCAAGATTACATAATATATTAGAATACATGTATGATACAATAGAAGTTAGCTAGGATATGATTAATATAGATTTGTTACCAATTTTCACGTAGCTACATCAAGCAAAATTATCCAATCTTGTTTTACCCATAACTTCTTCGTTTTAAATCCGTTTTGAGTGATTCAAGTTGCTATCGTTTCATATTGAACTTAAGTTTATGAATCAAAACATAAAGAGTATAATTTTATAGTTGGATATACAAATTACAAGTCATTTTTGTAAAGGTAGTCATTTCAGTCGAAAGAACGACGTCTTGATGACCATTTTGAAAAACATACTTTCACTTTGAGTTTAACTATAATTTTTGGATATAGTTTCATGTTCATAAGAAAAATCATTTTCCTAGAAGAACAACTTTTAAATCAAAGTTTATCATAGTTTTTAATTAACTAACCCAAAACAGCCCGCAGTGTTACTACGACGGCGTATGTCCGGTTTTACGGTGTTTTTCGTGTTTCCAGATTTTAAATCATTAAGTTAGCATATCATAAAGATATATAACATGTGTTTAGTTGATTTTAAAAGTCAAGTTAGAAGGATTAACTTTGTTTGCGAATAAGTTTAGAATTAACTAAACTATGTTTTAGTGATTACATGTTCAAATCTTCGAATAAGATAGTTATACATATATGAATCGAATGATGTTATGAACATCATTAATACCTCAATTTTGGTAGGTAAACATACTGGAAATGATGAAAAAATAACTTGAGCTTCAAAGGATCTTTAATGGCTTGGAAGTTCTTGAAATAGAATCATGACACAAAAACAAGTTCAAGTAAGATTATTACTCGAATTAAGATAGTTATAGTTATAGAAATTGAATCAAAGCTTGAATATGAATATTACCTTAATTTAGAAAGATAACCTAATATAAATAACAAAGGTTTCCAGATCTTAGATGATTGCTTGGAATGGATTAGGAAACTTGGAAGTAAACTTGTAAACTTGGAAGTGTTCTTGATGTGTTCTTGAGTAATTATTTTTATGATAATTATAGTTAATAATCAAAGCTTGTATTTGATGATTTTTGCTGGAAAAATAGTAACTTAGACGTTCATGGAAGAGTGTGTGTGTTTTGAGAGAGAATTGGGAAGAAAATTGGAAGTGAAATGGAGTAGGTGGTGAGTGGTGAAGGTGAGTGGGGTTAAAAGGAGTTCTTGTTTTTGTTTCCTTGCTCATAAGTCATGCTAGTTGTCTAATTGTTGGTTCCACATGTTTGTTGAATATCTAGGGATCCTAATAGCTGAATTATTATGTGTATATACCAATAGTATATACGTCTAGGAGCTGGGTATTGTACGAGTACAAATACGGTTGCATACGAGTAGAATTGTTGATGAAATTGAACGAGAATGTAATTGTAAGCATTTTTGTTAAATAGAAGTACTTTGATATGTGTCTTGAAGTCTTCAAAAAGTGTATTATTACAACATAATACACTAAATGTATATACATTTAACTGAGTCGTTAAGTCATCGTTAGTCGTTACATGTAAGTGTTGTTTTGAAACCTTTAAGTTAACGATCTTGTTAAATGTTGTTAACCCATTGTTTATAACATCTTAAATTATTACATTATCATGATATTATGATGTATTAATATATCTTAATATGATATATATACATTTAAATGTCGTTACAATGATAATCGTTACATATATGACTCGTTTCGAAATCCTTAAGTTAGTAGTCTTGTTTTTACATATGTAGTTCATTGTTAATACACTTAATGATATGTTTACTTATCATTTGTCATATTTAAATATAGTGTAACAATATCTTAATATGATTCATATGTATTTAGTAAGACGTTGTTATAACGATAATCGTTATATATATCGTTTCGAGTTTCTTAATTCAATAAACTCATTTTTTATGTATATCACTCATTGTTAACATATCTAGTGAGATACTTACTTATCATAATTTCATGTTAACCATATATATGTCTATATATATAACATCATATAGTTTTTACGAATTTGTAACGTTCGTGAATCGCCGGTCAATTTGGGTGGTCAATTGTCTATATGAAACCTATTTCAATTAATCAAGTCTTAACAAGTTTGATTGCTTAACATGTTGGAAACATTTAATCATGTAAATATCAATTTCATTTAATATATATAAACATGGAAAAGTTCGGGTCACTACACATGGGACCATTTCCAAGTTCCCGTAAGTGCAAGTACATCTTAGTAGCCGTTGACTATGTGTCCAAGTGGGCTGAAGCAAAAGCTTTGCCTACAAATGATGCTAGGGTGGTGGTGAACTTCTTGAAAAATCTCTTCTCGCGCTTTGGAATCCCAAAAGCGCTCATATCCGATCGAGGAACACATTTTTCCAACAACCTTCTTGAAAAGGTATTGCAGAAGTATGGCGTAACTCATCGTTTCTCTACTCCGTACCACCCGTAAACGAGTGGTCAAGTAGAGAACACAAATCGTGCCTTGAAACGCATACTTGAGAAGACGGTTGATAACAACCCTAAGATTTGGAAACGCAAGTTAGATGACGCGTTGTGGGCTTTTCGAACTGCGTTAAAACACCTATCGGTACCACACCATTTAAACTTATATATGGTAAAGTGTGCCATCTACCGATTGAAGTAGAACATCGAGCATACTGGGCGTTGAAGCTTTGTAATTTAGACATGGAAAAGGTCGGAGAAAACCGATTCATGTAAATGCATGAATTGGAGGAGTTAAGGTTAGAAGCGTACGAGAATTCGAGCTCGTATAAGGAGAAAACGAAAAGGTGGCATGATGCCAGATTGAGGGAAGTGAAAGAGTTTAAAACCAGTGATAAGGTTTTATTTTTTAACTCACGGTTTAAATTTTCTCCCGGAAAGTTGAGGTCCCGATGGACGGGACCTTATTTAGTGAAACAAGCATTCCCGTCGGGGTACGTTAAGTTGTTTGGAAACGGAAATATCTTTAAGGTGAATGGTCATCGCTTAAAACTCTATTTCGATGGAGTTGACACCACGGTTCGAGATGACATCACCCTATTCCCCAAGGCTAATTAGCTTGGGACGGAGTCACGTGAACGACTCGTTAAACTTCACAACATGTATATAGTCCCACTCGTGTACATATTTTGACAAATTTGAGTGTTTTTGAGTGATTTCTAAGTTATTACACGAATCAAATTGACAGCAAGCCTTCCAAATTGTTTAGGACATGAAAAAACATGAAAAAATGGTATTCTAAGACTAGATGTGCCGCATCTAAATAGGGATGCGCCGCTTTAATTTGTTGAAAAAATCCTGAAGGTTTTGGATACGCCTCATTTGGGCAATGCGCCTCCTTGAAGCATGGAGATGCGCCGCATCGGTCCCCAGATGCACCGCATCTGGGGTGTTTTTTTCCCTGGTGCCCTTTTAAACTAACAGATGCGCCGCATCATTCCCCAGATGCGCCGCATCGGCGCATCTGGGGTATTTTTCTCCTGGTCTGCTCGATTTTATACCCAAATACGGATCTAAACTCCATTTTTTCATTATTTCACACACAAAACCGAACCCCATTCCATTTTCTCTCAAAACATTCATCTCTAAACACAAAATCAACCGTTTAATCCCATCTTTAAACAACAAATCCGACTATTAACATGGGAAAGGTAAGATTACTCTTCATTTCTTCATGATTTTTATGTTCTTCATTCTTCAATTCAGATTTTGCTTGTTCTAAGTGTGGGGGTGTTTAAATCTTCATGTTTTGGTCATTTTATGCTTGTAATGTTGCTATTAATCCTTATTCATGCTCTAATTTGATGATTACATGCTTAAATCTTCAATTTGTAAATTAGGGTTCTTGATGAAATTTGGGGGTTTCGAATTTTTAACCATTACTTGTTTAAATTGAGATGTTTGATGTTTAACTACTTGTTTACACTAGCAAAATACCATGAATCCTTACTGAATCACATAATCTTGCATAAATTGAAATCTAGGGTTCTTAATTTGGGGATTTTGACTAGTGTTGACTTGTTGTTGTTCTAAGTGGAATTGTTACAATACATTACTAATGCTAAACTCATTTATGCCTTAACTTAGTGTTTATTCGATTTGAAAGATTACATTTGAGAGTTAAAGCATTGTATGCATTAGGCTTTTTGGTAAAATGTTGGCTTGGCTTGACTTTAATGTTTAAATGTATGAAAACCATAGATTGCATATTGTTAGACATGATTATTGGCGAATGCTTATGGTTTAATATGTTATGACATTGAAAGTTTTGGTGAAATTAAACATGTTTTGTATGGTTTTGCTTGTAAAAGTGTCTCTAATCATATGGCATACTAGTACATATTTGTTGAAGATGGAATAAGTTCGTACCATGATAGGATTATGTTTGGCATATAGTTCGAGAGATTATTAGATATGTATAACATAACATGTTTAAACTTATTCTAAATGGTTTTGGTGTATAAATTGTGGCTAATGTTAGGTTCTGGATTTGGATTTCTAATGCTAATCAATTTGGTTTGTTTTGTTTGGTTTTGTTTTGTCTATTTTGATTGTTTGTAGGATAAAAGGAAGGAACAAGTTTATGAAGGTCCATCAACTAGGAAGAGAAAAGGAAAGGAACCCGCTCAACAAACTCAACAAGGAAGTGAAGAGGAGCAAGAGAGTGAAGAAGAGTTCATGGAAGCATGGCAATACACCGGTCAAGCTATGCAAATTCCTTATCAACGAACCGAAGATAAATGGATCAATGATATCTTGGAAGATCCTCATTATCGAAAGAAGGCAATGAAAGTTAAAGCAAAAGCGATCCATCCAGGGAGATATATTGATTGGTTACTATTAGTGGAGGCAAATGAATTAATGAACATTCGAGAAGTTCTTCGAATCCCATACGAAGGAAGAATTGTTAGAGCTTGGGAACAATTATTTAGTTTAAAAGAAGATGTTTATCCATTGATCACTATTGAGTTTCTAGTCACATTGAGGTGTTGTTTTGGTTCTCCAGGTAATAATTCTTTTATGAGGTTCAGATTAGGTGGTCAAGACCGGACAATGACACTCTTACAATTTGTTCGTGCTCTTGGTATCTATGAGGGAATGCCCATCAACATACTCTCAAATTACTTCGCCAATTGTGAATATTATGTTTCCAACTTTGACCATGCCACTGCATGGAGTAATATGAGCAATGCAGCCTATAGCGCAAGCAAGAATCCATGCACCAAAATAAATGACTACGGAAAGAGGTGCATTCAAAGGTTTATCTCAAGCACCATTAATTTCAGAAAATATAGTAGCGAAAAAGTCACAAATCTGGATATTTGGTATGTGGATCGAATTTGGAACAAAGCGCATGTTCATATTCCTAGAATGATTCTTACTTTCTTGTTGGGTGAAAAAGGTGAAAAGAAGATTAGCCCAAACCGCGGGGGCATTTTGTTACCTTAATTGCAAAATTTTACAACATTGACTTGCATGGTTTTGAGAAGAGAGCAATGATAGCATTTGACACCCAGTTTTATATTGGGGCAAATATCTTGCAAAGGGGTTCAGATAAGTTGTTAAGAAGATATGTGGATAGACAGCCTGCTGCTCAGCAGGAGGAAGGAGGTGATGTTCCTATGGAGGAACAAGTGCACCATGAAGTTGGTACAAGTGCAAGTGGTTCGGGTCCACCGGGTAACTGGGAATCATACATGAACACCCAATTTTCAGAATTACGACTTCATCAAACTCGGGAAACTCAGAGAACAATTGACCATTATGATACAGTTTATCAAGATTTGAGGGGGCACATTGACGAGGGGAATGATAGGACTTGGTACACTCAAGCCGGGCAGCAAGCTCAGCTTAACTGGATACATGATCAGACTGTGTCATACGCTGCAGATCCCGCTAACTACTCTCCCTCTCCTTGGCCTCCATACAACTCATGGGTTCAAATGGGTGATCCATATCCGCCTCCTTATCCTCCTACATACTCCCTAACCCTCCTAATGAAGATACTGTTATCACCCCTGCTCAAGCGACCTATCAAGGGTACAACCCTTCAGTATTTCAGGACGACGACTCAGCAAACCAAAACGAAGGTGGAGCTAGACCAAGCAGCTCATTTTGGGGATTTTTCTAACCCTTGATTTGTGTTCGCAGATTTATATTGATGACTTCTGTGGATGATGGTTTGCTTCTTTGATGATTTGAACAATGTTGGTTATGTTTGAAAACAATTTATTTCATTTGGTTTGTTTAGGATTATGGTAATTGGAATTGTGATGTAATTTGCTTAATTTGACTTCCTTAGGTTTTTATAAGTGGGGTGTTTTCGGTACACGGAATACAACCCCATGGTTTTTATGAAATGTTTGCTTGGTTTGGATTGATACAGGTGAGCATTGTGCTATATGCTGCATTGTTACAAAGACTGGCAATAAGTTCAGCACATACTTTATTGATGATTGATTTGTGGTTGCAAGAAGTGGATGATGTTCTTATGCTGGCATTCAGTTCAGCGCCATCATCCCGTACGCTTCAGTTTTAAACCTAGAAAGTAATGACTTTCTTATACACTATTTAACCCTCATGAATTTAATTTTTCTGATTTCATGTAACGAGGGCGATACATGAACTCAAGTGTGGGGATGAAGTTATAAATTCTTGTAAGATTTGTAGTTTACTAAGCCATTTTAAACTAGTTTACTAAGCCATTTTATTTAATGCATGGGTTATTTTACCTAACTTTATAAATTTCTTTAATAAGATTTATTTAATGCATTAAGATTTGTAGTTATAAATTTCTTGTAAGATTTGTAGTTTAAACGATGGGTTTAGAATTTATGATGGCCATTTTACCTAACTTTTGAGCCTATTTAAGAAGAGCTTTGGTTACACATTTGAGACACCTCAATATAAATCAGTTCTAGTCCGAGAAAGGGGCTTCCCCAAGCCATTCTAAAGGGTTCTTCACCCTTTTGAGCATCAAGATTGGAGAAGGGATCATATGCTACGATAGGTACTCTCGGTTTCATTTATTTTAGTGATAAGATTATGAATTCCTATTGTTTCGAATTGTATTGTTGTAACCTTCATTATTATGATTGGCTAAAGCCTTGTGTGTTTACTTTAATGTAAGATTTATGGTTTGGGATTGTTCTATCTTTTAATGTTATTTAAGTTACTATGATGTTTGATTGATTAAATTACCATGTCCAACCAAAAGAACCATAGTTATGCTAGTTTGGTACTTTCTTTCAATTACATAGATTGTTAACTACATGTGACACTAGGAACACAATCTATGCTTCAATACTTTTAGTAATCTAGACGGGTAAACATATACTTAATTGACGACTTTGCTATATGTTTAGATCGGTAATTGAATAAGTACTAGAACTACATAGTCATGAATTTACCTCAAGTGATTGTTGTAATTTAGGTTTTACGTGAGTTCAACCGGGTTGGGTCTAATTAATCTAATTAATCTAAATCAATTATGTTCTTCCATAGATCCATTGTTGTAAGTATCAATTTACTCTAGTTCAATTATACAAGTTATGAATTGATTTATGTGAGTTTATCAATGTTCATGGCTTGTACTTCAACACCTAGTGATTTAGACATCTACATGTGAGTGTAGGATGGTAATTGAATGGTAACTAGATTTTACAATAGTGTAGTTTATTTAGAGTGATCTTAATAAACTAGGTTTTATGTGAATTCAACCAAGGAAGAGTCTTATTAATTAAACATAGGTAAAGAAGAACTAATGACAAGGTTTATGTGAATTTACTAAGTTTATAGTTCTCGGTTTATAGATATTGTGAGATTGATATAAGCCATTTACATTTACTTGTAACTACATAATAACGGGTTTAACTATAAAAGAACAATCCCTATCATTTATCAAGCATTGAAGTAAACACCGCCTTCTCATCCTCGTTATTTATCTCATTTTATTTCCCATTTGTTACTTAACAATTCTACAATTAAAACTCCCTCTTTAGAATAATTAATCGTTTAAAGTCCTTAAAATTTGAATTATTCGATCCTTTTGTAGGAAGGAAGTTATAAATTCTTTCGGGTTTTGATTTTGGTTAAAAAGGCTTAAAATGGTTAAAATTTTTGAACTTTTATCTTCATAAATTCAAATTTTGTTTAAAATTTGTAGATTTTAAAACTAGGTGTATACACCGAAATTATTATCACAAAACAAATTAAGAAACAACCAAATGATTGAGTTTATTTTGTTAAAAAATCATAAAACTAGTAGTCATATAAAAGAGATAATCATTATGCTATACCACATTCTTAATGAAAAGAATCATCAAGTACTTTGTTGTTCTAACAATCTAATCCAATGCTCATCTATGTAATGATTGTTAAGGAAGTCAAGTTTTCCAATGACTACACTTGCTAACCTATGTTAGAAGATGTAGTCCAGAACAGCTGTAGGTTGATGAAAAATCTTGAAAAGTCATCCCTATAATCAGCTGGAAATCCACCTCACCTCAGCATCAAACAGGGTTTTTGGTGGTCAGACTTATCCTAACCATGAGATGGATCTGTCTCGCACAATGGGGGACACAGTGCAAATTAGCTTTTAAGCCTAATGAATCTAATCCCCAGATGGATGATCTCCGTAAAGATTAACCACATCTATGTTGACTTCGGTCAACATACATATGCCATAATAAATTGAGGTGTGCAAACTCATGGTTCACCGATGATATTTGGACATGATATAGTTTCTTCTAAAACTTATGCTATTTTATGAACTATATTGTGTAAAACCATTTTTAGGACATCTGGTTTCAAGTTCCATGATACTTCAATCATGGGGGCGAGTAGCTTGCTAAGCGCCGACTGAGGCTTCGGTTTTCAGTTACCCTCGATCGGACTTTGAGGTTAAAACCGAAAAACTTGATTAGTGTAAAAACTAACATGAATATTTTTTTTCAAAATATCAAAGGTTTTTCGCAAAGGTCCTAATTTCCTTAAGGATCCAAATTTTCAAGAAATGTGGACTTTAAAACCCACCTTTCGACTTTGGTGTGATTTCAATTCACGTGAGTACTCAAAAGGTATGTGTATACTCAAACGCGTGCGTGTGTTACATTGTGAAATAAATAAAAAAGTGTGAGTGTGATCCGAGTGTGTGTTCCATATAGCGTGAGTTCTTGTGTTCAAAAATAACGTGTGTGTTTTGTGTACTTCGTGTGACTAGTGTAAACTTGTGTATTATATCGTGTGAGTGCGATTCCCATTTTTGTGTTCTCAACTAAATGCGTGTGTTCACTATAGTAAATTTCAATTTTTTGTAAGTCTTGCTTGAGGACAAGCAAGGTTTAAGTGTGGGGATTTTGATAATGCCAAAATCATTCATGTTTATTGTCTGTATTCCAATCCAATTTAATATCAATTTGTATGTAATTATTGTACGTATGTATTGTAATTCATGTATATTTGTAAAAATCCATTGTGATTGAATAAATGAAGACCAACAGCGAAAATGATGCTTAAAATGAAGTCCGATAACAAAAGAAGCCCAGAAATACACTTCCAGACTCAGATGAGGCCCATCCCAAAAGGGGTGAGGCGCATCTGTATGCGTGTTTTTGCCGAAGGTTTCAGATACGATGTTTTAGGATGATAAGACGCATTTAGAAGACCAGATGCGGCGCATCTGGTGGTAGATGTGGCGCATCTGAAGCCTGCCGACAGTTTTGGGTGTTAAAACGAGCTGGAATCCACTAAAAGTAAAAAGACGCGGCACATCCCTTCTAGATGCGGCGCATCTGATGCATTTCTGGCCATTTTACCTAACTTTTGAGCCTATTTAACACATTTGAGACACCTCAATATACATCAGTTCTAGTCCGTGAAGGGGGCTTCCCCCAGCCATTCTAAAGGGTTCTTCACCCTTTTGAGCATCAAGATTGAAGAAGGGATCATATGCTACGATAGGTACTCTCGATTTCATTTATTTTAGTGATAAGATTATGAATTCCTATTGTTTCGATTGTATTGTTGTAACCTTCATTATTATGATTGGCTAAAGCCTTGTGTGTTTGCTTCAATGTAAGATTTATGGCTTGGGATTTTTCTATACTTTGATGTTATGCTAGTTGTATATATGTTTGATTGATTAAATCATCTAGTCCAACTACAAAAACCATAGTTATGATTGTTTGGTTCATCACTTCAATTACATAAATTGTAAACCAATTAATGTGAGTTAACTCGGTGAATAATTTATGCTTCAATACAACTAGTAATCTAGACGGTAAGATACATAAGCTTAAGTGATTTCGTTATGTGTTTAATCCGATAATTGAAGGAGTTCCAAAACAACATAGTCATGAAATTACCTCAAGTAACTGTTGTAGTTTAGGTTTTACGTGATTTTAACCGGGTTGGGTCTAATTAGTTAAATCAGTCTAAATCACCTTGTTCTTTCGAGAAATCCATTGTTGTAATCATCTTTATATCCTAGTTCAATTATACTAGTTGTGACTTGATTTATGTGAGTTTATCAAAGGCTATAACTCGTACTTCAACACCTAGTGATCTAGTCATCCATATGTGAGTATAGGATGGTAATTGGATGATATTTGGGTTTTACAATCATGCAGTTTACTTAGAGTGCTCTTAGTAAACTAGGTTTTATGTGAATTTAACCAAGAAAGAATCCTGTTGATTAAACATAGTTCTTAAGTTTATAGATATTGTGAAATTGATATAAACTGCTCTATTATAACTATTACATAATGTTTTAATTATAAAAGAACAATCCCTGTCATTTATCAAGCATAGAAGCAAACACCGCCTTCTCATTCCTGGTATTTACTATATCTTGATTATTGTAGTATTAAACGAATTCCAACTTCAAATACAAATCCCCTTTTAGAATGATTAATTGTTTAAAGTCCTTGAAAACAAACTGCTCCCTGTGGTACGAACTGGTCAATGTACTTGCTAGTTACTGCATGATCGGGTTTTAGTTGCCTGTATTATGTGTTAATTATTGAGCATATTGTATACATTTTTAAAGGTTACGTCTTGACACATATTTTGATAACGCCAAAATCATTCATGTTTATTGTCTGTATTCTGATCCAATTTACTATCAATTTGTATGTAATTGTTGTACGTATGTATTGTAATTCATGTATATTTGTAAAAATCCATTGTGATTGAATAAATGAAGACCAACAACAAAAACGATGCTTAAAATGAAGTCCGATAACAAAAACAGCCCAGAAATACACTTCCAGACTCAGATGAAGCGCATCCCAAAAGGGATGAGGCGCATCTGTATGCGTGTTTTTGCCGAAGGTTTCAGATACGACGTTTTAGGATGATGAGACGCATTTAGAAGACCAGATGCGGCGCATCTGGTGGTAGATGCGGCGCATCTGAAGCCTGCCGACAGTTTTGGGTGTTAAAACGAGCTGGAATCCACTAAAAGTAAAAAAGATGCGGCGCAGCCCTTCTAGATGTGGCGCATCTGATGCATTTCTGGCCATTTTACCTAACTTTTGAGCCTATTTAAGAAGAGCTTTGGTTACACATTTGAGACACCTCAATATACATCAGTTCTAGTCTGAGAAGGGGGCTTCCCCCAGCCATTCTAAAGGGTTCTTCACCCTTTTGAGCATCAAGATTGAAGAAGGGATCATATGCTATGATAGGTACGCTCGGTTTCATTTATTTTAGTGATAAGATTATGAATTCCTATTGTTTCGATTGTATTGTTGTAACCTTCATTATTATGATTGGCTAAAGCCTTGTGTGTTTGCTTCAATGTAAGATTTATGGCTTGGGATTGTTCTATACTTTGATGTTATGCTAGTTATATATATATATATATATATATATATATATATATATATATATATATATATATATATATATATATATATATATATATATATATATATATATATATATATATATATATATATATATATATATATATATATATATATATATATATATATATATATATATATATATATATATATGTTTGATTGATTAAATCATCTAGTCCAACTACAAGAACCATAGTTATGATTGTTTGGTTCATCACTTCAATTACATAAATTGTAAACCAATTAATGTGAGTTAACTCAGTGAACAATTTATGCTTCAATACAACTAGTAATCTAGACGGTAAGATACATAAGCTTAAGTGATTTCGTTATGTGTTTAATCCGATAATTGAAGGAGTTCCAAAACAACATAGTCATGAAATTACCTCAAGTAACTGTTGTAGTTTAGGTTTTATGAGATTTTAACCGGGTTGGGTCTAATTAGTTAAATCAATCTAAATCACCTTGTTCTTTCAAGAAATCCATTGTTGTAATCATCTTTATATCCTAGTTCAATTATACTAGTTGTGACTTGATTTATGTGAGTTTATCAAAGGCTATAACTCGTACTTCAACACCTAGTGATCTAGTCATCCATATATGAGTATAGGATGGTAATTGGATGATATTTGGGTTTTACAATCATGCAGTTTACTTAGAGTGCTCTTAGTAAACTAGGTTTTATGTGAATTTAACCAAGAAAGAATCCTGTTGATTAAACATAGTTCTTAAGTTTATAGATATTGTGAAATTGATATAAACTGCTCTATTATAACTATTACATAACGTTTTAATTATAAAAGAACAATCCCTGTCATTTATCAAGCATAGAAGCAAACACCGCCTTCTCATTCCTGTTATTTACTATATCTTGATTATTGTATTATTAAACGAATTCCAACTTCAAATACAAATCCCCTTTTAGAATGATTAATTGTTTAAAGTCCTTGAAAACAAACTGCTCCATGTGGTACGAACTGGTCAATGTACTTGCTAGTTACTGCATGATCGGGTTTTAGTTGCCTGTATTATGTGTTAATTATTGAGCATATTGTATACATTTTTAAAGGTTACGTCTTGACACATATTTTGAAAATGCCAAAATCATTCATGTTTATTGTCTGTATTCTGATCCAATTTACTATCAATTTGTATGTAATTGTTGTACGTATGTATTGTAATTCATATATATTTGTAAAAATCCATTGTGATTGAATAAATGAAGACCAACAACAAAAACGATGCTTAAAATGAAGTCCGATAACAAAAACAGCCCAGAAATACACTTCCAGACTCAGATGAGGCGCATCCCAAAAGGGATGAGGAGCATCTGTATGCGTGTTTTTGCCGAAGGTTTCAGATACGACGTTTTAGGATGATGAGACGCATTTAGAAGACCAGATGCGGCGCATCTGGTGGTAGATGCGGCGCATCTGAAGCCTGCCGACAATTTTGGGTATTAAAATGAGCTGGAATCCACTAAAAGTAAAAAGATGTGGCGCATCCCTTCTAGATGTGGCGCATCTGATGCATTTCTGGCCATTTTACCTAACTTTTGAGCCTATTTAAGAAGAGCTTTGGTTACACATTTGAGAAACCTCAATATACATCAGTTCTAGTCCGAGAAGGGGGCTTCCCCCAGCCATTCTAAAGGGTTCTTCACCCTTTTGAGCATCAAGATTGAAGAAGGGATCATATGCTATGATAGGTACGCTCAGTTTCATTTATTTTAGTGATAAGATTATGAATTCCTATTGTTTCGATTGTATTGTTGTAACCTTCATTATTATGATTGGCTATAGCCTTGTGTGTTTGCTTCAATGTAAGATTTATGGCTTGGGATTGTTCTATACTTTGATGTTATGCTAGTTATATATATATATATATGTTTGATTGATTAAATCATCTAGTCCAACTACAAGAACCATAGTTATGATTGTTTGGTTCATCACTTCAATTACATAAATTGTAAACCAATTAATGTGAGTTAACTCGGTGAACAATTTATGTTTCAATACAACTAGTAATCTAGACGGTAAGATACATAAGCTTAAGTGATTTCGTTATGTGTTTAATCCGATAATTGAAGGAGTTCCAAAACAACATAGTCATGAAATTACCTCAAGTAACTGTTGTAGTTTAGGTTTTACGTGAGTTTAACCGGGTTGGGTCTAATTAGTTAAATCAATCTAAATCACCTTGTTCTTTCGAGAAATCCATTGTTGTAATCATCTTTATATCCTAGTTCAATTATACGAGTTGTGACTTGATTTATGTGAGTTTATCAAAGGCTATAACTCGTACTTCAACACCTAGTGATCTAGTCATCCATATGTGAGTATAGGATGGTAATTGGATGATATTTAGGTTTTACAATTATGGAGTTTACTTAGAGTGCTCTTAGTAGACTAGGTTTTATGTGAATTTAACCAAGAAAGAATCATGTTGATTAAACATAGTTCTTAAGTTTATAGATATTGTGAAATTGATATAAACTGCTCTATTATAACTATTACATAACGGTTTTAATTATAAAAGAACAATCCCTGTCATTTATCAAGCATAGACGTAAACACCGCCTTCTCATTCCTGTTATTTACTATATCTTGATTATTGTAGTATTAAACGAATTCCAACTTCAAATACAAATCCCCTTTTAGAATGATTAATTGTTTAAAGTCCTTGAAAACAAACTGCTCCCTGTGGTACGAACTGGTCAATGTACTTGCTAGTTACTGCATGATCGGGTTTTAGTTGCCTGTATTATGTGTTAATTATTGAGCATATTGTCTACATTTTTAAAGGTTACGTCTTGACACGTCAACTTTTTGGCACCGCTGCCGGGGAGCAGTTTTGTTAATAGATTTTAATAAACTTTGAATTATTCGATCCTTTTGTAGGAATTCAATTCCTAGAAAAGTTACTTTTTATTGTAAGCTTGTGTTTTTGCAATTGGTTTGTTTGTGGTGTTGTGATTGCAGGATATGTATTGATGCATGAATCTACGTTCTTCCAACTCTAATTTAATTCCTTCATATCCTGAACCTGAAAGAGAACTTCACGAACGCCTAAGAGCTCAAAAAGTAGAGTCTCTTGCTCAGGGTTTAGAATCACTTTCATTAAATTCTAACTCTGACCCAGTTATTCAACTAATCATAGAGCCAGTTATTAAAGAAGAGGACGAGATGGCTGCTACAAATCAAACGATGGATGCATTAAATGAAATCTTACAAGAATTATAACTACAAATTGTTTAAACGATGGATGCATTTAAACTAGTTTACTAAGCCAGTTTAAGCCTTTCTTCAATTTGCTGGAGTAGACAGCTCATGGTCCTCTGTAAACGCTCAATGGATTCTTGTTGGCCCACTAGTGTTTCTTGCAAATTTTGGCTCCGTTCAATCTCGTTTGTCATGAAGTCTAAAATTACATCTTTTAAATTCGACTGACTCTCCTCTCCTTGTTGAATTTGAAAGTGTTGTTGAGATGAATCCCAGGATGAGTTACCATTTTCATAATAATCCCATGGTTGGTCCATAGGGGCATAATGATACATAAGACTATCATCACACTCCTCGGGCATATAGTAACCTCCATAAGTCTCACAAACACTTCTTGGTTCAACCCTAGCTTTCCAAGAACCCATATACCAATCATTATTCATACCCATGAAAACCGATGATTCACCCGATTGTTGGACATCATACATGGCTTCCAAAATCATATAATCATACCCAACCATATTATACTTGTAACCTAGCTGCAATCACACCACAAAAGAAAAACAAAACAAACAAAAACAAAAATAAAGCAGGTAACTTTCGTGAAAATAACTTCCCACGAAAGGATCGAATAACTAAAAGTCTATTAAAATCTTTTAAACAAAACCGCTTCCCGGCAAGTTCCTTATGGTGCAGGTCTTTTTAATATTTCACTTAACTGCCCTCATTTAAGTTTATGGTATATTTACATAATTATTTAGGACTGTATTTTGGTATGAGAAGTGTCTTAGGTCTTACTATAGAGATCTGCACTATAGCCATTGTAGTGAGGGTGACCACATCCAAATAAAAGTTACTATTCATATCATTTTTAAGAAAAGAGGAACTTTTTGAACATGTGAAAGAAGGTACGTATTCATATTTAGACATTTACGTTGTTGTTACTTCATTTATTTTTCGGTAGTTATATTGACTATACTTTGGAATCTCCAGCTAACTTGGATGCAGGTCATGAGTTTTTTATAGTAAAAAATAGAAATATATGATTCAATATTGTTTGATACATATTTTGTATAGCTCATTCTTATTCAGGAAGAATACTCCTTTATAGTATGCATATGCATCTACAATGATACAATTAGGTTTTTGCTGATATCTATTTTTGATGAATTCATATTTCTTATTATAAAAGATTATTAGCCCTGTTAAATATTTCTGTTCAGTTTGTCATCAAAATAGCCTCTTATTACAAATGTTTCATGTCACTAGATATGTCAAATGGTGTATGCTATTAATGTTTACATCTTTGTGATTTGTAAGTTATATGTACATATGCTAATATCTATTGATAATTAATAACCGCTATTGATGGTTGTGGGTGTAATGGGGTCAACCGTTTCAGGTTATGCGGAGATGCATGAGTTATAGATGGAATGCGAAGAAAAATCAACTATTGTCGCTTAGATTGTCAAAGACTTTGGTAAGATATGTTTATGTATTATGCAAATAGAAAAGGTTTTACAACTGTTTTTAAAAGATACATATTGTATATTTCAAACATTTATTATTGGTCTCTATTATTATCTTTATATTCTTATATGTATAGTATGTAGTATATGCTGATCTTGGTTTTTCTATTCAACTTACATTTTTATTTTAGGTATACACTACCTATTAAAACAATTTTTGCGGCTACACCAGGAGGCAACTAGGCCTCCATTTTCTCTACTTTAAATGATAAAGGCACATTTTTTTTCTTCAGAAATTGGCATTACGTATATTACTACCTACTGATTTGACTATCTTTCGGGGATTAGAGGCAGCTTTACAGTTAGAGTAAAGGAAGTGGCAGTGTTTGCTGGTCTTCCGTGTTCTTTTTCCAGGCCAACACGGGTATTTTACTCTAGCTTTTATACATAGTTGTTTTCAGCTTGTGCATTATATAATATAAAGTACCAACTACCTACCTGAAGTATATTGCTTCTAAATGTGTTTTACCTGTATATGCTTGAAATACCTCATCACTTTTATATGTAGTATAACTCACTTTAATTTATTCCTATAATACTAATTAATAAACTTATTTAATTAATTACTAGCTATAGCTGCAAGTTATGTTAATGGACTTATGATTGCCATAATATAGATTGCCATTTTCTAAACTTCATTGATCTATGCAGTTCCTGACTTATCAGTTATGTGGATTAGTTATGTAAACATGATTAGGAACAAATATGAGTTTGACTTGAAATAATAAAGTTAATAAACTGTGTAGCTACTTATTTCATGCAATCTGGTGAGGGGCCACTTTAAGAAACTGTCTAGCTACTTATTAAATTTTGTATTTCTCTATTGTAAATTTGAAATGTAGATGTTATCACGCTACATTTAATTCTCTAATATACTGTTTCAGGATGCGTTTAAAGAGGATAGGGTATTGCACAGAAATAAAGTCTACCTTTGTTGCCGTTCAGAGGGTAACTTACTATTAGTTGTATTTTTTTATGTTTGTGTTCTAGGTCTCTATGTGACTTTTTAGTCGTCTTTGTTGCAGGGACAACGATAACTGCTAAATGTGGCGGAGCTGAACTAGTCCCTATACCTATGATCTTTGCTGAAAGTAGTAGTATAAAGTTACTTCAGTTTTGGGTACTTTTTTTTTTGCATTGTGTTACTGTAGTATAAATTATGTTAAATGCTTATTAATATTATTGTGAAAATGCTTGGCTGCAGGTGAAAATCCCAGGTGGTCGGGTTGTAGAAGAAATGCCCCGAAAGCCCAATGAAAAGCATGTCGGCATGGTAATGCTTCCTTTCCCTGTTACATATATTACTCTCTTTTTTTCCTTTTTCCTTTTTATTTATGTTCTTCAATCTTAATTATAAATTATAAATATAATATTTACAGAGTTGTAAGTATCAAATACTCAGAAAACTGGCTACTTTGTAATGATTTAGATGCAATCAACATATATGGTGAACTAATTAATGTTAATAATATTTTTTCATTACTATCATGAACTAGAAATAGGACGTAAGTTTCGATCCCTCAAATATGTTGAAAGATACGTTACAGATGGAGCTATGCCTACTGGATCAAATAACAATAGGCGAAATTGCCTAAACTGGAAGAATAACAAGCGAAAAATGATCGCCTGTAGTGGAAATGTAAGGTTTTGTTGTGTTACAGCAGTTTTTAATTTTGTTTTTTGGAAGTAATTTAGTTATTGTTTCTACTTTAACTCAAAGTTCTAATATCTTTTTGTAAGTAATTAGGTGTTGAGTTATTAGAATTAGTTAACTCAATATGAATCTATATTCATCAAGTTGTGACATAAAGTGGATGTTTTAGATTGGATTTTGCACTATGTACAATACTAAAAGCACCTTAATTTGTTTTTTCTTTTGAATGTTCATGTATATATGACTATCTTCTTTATTTGATGTAAATCGCTCCTATTAATATCTAATTTGTTTAATGTCTAATTGCTCTGATTACAAGGCACCAATGATATGCATGTATTCTAGCTTGAAGTAGTTGGATAGTTTATGATGTAAATTATGGTAGATTTACATCTGTTTAATAGTTTCGGCTGTGTGTTAACTTTATAATGAATACCTATAATGGTAAATTTTAAACTATATAATACTTTGACATTTTTTTCCAACCCTAATATTTGGCTAATTTTTATCAATAATATTTAGCCGCGTAGCGCGTGCCTTCAATCTTGTTGAGACCATAATCGATTGCTGTTAGGGATTTGGTGAAATCTCGACCTAGTGTTATGGTTAATGGTACAAATGGGTCACATTTGCAATATGGGTCAAATTGACACTTGGATGGGGAGTGATTGGTTGACCAACTTGATTGTATGATTGATTATGTGCATAATGTAATAGGTGCGTTATATTGAAGGTTGCGAGCTCGGTTTATCATTCACCAAAGGCGTTAAGGTGAGTGGAATAATTATATATGTATGTATATGGTTTATTTACTTGTGGGATGAGGATTTAAAGTTCGATGTTGAAGATGCCTCATGTATGGATTTAAAGTTCGATGTTGACGATGCCATACCACTATTGTAGCAATGTTTGATGAGGGTTTAAAGTTCGTTGTTGACGATACCTCATATGTGGGTTTTAAGTTAGATGTTGATGATACCACATTAAGTAGGGCGAATGAGATTTAAGTTCGGTGTTGACGATACCATTCGCGGGACTAGTATTGAATACTAACGGATGTTGCGAACATCATTGGGTTGTATGTTGCTTATTACCTATCATTTATATTATTGAGATTATGTGCTAATGATGATGCTTGTCGATACGTTTGAAAATGCTAGCTTATATGCGTTAAATTGCGGGATTTATGCGTGTTTGTGTAAGTGGGTGCAAGTAGGTAAATTATATATGTATGTGTATAATTATTGCATTCACTAAGCATTTTGCTTACCCTCTCGTTGTTTACCTTTTTAGGCTCCGGCGTTGTAACGACCCGGAAATTTCCGACCAAATTTAAACTCTAATCTCTATATGGTTCCGACACGATAAGCAAAAACCCTAAAGTTGACCCGCACTTTTTCGATCGTTCTATACTTATAAGATTAATATTTACATAAATTAAACCTTACCAACATGATAAGCAATCCAAATTGTTGAGACTTATGTTTTCGAAAAGAGTTTTACACAACGTTTGACCGTCTAGTTTGACCGATGATATCACGAACTATATAACATATGATAATTATACGTTTGTGTATATATATGTATATATACATATTTAACATGGTTTATGGATGTTTTAATATCTCATTTTGTATTAATAACAATAAGTTATAAGTATATTTTGAAACTACTAACTTAAGTTTTCAAAACAATAACCATACATAACGTTATTTGATATAAATACTTATGACTTATAATGTTTATACATATAACGTATAAGTAATGTATTTAATCACTTTTAAGGACTTAAATACATAAAACAATATAAGTATATTCACAAAAGATAGCTATATTTGAATCCTCGTTCCGTTTTCTCAAAGATTTCTACACGTATATTTAGGGTATATGTACCCGTATCATACGCAGCTTCTAGATGTATTTACTATTGGTATATACCAATAAAAATCTGCTCCTTAGCAGCCTTAAATGATTAAGAAACATGTGGAACCAACCATTTGTCAAGTAGCATGAATTATTTAGCAAGAAAACAAAGTTAGGTATCATTTTTTTTCTTTATATACTAAAAACGTTTTTATGCATGCACACCATTTCTTCACCCCATTTTCTCATACTTACACTCCCATTTCTCTCTCAAAATACTCTTAACTTCATACTTGATCATCTACAAGCATTTTCCCCATCATTTAGCTTCAAAAACCTTACTTAATCACCATAAGAAAACCATACAAAAACACTTCAAGAAATCCTTCCAAGAACACAAACTTACTTCCAATCTTTCATCCACTTCCATCACCCTTTTGGTTCTAGGTTCTTACTCCTCTTTTACAGCAACCTTGTCCAAGGAACTTGAGGTAGTAACTATGTTCATAACCTTATTCGATTCATATATATATAGCTATCTTATTTTGTGGTATAAAATTTTAACAACAAGAACATAGTTTGAAAGTTTTCAAACTTGTTTGCAAACTAAATAGATCCTTCTAACTTAACTTTTAAAATACTTCAAGACCTGTAATATAACTTAAATATATGCTAATTTAACAAGGTAAAACTTGGTTTTTCAAAGAATACCTTAAAAACTATTTTTACGACGTCGGAGTGCAACCGGGGACTGTTTTGGGTTGGATAATTAAAAACCATCTTAAACTTTGAATTGGAGGTTTATTTTCTGGAAAAATGATTTTTACTATAAATATGTTAACACATAAAAATTTCATGATTTAATTCAAAGTATAGGTATTTTTAGAAAAATGGTCATTAAATGATATTTTTGTAACAAAAATGTTTAACTTCATAAGTTTCACTAAAGTTTCACCTATGCCGTGTGATTTTGAATACAAACTAAGGTATTTACAGTTCATAGTCTTAAAGAGGGACTCGATCCAAGGAGATGGCAAGTTGAATCAACAAAAACGGAGTTGTAACGAAGAAACTATGACCGAAACAAAATCGGATATCCAAGACTAGTTTAGCCACGAAAATAATTGGGAGAAATTAAATAAATCACATCTTTCTAAGATAACATGATATTTTATATATATGTACTCATAATTCAATTTTATATGGTTCAGGATCACCCGTAAACAATACGAGAAGATTAATCATAAGATCCCATGATTGTACGCAACACGTCATTTGACAACACCGGTACTTTATGTACGCAACACGTCATTTGACAACACCGGTACCGTGGGTCAAGATTAATCTCGACCAATACATATACGATGGGGGTTTTATTCATTTCATTGGGGGTTTATTAAACACCTAAAAATGAACCATTAAAATTGAATTACTAACATCGGACTGCTAACTACGGACTAAGGAATTATTAAAAGTATTAAAAGTATAACAAGTATATATATGTGACGATTGTTTAAAAATGAAAATATATTGATATATTATATATGGATAGGTTCGTGATATCAACCAGAAGACCAAGTCAAAATATTTATATCTTCAAGACAACAGTGAGTATATAGTCCCACTTTTAAACTCTAAATATTTCGGGATGAGAATACATGTATTTTATGTTTTACGATATGGACACAAGTAACTGAAAAATATATTCTACGTTGAGTTGTACCACTGGCATACTTCCCTGTAGCTTGGTAACTAATATTTACAGCGGTATTGTAAACGCGAATCCTGTTGATAGATCTATCGGGCCTGACAACCCCAACCGGACAGGACGACCATTATTCAACGGTTGCACAGTACTTCGTTTTGTGACTACACTTGGTACGGTGTAGTAAGATTTCATATTAAAGGGAATATGCGACGTGATTGAATGTTAAGTATGGTTACCAAGTGCTCAACCACTTAGAATATTTTTATGAAAATGTTTATATATGAAATCTTGTGGTCTATATATATATATATATCGCTGCCGGCATTAAACCTATATCTCACCAACTTTATGTTGACATTTTAAAGCATGTTATTCTCAGGTATGAATTAAGTCTTCCGCTGTGCATTAGCTCGTACTAAGGATACTACTTGAGGCTATTAAGGACTTATATCATAAGGCGTTGCATTCGAGTCATTGAAGTTCATAGAGACTATTATTAAGTAAATGGCGGTTTAGGTCATTTGAATATTATGAAATGTCAGGCGATTATGTCAATTCTGGATGTAACTATAGATTGCCTTTTAAGAATAAATGCAACATTTGTAAGATGTATCATATAGAGGGCAAGTACCTCGCAATGTTATCAACTATTGTAATTCGTTTGTAATCAATATGGACAACGTCCGGATGATTAGTTTCGGATCCTTTCAGTTGGTATCAGAGCGTTGGTATCAGAGCGTTGGTCTTAGCGAACCAGGCCTTGCATTAGTGTGTCTAACTAGTAGTTGTTAGGATACATTAGTGAGTCTGGACTTTGACCGTGTCTGCCTGTCAAAAGTTTTGCTTATCAATCCTAGTCGGAAATCATCTGCTTATCATCCTTAGGGAACTGCCTGCTTATCATTCTTAAGTCTAGACACGTCTTACTGCATTTAGTGCATCGATAGTGTATAGACAAAATTCATATCCTAGCGTATCTGTTACTATAGACATTGCCTGACGTATTTCAAAGATTCTCCGTAATTTATGGGATTTTGATATTATATATACATATGTAAATTATGTATTGAAGAGTACCAAACCCAACTCCTATAATCTATTCCAAACCAAAAATTCATTTCTCCGACCATACAAGATGGATTCTTCATCCAGCTCAAATTCCTCCGACTTCGATAGCTACGCCGATATGGATTTCCATTCGAGCTCCGAGAACAGCGTTACCGGAATAGATCAACCAATTTCCCATCATCTATTCTGGATGAATTGGGGATGGATTCGTAATATACTAAATTTCTGGAGGCAAGAAGAAGGTGATCCATTCCATCCACCAAATTGTCCTCTTAACGATGAACCTGAAGCACTTACCGGCGAACCTATTCGAAACACCATTTTCTCGCTCATTTCTAGAGTATCTCGTCATGACTACATACTATCCCATATTTCGAATCTTGTTCATTCGCTCGTTCCAACTGTCAATCATCCCGGTATAATAGAAGAAGTCAACGAGCTTCGCGCTCGGGTAGTGGCTTTAGAAAATACGGTGCGAAGGTTACAAACACCAGCAGCAGCACCAGCAGCATAATCTGTATCACTATCAACAACGCCGACAGTACTCTTGTCACCCCCAAAATCTCAACATCACAAACTGTATCTCGGATATCAACATCACATACCTCAAAAACCTCATCGGAACTTCGAGTATGATCTTCGTTCTATATATCATTCTACATCGATTATCTTCGCTTTACGTATCGTTTTACCTCATTTATCTTCGTTCGACCTGGCGATTATGTAATCTCTAATGCTTTAGAAGTTATGTAATCTAGTATTAACGATAAATCAAATGAGTTTAATACTTCATTGACTCATTGAATCTATGATTACATCTGAAGAAAATATATATGCAAGTATATTTTTATAAAGATTGTAATTAAAAATTCTTTCGTACAAACTGTTAATGATGAAAATATTTTAACGGGTGGGTAGTACCCGAGGAATATTTAGAATTCACATTAATAAGTTACGTTGTACATTCTCTAAATCTGATTCAACGGTCATTTACTATCCTACTTACAACTACCGATATACGTATCCGTTCACCACAGAATAACCATTTCTATTCAAATTTCATATTTGGATTTTGATCTATCAGAATCCAACAAGTGGCATAATGAAGAAAACATTGGACAAAAATAAAAAGTGTTAGAAACAAACGAATTAATTAATTGAAATTGTGATAGGATTTCACGCTAACTGTTCCGGCTAACTGTTCCCAGTTAACTGATTAACATTTAATTTATCGCAATTCACATTCTCGCAATTTTATTTATCATCATTTAATTTCTGTTATTTACTTTTACGCACTTTAAATAACGGGACACGTATGCAAGGTTTCGACTTATCATATCGACCCATCTATATATATATTTCGGAACAACCGTAGACACTCTATATGTGAAGGCGGGAGTTGGCTATACAGGGTCGGAGTTGATTTCAAAATATATATATACTTTGAGTTGTGATCGACACCGAGACCGGTATACGGGTCACGATACGTATTATTTAATTCGAATATTATATATTAAATTATATATGAATCATTGAACCATCGGACTATTGGACTGCTAACTTTGGACAATTAAAATGAATTAAATTAAAATATTGATTATAACATATGAAACTAAATAATTCTTCAAGTTTGCCATTTGATTTCATCCTAAACCTCATTTGTACTTCGACAATTATAATCCTCGTTCAAATCTTTCATGATTCTTGAAAACACTTCAATCGAGAAGTTGAACCAGCCGCACCTCGTTTACGGAAGAAAGATTTATGCATACAGTTATACACCTGAAACTTTCAAAACCGAAGTTATCGTTAAAACTTATCCGCGTCAAATTCCTTATCATTCATTGGCAAAAACAACCTTACATTTCTCTTTTCAATATAAGTCAATTTTGTCACAGCTCCACTTTGATTTCTCAGTAGGACCACTCTTATTATAACCTCGATATATATACCTTGTCCTTTCACCATTGTTACCGGAGAACCTTTCATATTCCACGACATCATGTACCAGCAGCTTGTCATCTTTTTGGCAGAATCCGCAATTAGTATTTTAAAAATCTCGCAAAACTTCTCAGTCATACCTATAACGTCTATTCCTAAGGATTTCATACTCCGAAGGTGAAGTTTCTGAAAAACACCCTGAATTATGAAGTAGTTCTTTAAATGCTGATGAAGCAGCGAAAATTGTAAACGATTTTAAACAGTCAAAAGTTTGATGATGAAGCACAGTGTGTCGATAAAACTCAGAGAAAGAGAAGAGTTGGAACCGGAAAACGGTTTGAGCAAAGTATGAAAGAGGTTGTGGATAAATAACAAGAACTGAATCTGCTTTCAAAGGATTCAAACGATTCAGTGTCTGCTGAAACCATTAGTAAAAACCCTACCCCTTATTCTAAACCTCTCCCGATGATATTCTTCATCATCATCTTATCTTAGATATTATAAGATATCTTCATATCTTCCGTTATACATATTCTCCATATTTCTGGAGATATTTTCACAACTATTCTTATCTGAGAATATTTATCTCTCCGTAATATCTGCATTACAACATAAAAGAAACTGTGTCAATTTCTAAATTTTGAAACCTCCAAGTTTAAAATATGAATGTTTTAAAGTAGTGTTGGGAACTGATGCATGAATTAGTATAATATAATGAAACTTGATCAACTTCATTATATTACAGTAAGTCATGTTAAGTTTCTAATGGAATGTGATGATTCACAGTACCGTCATCATGTGCCATGTTACACGGCTCTTACCTTCTATCAAGTCTCCAAACATATTAGAACGTATCACCTTGATAGTTCTATTTTTTCGGAATATTCGAGTAATTTAACGAATCAAGATCGTGCCATTACAATTTCATTCTAAAACCAATAGCTAGGTTCATTCCAAATTTCCTACCTACGAATTTCGGACCATTGTTCGCTTGGCTCGAGGACGGGAAGAAGAAATGAAGGGACAAAACCTCAGAATAGAAATAGGAACATAAACTACAGCAAATAAGAGAGAGCATTAACTGTGGATGACAATGATTTTAAGGGACGGGAGTAGGAACATCGAAATATAAGGGAAGGTATAAAACCTAACAACAACCCCGAAACTACAAACCGTGCATATCAATACGTATTGCAACGTAAAGGCACGGGAGAATTAAAAATATTATAATTCCAAGGAAAGGATAAAAGAGAATAGATTCTTCTGGTGATAGATGAAAAAGAAGAATGAAAGATATGAAAGTTAGAAATATAACAAGGGTTAGAATGGGATGGAGCATATTAGCGAATGTCTTAAAGTAGGAACTAAAGAGAAAGAATATAAGATGTGGGAAGAAAGAAAGGGAAGGAGGTAAATTTATAGTGAAATATTCGACAAAGAAATCAAAACAGATTGCCGCGTTAAATCAAAGAAGATCCTGATCGCCGCAAAACTAAATCTTATTACATAAGATTTTCTTTAAAACCCTTAAATCCCGAAAATCGATCATAATCACGTCATTGGTTACAACAATTCTATATTTACTCAATTCACTCTTTTGTGATAGCTTCGCTCGTGCGTCTCACATAACCAAATCGTTTTATCTAAATCTTTCAATAATGATAAAATTTCATTATTACCTCATATTCGTCATGAAAACATTCCTATTGTTATTTATGACAACCTCTACCAAATTTCGAGGACGAAATTTCTTTAACGGATGGGTACTGTAACGACCCGGAAATTTCCGACCAAATTTAAACTCTAATCTCTATATGGTTCCGATACGATAAGCAAAAACCCTAAAGTTGACCCGCACTTTTTCGATCGTTCTATACTTATAAGATTAATATTTACATAAATTAAACCTTACCAACATGATAAGCAATCCAAATTGTTGAGACTTATGTTTTCGAAAAGAGTTTTACACAACGTTTGACCGTCTAGTTTGACCGATGATATCACGAACTATATAACATATGATAATTATACGTTTGTGTATATATATGTATATATACATATTTAACATGGTTTATGGATGTTTTAATATCTCATTTTGTATTAATAACAATAAGTTATAAGTATATTTTGAAACTACTAACTTAAGTTTTCAAAACAATAACCATACATAACGTTATTTGATATAAATACTTATGACTTATAATGTTTATACATATAACGTATAAGTAATATATTTAATCACTTTTAAGGACTTAAATACATAAAACAATATAAGTATATTCACAAAAGATAGCTATATTTGAATCCTCGTTCCGTTTTCTCAAAGATTTCTACACGTATATTTAGGGTATATGTACCCGTATCATACGCAGCTTCTAGATGTATTTACTATTGGTATATACCAATAAAAATCTGCTCTTTAGCAGCCTTAAATGATTAAGAAACATGTGGAACCAACCATTTGTCAAGTAGCATGAATTATTTAGCAAGAAAACAAAGTTAGGTATCATTTTTTTTCTTTATATACTAAAAACGTTTTTATGCATGCACACCATTTCTTCACCCCATTTTCTCATACTTACACTCCCATTTCTCTCTCAAAATACTCTTAACTTCATACTTGATCATCTACAAGCATTTTCCCCATCATTTAGCTTCAAAAACCTTACTTAATCACCATAAGAAAACCATACAAAAACACTTCAAGAAATCCTTCCAAGAACACAAACTTACTTCCAATCTTTCATCCACTTCCATCACCCTTTTGGTTCTAGGTTCTTACTCCTCTTTTACAGCAACCTTGTCCAAGGAACTTGAGGTAGTAACTATGTTCATAACCTTATTCGATTCATATATATATAGCTATCTTATTTTGTGGTATAAAATTTTAACAACAAGAACATAGTTTGAAAGTTTTCAAACTTGTTTGCAAACTAAATAGATCCTTCTAACTTAACTTTTAAAATACTTCAAGACCTGTAATATAACTTAAATATATGCTAATTTAACAAGGTAAAACTTGGTTTTTCAAAGAATACCTTAAAAACTATTTTTACGACGTCGGAGTGCAACCGGGGACTGTTTTGGGTTGGATAATTAAAAACCATCTTAAACTTTGAATTGGAGGTTTATTTTCTGGAAAAATGATTTTTACTATAAATATGTTAACACATAAAAATTTCATGATTTAATTCAAAGTATAGGTATTTTTAGAAAAATGGTCATTAAATGATATTTTTGTAACAAAAATGTTTAACTTCATAAGTTTCACTAAAGTTTCACCTATGCCGTGTGATTTTGAATACAAACTAAGGTATTTACAGTTCATAGTCTTAAAGAGGGACTCGATCCAAGGAGATGGCAAGTTGAATCAACAAAAACGGAGTTGTAACGAAGAAACTATGACCGAAACAAAATCGGATATCCAAGACTAGTTTAGCCACGAAAATAATTGGGAGAAATTAAATAAATCACATCTTTCTAAGATAACATGATATTTTATATATATGTACTCATAATTCAATTTTATATGGTTCAGGATCACCCGTAAACAATACGAGAAGATTAATCATAAGATCCCATGATTGTACGCAACACGTCATTTGACAACACCGGTACTTTATGTACGCAACACGTCATTTGACAACACCGGTACCGTGGGTCAAGATTAATCTCGACCAATACATATACGATGGGGGTTTTATTCATTTCATTGGGGGTTTATTAAACACCTAAAAATGAACCATTAAAATTGAATTACTAACATCGGACTGCTAACTACGGACTAAGGAATTATTAAAAGTATTAAAAGTATAACAAGTATATATATGTGACGATTGTTTAAAAATGAAAATATATTGATATATTATATATGGATAGGTTCGTGATATCAACCGGAAGACCAAGTTAAAATATTTATATCTTCAAGACAACAGTGAGTATATAGTCCCACTTTTAAACTCTAAATATTTTTGAATGAGAATACATGTATTTTATGTTTTACGATATGGACACAAGTAACTGAAAAATATATTCTACGTTGAGTTGTACCACTGGCATACTTCCCTGTAGCTTGGTAACTAATATTTACAGCGGTATTGTAAACGCGAATCCTGTTGATAGATCTATCGGGCCTGACAACCCCAACCGGACTGGACGACCAGTATTCAACGGTTGCACAGTACTTCGTTTTGTGACTACACTTGGTACGGTGTAGTAAGATTTCATATTAAAGGGAATATGCGACGTGATTGAATGTTAAGTATGGTTACCAAGTGCTCAACCACTTAGAATATTTTTATGAAAATGTTTATATATGAAATCTTGTGGTCTATATATATATATATATATATATCACTGCCGGCATTAAACCTATATCTCACCAACTTTATGTTGACATTTTAAAGCATGTTATTCTCAGGTATGAATTAAGTCTTCCGCTGTGCATTAGCTCGTACTAAGGATACTACTTGAGGCTATTAAGGACTTATATCATAAGGCGTTGCATTCGAGTCATTGAAGTTCATAGAGACTATTATTAAGTAAATGGCGGTTTAGGTCATTTGAATATTATGAAATGTCAGGCGATTATGTCAATTCTGGATGTAACTATAGATTGCCTTTTAAGAATAAATGCAACGTTTGTAAGATGTATCATATAGAGGGCAAGTACCTCGCAATGTTATCAACTATTGTAATTCGTTTGTAATCAATATGGACAACGTCCGGATGATTAGTTTCGGATCCTTTCAGGCGTGGACAAAGGCAAGGCTTTTGTGGTTCGACCTAGGTTTTGGGTAGTTTAATACTAAACACCATGCTCGTCTTTTGTTTAGTATTTAAACTCGCGGGTCGAAAATGTTGTTGGTGATTTACTTGTCGTTGTACCCTTTTTGTAAACTCGTAATCTTATGATTTGGTTAAATTGTATTGGTCGTAATCGAATTAATGTCTTAAGTGAATGTGTTTGAAAATTTGGCTTTTGAGTGTAAAACTGTCGAACAGCTACTTTTGTGTAGTAAAGCGCGCAGCACAAAATGGTGCGCACCGTGCAAATGGGCTAAAGCAAGCATCTGTTGGCTGGTACATGTTCTGACCTGGAAACGCGCTTTAACGCACACTGCGCAACCAAATACGCACCGCGCAACCAAATGTGCACCGCGCATTTTAGTCTGGCCAGATTTCTGGTGGTGTTTAAAAAAAAATGTGTCGTGTTTTGGTAATCGAAGTTGGGTCGTTACAAATATTCATCAACATAAAGTTCCAAAATACATTTACAAAAGCTATTAAGATATATTATTGATGTGACGCCCCGTACAAAACCATCGTGTACGGATCATCAACAACAGGATCATCACAAGGTCAAACACTATATGCTATTTGAAAACCGATTTGCATTCATTAAAAAGATAACGTTTTACAAAGATAACATTTCGTAAGACTTATTACAAACCATTGTTCCAAAATAACATAAGTTTACGAATGCAAAACATAAGTTTCATAATTTGAGACATCTCTAGCAATGCAGCGGATAACTAGTACAGTAGGTCCATAACAGCAATTCAATAACAGCATGACAGCAAGTGAAACAGCATGACATCAAGTCTAACAGCGGAAGCAATAAACCTCTAGGCACCTGAAAAATACACGCTTAAAAAGTCAACACGAATGTTGGTGAGCTATAGTTTAAGTTGTAATAGTAACGTAATATAGGCCACGAGATTTCAGTGCTGCAACAGCGTATCAAAACAGTATGAAAAGCATATGCATAACTGTGGGCACCCGGTAACTAGACTTAACGTTTATAACCCCTGAAAGTACACTTGGCGAGTGCGTATGTTCACGAAGTATTAAACACCCGTTAAATGCTAGCGCGACTAGCCCGAGTGGGGATGTCAAACCCTATAGATCCATATCTAAGATTCGCGTTCACCGGTTCAAAGACCAATGACTAAATGTTACCGTGCTAAAGGGAATGTTTATGCCGTTATATAACCCACACACATATAAAGTTAAGTACTCGTGCCTAACACGTAAATCGTAAAAAAGCGCATGTATTCTCAGTCCCAAAAATAGTAAAAGTAGTAATAAGGGATGCTATAACTCACCGTGATAAAAGCGGTAAAGTCGGTAATGAAAGTATGCAAGTAGTAAGTAGGTCCGAAAGGTCGTCAACCTAAATCAAAGGTTACTAGGTCAGTAGGTTGTCCTTATAAATTCTAATAGTGCACAAAATAAGTTTAAGTGTCATCATCATCATCATTCATCATCATAAAAGCTAAGTAAGTTCGTCAAGAATAGAGATCGAAACAATAGGCTGACTTCGGTCAGATTCTACGACCTCTACATAAATCGAAAAGACGCATAGTCAGTGGCTATGGCTCCGTATATGAGTCCCCTAACAGCTAATCAATTTCCAGAACCTAAATCGTCTTTGTTTGACCGCGGCGACGGTTTAAGTGCTAGTAGGTCAGAAATTTCAGCACAACGTTAATAGGGTGTAGTGACTCTCGGAGGGCCATAAATCCTAAACCGTAACTCGGATTAAGACGAGGCCTAAACAGAAAATCATCTACTCGAACCGAAATAACTGAAAATCAACTTTCCAGTAGCCCAGGTGGTCTGATCAGATACGAAAATCAGTGGACAAGTGCTCCGGTGGGGTTCGTGGTGCTTGATGCTCATCACGGTTCTCATCCTTGATGCTTGTAGCTTCAAGTGTACAACTCGTTGATGGTTTAGCATCACTTTTGACCAAGATTCACCATCAATACACAATATGTTAAGACCAAGTAAGAACACAACTCATTCATGAGTCTTAGATGGATGATGAACCAAGGTTACATCATATCCTTAGTCTTAACACAATTTCAATTCACAATAACAACTAAAGTTACAAACTTTACATTAATTCAACAAGTAATAGCACAATCTAAGTCAAATGAGGTGATGGAACCCTAAGCTAGAGAGCTTGGATCCATTTCACACAAGTTACAAGATTGCAAAGCTAGAAAGCTTGAACCTTTAAGTGTTCTTGAAGATCTTGAAGCATAAAGCTTGGATCTTTAAGATATATGAAGATAACAAACACAAGTTTGAATCTTTTTCACAAAACAACATGATCAAAGAAAAAAGAACTTAGATCTAACAAAAAGATATGAAGATCCAAGCTAGAAAGCTTGCATCTTATTTATTCTTGACGATCTTGAAGCATAAAGCTTGGATCTTGAAGATGCGTGAAGATTACAAACAAAAGTTTGAATCTTTATCATAAAATAGAAAGATTAAAGTATAAAAGAAGTAGAACTACAAAAGATATGAAGATTCAAGCTAAAAAGCTTGAATCTTCCATGTTCTTGAAAGATTCATGCTTGAATCAACAAGATATAAGTAAGATCAAAGCTAGAAGGAACTTGATCTTCCACATAATGATGATGATGTACACGAATTTAAGAAGAAAAGAGGAAGGAAAAGAAAAACTTACAAGCTAGGAAAGAAAGAAAGAATAAGTGTGTGAAAAGCCAAAATGATCATGTGTTGGAATGAGGGACTAAAGGCTAGTATTTATAGGCAAATGAAGATCACATAGATTGATGAGGTGGCCAAGACCATGGTGGTGGTGGTGGACGGCATTAGAGGGGGGAGGGGGAGACAAAAACTTGCTTTTTGGCTAATGGTGTCTAAAGTGTGTCCTTTTGCTAGAATCTTATGTAACATTTAGAAAAACCTTATCCATTATGCTAGTATGACTCATTAATTAATTAATTTATTATTTATTTATTATTATGGGCAACTATTAATAATACTTGGGCTAATTAATTGGGTCACTAGCTAGAATAGGGTGGGCTTGAGCCCAACAAGGTAGAAAGTCCAACAAGACTAACTATTGGGCTTTAGCAATTAAATAAATAAAATTAAGCATCCAAAAGCCCAGGTAATTATTATTAGAAAATAATAATTAATATTTCGCAGTCTAAAAGTTCCGGTTCCGACAAAAGTCAAACGTGCGCGCAGTCCGCGGTTTATTCGTAACGGCAAGTAACACAAACGGTTATAAAGCATCCAATGGACAAGTTAAGCATTCTACATACCCCAGGGCACGTTTTTAAGTATATATGAATATAAAACACGTGTGCCAAGGTTCCAAAGTAATAAAGTAACACAGTACGCACAAATACGCAGTTTCGCTAAAATACAAGGCATAAAAGCAAGTCGAAAAAGTCGGGTCGTTACATTACCCACCTGTTATTGGAAATTTCGTCCCGAAATTTAAGCTGACGGTGATGGAGTCAGAAAAAGGTGAGGATACTTCTGCTTCATTTGATCCTCTCGCTCCCAGGTAAACTCAGGTCCACGCTTGGCATTCCATCGAACTCGGACAATTGGAATCTTATTGCGTTTCAAGGTTTTGACCTCACGGTCTATAATTTCGACAGGTTCTTCCACGAAGTGGAGTTGGTCATCAATGGTAAGTTCTTCCAATGGTATGATAAGTTCCGGTGGAGCAAGACATTTCTTCAAATTTGATACATGAAAGGTAGGATGAACGGCACTCAACTGAGTCGGAAGATCCAAACGGTAAGCAACGGGTCCAACACGTTCCAAAATTTCAAAAGGACCAATATATCGCGGGTTTAACTTTTCGCACTTTCCAAAACAGATTACACCCTTCCAAGGTGCGACCTTCAACATTACTCGGTCACCCACGTTGAATTCGAAGTCTTTACGTTTAAGATCAGCATAACTCTTTTGGCGATCGCGGGCCGTCTTAAGTCTCGCTTGAATCTGAGAAATCTTCTCCGTCGTTTCATGGACTATCTCGGGTTCGGTGATTTGCACTTCGCCTAACTCAGCCCAACAAATGGGAGAACGGCACTTGCGGCCATACAACGCTTCAAAAGGCGCGGCTTTAATACTCGAATGATAACTGTTGTTGTAAGAGAATTCGGCTAGCGGCAGATGCCTTTCCCAAGACTTTCCAAAGTTAATAACACAGGCACGTAACATGTCCTCTAGAGTCTGAATCGTTCGTTCGCTCTGACCGTCGGTCTGGGGGTGATACGCGGTGCTCATGTCGAGACGAGTTCCCAAGGCTTCTTGCAATGAACGCTAGAATCTGGAAGCAAAACGGGGATCGCGATCTGAGATAATTGATAGAGGCACACCATGACGAGATACAACTTCTTTGATGTACAGTTGAGCAAGTTTCTCCATTGTGTCTGTTTCTTTCATCGCTAGAAAATGAGCAGATTTGGTAAGACGGTCAACGATAACCCAGATTGTATCGTATCCGCCCACCGTCTTTGGTAGCTTCGTGATGAAATCCATTGTAATTGCTTCCCATTTCCATTGTGGGATTTCTAGTTGCTGAAGTAATCCAGATGGCCTCTGATGTTCAGCCTTAACCTTCGAACAAGTTAAACACCTTCCAACATAAGTTGCAACATCCTTCTTAAGATTTGGCCACCAATACTGTTCCTTAAGATCGTGGTACATTTTACCAGCTCCTGGATGAATCGAATATCTCGACTTGTGGGCTTCATCAAGTATAAGGTTCCGTAGATCTCCATAACGAGGTACCCAAATTCTTCCAGCATAACATCGGAGTCCAGACTCCTTAACCTCGAATTTAGAGACGAGAATGTTCAGGTATTCGAGAGATATGTTCTCCTCCTTGAGAGCCTCTTCTTGGGCTACTCGAATCTGACTGTGGAGGTTCGAATGGATGGTGATGTTCAGAGCCCGAACGCGAAGAGGTACCATCCTCTCCTTTCGACTTAAGGCGTCAGCTACAATATTGGCCTTACCCGGATGGTAGCGAAGTTCACAATCGTAGTCGTTTAGCATTTCAATCCATCGACGCTGTCTCATGTTCAGTTGCTTCTGATCGAAGATGTGTTGGAGGCTTTTGTGATCGGTGAATATGGTACTCTTTGTCCCATAAAGATAGTGTCTCTACAACTTCAAAGCGAAGACAACGGCTCCAAGTTCGAGATCGTGAGTAGTGTAGTTTTGCTCGTGAACCTTCAGTTGACGAGATGCATAGGCAATGACCTTCGTTCTTTGCATCAATACACAACCAAAACCATTCTTCGAAGCATCGCAGTACACAACAAAGTCGTCACTGCCTTCAGGAAGAGATAAGATAGGTGCGGTGGTTAACTTCTGCTTCAGGGTTTGAAATGCTGCTTCTTATTCTTTTTCCCAAACAAACTTCTTCCCTTTATGAGTTAACGCAGTCAAAGGACGCGAAATCAAAGAGAAACCTTCAATGAACCTTCGGTAATAACCGGCAAGACCTAGAAATTGGTGGATGTGAGTCGGAGTAGTGGGGGTTTCCCACATGCTGATAGCCTTGATCTTGGCGGGATCAACTTTGATACCTTGATCACTTACAATATGACCCAGAAATTGGACTTCCTTCAGCCAAAATTCACACTTGGAGAATTTGGCATAAAGTTGCTCTTGTCTCAAGAGTTTGAGCACTAACCGAAGATGTTGCTCATGTTCTTCTTCACTCTTGGAGTAGATGAGGATATCATCTATGAAGACGATAACGAACTTATCCAGGTATGGCTTGCAGACATGATTCATGAGGTCCATGAACATGGCTGGTGCATTGGTTAATCTGAACGGCATCACGAGAAACTCATAATGACCATAGCGGGTTCTAAACGCAGTCTTCATCACATCACTCTTTTTCACCCTCAACTGGTGATAACCGGATCGCAAATCGATCTTAGAGTAAACGCTTAATCCTTGCAGCTGATCAAAAAGATCGTCAATTCGGGGAAGAGGATATCGATTCTTGATCGTCAATTTGTTGAGTTCGCGGTAGTCGATACACATGCGGAAAGATCCGTCCTTCTTCTTCACGAATAAAATAGGTGCGCCCCAAGGCGACGAGCTCGGTTGGATAAACCCTCGGTCGAGCAATTCCTGCAGTTGACTCTGCAACTCTTGCAGTTCTGAAGGTGCCAGACGATACGGCGCACGAGCTACGGGTGCAGCTCCCGGCACTAGATCGATTTGGAACTCCACTGCTCTGGGTGGCGGTAATCCAGGTAACTCTTCCGAAAAGACGTCAGGGAATTCATTCACGATTCGCACGTCATTCACACTCTTCTCCTCTGATTCTAAAGCCTTCACGTGTGCTAAAACGGCAAGTCGTCCTTTCTTCATGATCTTCTGCGCTTTCATACAACTAATGAGGTTCAGTTTCAAACTACATCTCTCTCCGTATATAACCAGTGGCTCACCATCTCCTTATGGTATACGAAGAGCTTTATCTCCACAGATAACATCGGCCCTTACTTTAGTCAACCAGTCCATGCCGATAATCACATCAAAGCTTCCTAATTTGATGGGTATCAAGTCAATTTCGAAATCCACACCAGCTATGTTAATAATAGCTCCTCGGCCAATTTGGTCAACCTTTTCAAGTTTACCGTTGGCTACCTCGACAAGCATACTTTCTTTTAAAGGAACTAATGACCAATTTATCTTATCATAAAAGTGTCTACATACATAGCTTCTATCGGCACCAGTATCAAATAGGACAGAAGCTAAAAGATTGTTGATAGTGAATATACCTTTAACCAAGTCGGGGTTCTCACGTGCATCCCTTTCATTAACATTAAAAGCTCTACCACGCGGTGGTCCGCCGTCCATCTTCTTATTGGGGCAATCATTCCTAAAGTGGCCCTGCTGTCCACACTCATAGCATTTCCTTGGCCCATTTGGGTTTGTCCTTGCAGCTGGGACGGGAATCTTGCAGTTCTTACCAACATGACCGATCCTGTTGCACTTTTCGAATACCCCATTACAATACCCAGTGTGGTGTTTGTAACACCTCTTGCATTGCGGTAGGGTACCTTTGTAGTTCGGGTTGGAGCTTGTGCCGGGGTTGGGGTTTCCACCATTGTTGTGTCTCTTAACGGGGGTTTGATCATAGGTCCTCCCCTTACTGTTATCCTACTTTCGCTTGTCACTACTACCCGCTTCAGACTTGGACTTCTCCGGTTCATCGATGAGAATCTGATTCATGAGTGTATGCGCCATGCGCATTGCTTCGAGAACATTCGGTGGCTTGGACGAGGTGACATTACCCTTGATGGACTTAGGGAGTCCCCAAAAGTATCTCTCCATACGCTTGAATTCTGGGGTGACCATGGTAGGACACATAAGAGCTAACTCAAGAAACCTCTGATTGTAACCATCGAGATCGTTGCCAACAGCTTTCAATTGCATAAACTCTATTTCCATCTTTTGTATCTCAGTTCTCGGACAATACTCATCAATCATAGCTGCTTTGAACTCCTCCCATGGTGTAGCATACGCCTCATCAATACCTTGTGCCTGAGCCATGGTGTTCCACCACGTGAGGGCGCCATCAGATAGCGTGCAGGAAGCAAATTTGGTTTTGTTAGACTCGGAACAGTTGCTGACTCGGAATACTGATTCAAGCTTTTCAAACCATCTTGTGAGACCAACAGGCCCCTCAGTTCCGCTGAAGTTATGTGGCTTACAGCTCTGGAATTCCTTGTAGGTGCACTCTTTTTGAACGGGTTGGATAACCGGCGGTGGTTCAGCTTGAGGGTTCATTTCCGCCAAGGCTGCGGCGACTCGTTCATTAATCATCTCTTCGATTTGAGCTGCTGTGGGTGTTGTTCGTGTGTTTGCCATTGCCCTTCGAAACAGAAATTTTGACTTAAGTCAAAATCCAGCATTTAATATATAATAATATAGTATATAGTAAACAGGGAAATAACATAACGCATGCCAATTAAGTAACGCAACCAGGCACAAATACTGCAAAACCAACATACAGTAATGTAAATAGAACACTGTGCAAGAATTTAACAATACAAAGTTCCATTAATAAAGAGTTGCATACATAAGTTCGTACATTACATAAGGAAAACATGGAACTACAACGAGATTACAAAATGAAACCTACTACAAAGCTCTATGGTGACGGTGGGTAAAGGATGTCCAGCACATGGGACATCTGCTCCTCGAGCTCAGTCACGCGAGCACGGAGGATTTCCACCTCCCTCGCCAGTTCCTCAACAGAGGGAGGGGCTGGCAGAGCAGGCGGTGCTGCTGGTGCAGGAGGTGCTGGTGGTGCAGATGGTCCGGCTCCAGAGGTAGATGCTGCATGGCGGTAAGGCTTACGCACGAACGAATCAGCCGGGTAAGGCACGACCCGTTTACGGGCGGTAACCCTACGATGCTGACCATGTGCGTTAGTGAACGCTCGATCCCCGGAATAACGGTGCCATCGAAACGGTACTGCTTCTTCGGCGGGGTGGAGGGTGGCTGCACAGGTGTATCATCAAGGTTCTCCTCATCGGAGTCGTCGTCACTAGTGTCGTCTGTGGATGAGTCGTCAGATGATGAATCGGCTGGGGGTGGCAGCGATCGGCGACCGGTAGTCATGATCACCATCTGAAAGGTGGGATCGGTATGACACATCCATCAGGAAGGTGTCGGCACCAATGGTTATGCTCATTATGGAACGGAACGTCCCCGTATTCCCCGGGAATCACAACACCACCGGGGCGGGGCTGTGGCTCCTGAGCTCCGACTGCGGTAACCACTGGTACAGGTGTATGGCTGCTGGTTCTGGAGGATGAAGCGCCGGGGTCACTGGTTAACGGGATCTGTGTGTCAGTAGCAGCAGTAGGTGAGGTGGCTGACGAGTCTGAATCGCTGTCCAAAATGATGACAGGTGGAATATCCGACATCTGAACAAGGAAAATAAATTTTCCATATCAGTAAGTCATAAGCAAGCAAGTATTAGGCACTATAGCAACCTAGCATGGCAATCAGCACTAATCAGAGATAACATGTGAAAGTAGATAGTAATCATGCAAAGGCAGAAATAGGCATACAAAAAGTTCGCATGGCAGTAAAGATAAGCAATAGCATGCAGTAAGATCATAGCAGTAAAAGTAATCAGTAGCATGCAGTAAGTCTCGCAGAAACAAGTAAACAAGCTAGTTGTAGATTAGTCCTATTAGTGAATCCTACTTAGGTCCGGTCTAGACTCACTAATGCAACCTAATTCCCTACAACCTATGCTCTGATACCAACTGTGACGCCCCGTACAAAACCATCGTGTACGGATCATCAACAACAGGATCATCACAAGGTCAAACACTATATGCTGTTTGAAAACCGATTTGCATTCATTAAAAAGATAACGTTTTACAAAGATAACATGTCGTAAGACTTATTACAAACCATTATTCCAAAATAACATAAGTTTACGAATGCAAAACATAAGTTTCATAATTTGAGACATCTCTAGAAATGCAGCGGATAACTAGTACAGTAGGTCCATAACAGCAATTCAATAACAGCATGACAGCAAGTGAAACAGCATGACATCAAGTCTAACAGCGGAAGCAATAAACCTCTAGGCACCTGAGAAATACACGCTTAAAAAGTCAACACGAATGTTGGTGAGCTATAGTTTAAGTTGTAATAGTAACGTAATATAGGCCACGAGATTTCAGTGCTGCAACAGCGTATCAAAACAGTATGAAAAGCATATGCATAACCGTGGGCACCCGGTAACTAGACTTAACGTTTATAACCCCCTGAAAGTACACTTGGCGAGTGCGTATGTTCACGAAGTATTAAACACCCGTTAAATGCTAGCGCGACTAGCCCGAGTGGGGATGTCAAACCCTATGGATCCATATCTAAGATTCGCGTTCACCAGTTCAAAGACCAATGACTAAACGTTACCGTGCTAAAGGGAATGTTTATGCCGTTATATAACCCACACACATATAAAGTTAAGTACTCGTGCCTAACACGTAAATCGTAAAAAAGAGCATGTATTCTCAGTCCCAAAAATAGTAAAAGTAGTAATAAGTGATGCTATAACTCACCGTGATAAAAGCGGTAAAGTCGGTAATGAAAGTACGCAAGTAGTAAGTCGGTCCGAAAGGTCGTCAACCTAAATCAAAGGTTACTAGGTCAGTAGGTTGTCCTTATAAATTCTAATAGTGCACAAAATAAGTTTAAGTGTCATCATCATCATCATTCATCATCATAAAAGCTAAGTAAGTTCGTCAAGAATAGAGATCGAAACAATAGGCTAACTTCGGTCAGCTGCTACGACCTCTACGTAAATCTAAAAGACGCATAGTCAGTGGCTATGGCTCCGTATATGAGTCCCCTAACAGCTGACCAATTTCCAGAACCTAACTCGTCTTCATTTGACCGTGGCGACGGTTTAAGTGCGAGTAGGTCAGAAATTTCAGCACAACGTTAATAGGGTGTAGTGACTTTCGGAGGGCCATAAATCCTAAACCGTAACTCGGATTAAGACGAGGCCTAAACACAAAATCATCTACTCAAACCGAACTAACTGAAAATCAACTTTCCAGTAGCCCAGGTGGTCTGATCAGATACGAAAATCAGTGGACAAGTGCTCCGGTGGGGTTCGTGGTGCTTGATGCTCATCACGGTTCTCATCCTTGATGCTTGTAGCTTCAAGTGTACAACTCGTTGATGGTTTAGCATCACTTTTGACCAAGATTCACCATCAATACACAATATGTTAAGACCAAGTAAGAACACAACTCATTCATGAGTCTTAGATGGATGATGAACCAAGGTTACATCATATCCTTAGTCTTAACACAATTTCAATTCACAATAACAACTAAAGTTACAAACTTTACATTAATTCAACAAGTAATAGCACAATCTAAGTCAAATGAGGTGATGGAACCCTAAGCTAGAGAGCTTGGATCCATTTCACACAAGTTACAAGGTTGCAAAGCTAGAAAGCTTGAACCTTTAAGTGTTCTTGAAGATCTTGAAGCATAAAGCTTGGATCTTTAAGATATATGAAGATAACAAACACAAGTTTGAATCTTTTTCACAAAACAACATGATCAAAGCAAAAAGAACTTAGATCTAACAAAAAGATATGAAGATCCAAGCTAGAAAGCTTGCATCTTGTTTGTTCTTGAAGATCTTGAAGCATAAAGCTTGGATCTTGAAGATGCGTGAAGATTACAAACAAAAGTTTGAATCTTTATCATAAAATATAAAGATTAAAGTATAAAAGAAGTAGATCTACAAAAGATATGAAGATTCAAGCTAAAAAGCTTGAATCTTCCATGTTCTTGAAAGATTCATGCTTGAATCAACAAGATATAAGTAAGATCAAAGCTAGAAGGAACTTGATCTTCCACATAATGATGATGATGTACACGAATTTAAGAAGAAAAGAGGAAGGAAAAGAAAAACTTACAAGCTAGGAAAGAAAGAAAGAATAAGTGTGTGAAAAGTCAAAATGATCAAGTGTTGGAATGAGGGACTAAAGGCTAGTATTTATAGGCAAATGAAGATCACATGGATTGATGAGGTGGCCAAGACCATGGTGGTGGTGGTGGACGGCATTAGAGGGGGGAGGGGGAGACAAAAACTTGCTTTTTGGCTAATGGTGTTTAAAGTGTGTCCTTTTGCTAGAATCTTATGTAACATTTAGATAAACCTTATCCATTATGCTAGTATGACTCATTAATTAATTAATTAATTATTTATTTATTAATATGGGCCACTAGTAATAATACTTGGGCTAATTAATTGGGTCACTAGCTAGAGTAGGGTGGGTTTGAGCCCAACAAGGTAGAAAGTCCAACAAGACTAACTATTGGGCTTTAGCAATTAAATAAATAAAATTAAGCATCCAAAAGCCCAGGTAATTATTATTAGAAAATAATAATTAATATTTCGCAGTCCAAAAGTTCCGGTTCCGACAAAAGTCAAACATGCGCGCAGTTCGCGGTTTATTCGTAACGGCAAGTAACACAAACGGTTATAAAGCATCCAATGGACAAGTTAAGCATTCTACATACCACCGGGCACGTTTTTAAGTATATATGAATATAAAACACGTGTGCCAAGGTTCCGGAGTAATAAAGTAACACAGTACGCACAAATACGCAGTTTCGCTAAAATACAAGGCATAAAAGCAAGTCGAAAAAGTCGGGTCGTTACAATTGATGTACCTTAAGTATTCGTAAAAAATGTCCGATGTTGTACCATAAGCCAATTGACGCAACGTAGATGTAGACTTTTGTATCGTAGTGAAACCTTGTCGACCAAGGGCATCATTTTTTTGTTTAAAAAAATTCAAAATGCCTTGGTAAAAGTTCTACATCGTAATTACTCATATCATTGACAATGCGCAAACATGGTGCTTTACTCATTCTAAAGCGTCTTTTAAAATGTTTTTCGGGATAGATTGGATGCTCTTGAAAGTAGTGCGTGTGTAAAGTTTTGGCTACTAGTACACGATCTCTATGAATGTAAATTCGAGACTATGGAACTTGTACGGTGTTTGCAGCCTCTTCAGCATCTAATTCTTCGGCCGTTGCTCGTAAAAGATTCAATTTATATTCGTCATCCGAATCCCAAATATCAAAAAGTTTAAACAAAGCTTTGGCCATTGAATTTTTTTTTTTTTTTTTTATAAAAAGTATAGAATTAATAAGAGAATATTGAAAGAAATATGTGAAAAACTGATATGTGAAATGTGGTATTTATAAAAGAAAATAAAAAAATATTTTTTTTATTATAATGGGTATATAGCCTTTTGACCAACATACCTGGCAACACCCCATTCGGTCATCCCTTATCACGCCACCTTCTCTTCTCCGTGATGCATCCATCGCGCCACCATTTTTTAGTCCATCACGCATTCACGCCCCACAGTGGCGCCATGAAGACGTGATGGTGGCAAAAATGCTCCGACACGCTACATTGTGAAAGGTAGAGGGCGATTTCATCACGCCATGACCGTCCTCTTGAATGAATAAGAAATGATCTTGGAATGATGAAATTAGTTACCGTAATGCACTTATTATTATTATTATTATTACGTTTTTAATAAAAATAATAATAAAATAAAATAATTAAAAAGGGAGTTATTGATATTATTGAATTCTTAAGATATTGAAAGTGAAACCATCGCAGCAGAGTGCATAAACACACACAGCTCCATTAGCCCCTCCATTTTCGATCTAAATCCAATCCAATCCAATGCAACCAGCTTGATTCCATTTCTTATAATAATTAGGGTTTTCGATTTCATTTCACCAACACTTATACATACAATTCAAATCAACATCAACATCATATATGATTCACATTTAAAGATTCAGATTCAGATCGTGATTAATTAATGGATGCAAAGCCTTCTTCCAGTACTAGATCGGGAACAAGGTTGAACCCTAACCGACAAAATTCATCATCATTATTATCAAAATCACTTTCAGATGCAACTACTCAAAATCTATCTTCAATTCTTAATAATCCTCATGATGTATCTGATGGTTCATGGATCGGTTGGTGGTCTTCTTCAACTACTTCCGTACAACTTCCTGAATTTGCTACGCCACCGTCCGGTAACAAAACCCTAGCTGTTGATATTACTCGATCTGATTTCAATTCGTATTTGTCATCAATTTCGGATCATTATTCTCGTTTCGAAGACATTAGGAATCATGCTAATAAGGAGAGTGATGATAATAATGCTAGTTATAATGATAATGATGTAACTGATAGACATGAGAGGGCCGGTGAAGCGTTGGTTGCGTGTTTACGCGAAGTGCCTGCATTGTATTTTAAGGAGGATTTTGCACTTGAAGATGGAGCTACTTTTAGGGCTGCGAGTCCGTACTCTACGGTTGCGGAGAATAGTGTTTTACAGGAGAAGTTGTCACAGTATTTAGATGTGGTGGAGCTTCATTTGGTTAAGGAGATCTCGTTGAGGTCGAATTCGTTTTTTGAAGCTCAAGGTCAGTTGGAGGATTTGAATTTGAAGATTGTTGAAGGGTGTAATAGGATCAGGGAATTGAAGGAGACAATTAGACTTTTGAATGTTGATTTAGTGGATTCGGCTTGTCAAATTCACGATTTGAATATTACTCGAAGCGATTTGTTGGCTTTGCAGGAGAAGCTCAGACTTATATTATATGTTAACCAGTCTCTTGCTGCCCTTAAGTTGGTATTCCTTCTGTTAATTTGATTTCTTGTGTTATAACTTGATTGCCTACAGTTAGATAAAGTGTTATACTGTTATTGTTAATAAACAGTAGCTTTAAGATACTAGTCAAGTTTATATACCCTGTTGAAGTGACTTTTTTGATCTTTGGAATTCTATATCCTTACTTATTATGCATCTAAAGTATTTCAAGATTATTGTAGAAATAGATATTAATGAAAACTAGGAAACAAGAGTTAATCACAACGTGACTCGTTCGTGACTACCAATTTTCTTTTCGATCCAATTGGTCATCTGATCTAGAAATGAAATAGAAAAAGAACAATCACAAGGTTACCAACTTTACTACCTGCCATGACCGCATTGATATAAGAAAAGATATGTAGTAAGTACGTATGTGTGTTAAGTATGATATTATGGCTTGATTATGCCCTAAAGCAATCGGATTTGTAGATATTATTGTAAGATAACTGATTGTAGATATATTTACAAGTCTACATCTGCTTCTGGTCCCTAAAGTTGCAACAAGTACTATGCAAATGGACATCCTTAAACCTGCTACATGAGACCAAAGTTTATTAACATATTTGCCAGTGTTGAAGCTACTAGTTGGCGTTTGTTCAAAGTGTAGAAGGTGATACTTGATTAGAATCTTTTTCTGTCACTATACGCAACAATGCAACAAACTTATATTAATATCTGCAATCAGGCACCAACATTTTGTGCTTCAATTTACTTCAACTAATAATACACTAGTACATAAGAAAAGTTGAAACTTGAAACATAGAATACAGAACTGATGTTGGCAAATGAAAAAGAGGCCTATTTTATAAATAAACCAGTATTGTGATATGATTAGGAGTGTAGATCTATACATATGTTGGTTATTTGCATTACCACCAATGTAACATAATTTCATGCATATCACTTTCTTGAAATTTGTTTCAAGATCTTCTAGATTTGACTTTGAGCAAGCGAGTTATATTTGAAATCGTGCTTTAGTTTTTTTTTTTTTTTTTTTTTTTTTTTTTTTTTTTTTTTGAAGTTTTGCTTTGGATATATAATATAAAAGGTCTTATGGTGCCAAATCATGCCATGTCTTTGTTTACTCGGGAAATTTTCTTGTTTAAGACAGATCGCTTCCTTCAGCCAGCATGGGCCTAGGTTATTAGTTTATAGCATAAATGAATTTTGGTTTGATGGCAACTGAAAGTAAGTGAATCATAAAGTGAATAAAGATATATAGTTAAAGTAATGGCTGTCTTCTCTGTTTATTGTTTAATCATCAGAAAATATGCTCTGTTTTGATGTTTGAGCCTATGAAGTGACTGTAATTCTCTTGTTGATTTGTTTTATAGCTTGTCGCATCTGCCGATTGTGCTGGAGCTTTAGATGTCACTGATGATTTGAAGCATTTTCTGGTATGTGAACACAGTACTGCCTCACACTTGATCCTTGTTATATGAGCATCTGAATATATAGTTAATTGTTCTGTTTGTTGCTGTCATTTTATTAGAAGAATATGTTAATAGCTTAATGGCGTGGTAAATATAAATAATGCTGGTATTGAAATATGCTTAAGTAATTCTTAATTATTTATAAATTAAATTAAATTTCAGTAGACAACTAAATTACCGATTTTCTACTAAATACAGATTTTTGGATTCCTTAAAAGAGTAAGATCAAAGGATTTCTAGGGTTTTATGTACATAAATATGTAAAAGACATGGCTCATTAGCCTATTTATTCAATTGAGAATACACGGGCCTTAAAAACAATGTATTATTACTTCTTGTTCATGAAGCGCTCAAATGCGCTAAAGCGCCCTAGTCTGATGCACTAAGTTGAGAGGACTCAAATTTCAGTTTTATGTGAAACGAGGTGCTATATATGATCAAGTTAATAGATGCTATAATGTGTAAAAGTCTTAAGATTGATCCACCTCTTTATACTATTTGTATACTTTAGCTCGTGCTATGGTTCCCGAGAAAGGGCTTGGTTGTTATAATTGACAATGACATTGGTCAAATCCAATTAAATGTCTTGCCAATTCAGAACTTCAGGATGTTAATAATTAATGAGTTAGCAGTAGTTTTATTATTAAATAAAAAGGTTAAATATTGTTTATGTGCAATTTATTTACCGAATTCATAAACACTGATGATGTAGATGTCATGTGCATTATTTATGCTGTTGGTCAACTTTTTAGATCTTTGCCTGTCTCACGAGTTTGGTGTTCACTATCTTTGATGTTTAGTTACAATTATTTATTTTATTTTTTCAATTCATAGCATGTCTAATGTATCTAATCCTCTTTGAATATAGGATGGTGATCAACTGACCGGCCTACATTGTTTTCGTCACCTTGAGGATCATGTGGCTGCTGCAATAGATTCTGTAAATAGGTTAGCATATTTTTGTGTGTGTGTGTATTATGCTGATATGCATATATGAGGGCTATAGTATTTTTGAGGTATTTCATAGGACCAATCTGTATCCATTAGTTGGATTAACAATATCCTATAATATCATGGTTGTAAAAATTGGAATTGATCCCCAATTAATTGGTTTTGGGTATAAGGCCGTCCCGACTTGCCAAAATCGGTCAACGCCACTCAACGAGTAAAATTCAGCTAAAAGTCGGATTTAGTCGGCCAAAGTCACGCTTGGTCAACATTTTAATATGAATTAAAATTAGGGTTTTAGAGTATTTGAACAACTTAACGTTATGTTTATGTCTCTACAGTACACAAAGTTTATGTATGTTTATGGTTTTCTTCTGCATGTACACATATAATACTGAAATTTATTTTTATTTGAATGTATTAGAAGTCCAATCTAATTAAACCCCTGTTTGACAGATTAATCTCTACAAAGTCTGGCCGATTAATCCCCTATTAGTGACTTTTACAACCTTGCATATTATTAGTTATTAGTTATGACCATATGTTTGATTTATGTTTATTAAATTACATATACCCCTAACCACCATGAAAATGTCACGTTGAGCTTCTGTATAAGATACAATCACTTCATTGTCAATGTGTTTAAATGTTTAATCCATCTAGCTCAAATATTTGGTGGAGAAACATTTTAACCTGGTATTTTCCAGTTGAATTTAATCTTTAATAAAATTAAAAAATAAAAATATTTTGTTTAAACACAATAAGCGTATGTGATATTAAACTTAGTAGTAGATAAGTTCAGTGAACTGCTTGGATGCATAAGTAACTACTTTACATATGAAGTATTGTTGTATTCAGCCTTTGGTATACATAGCTTTCTCTGTTGTGACTTGTAGTGTTTATACTTGTAGCATTCTTTCAGCAGAGTTTTTACGTGTATCTATCAATGATGCTGGAGAAAAGGATGCGGTCATATTATCTAAAGCAAAAGCTATGATTACCTCTCCTATGAATGGAGAAGATAATGAAGTATGAATAAGTTGTATGCTAATTATTTTTGTCACTGATTGTGCATTGCACATCTGAGACTAATAGTGTTAATTGTGTGATGCAGGTACACTCGCATGAAGAAGATACATCTAGTTTCCATGATCGATTTCTACCTCTAATTATAGGTTTACTTAGAACTGTGAGCATCTCTATATATTTACTATTTAGTCTATTTGGGATATTTTAAATTGATGGTGTTACACTTTATACTATATATGTTGTCTCATGTATCTTTGTCTCATGTATCTTTGTGACTTGCAGGCAAAACTCCCTTCTGTTTTGAGAGTTTACCGTGATACAGTTACATCTGACATGAAAACTGCTATTAAGTCGGTTGTTGCGGATTTGCTTCCAGTTCTTCTTTCCAGATCATTGGACTCTGATTTTAAGTCAGGCGATCGTATTGTTGACGCAGACGGTGCGCATAACTTCTGTCTGCCTTAACTAGAATCTTTTTATCTGTTTAAACTAATAATTATATAATTATAATTATAATTATAATTATAATTATAATTATAATTATAATTATAATTATAATTATAATTATAATAATTATACATTTTAAAAGAAGTTGACAATACAATACAATGTAATAAAAATTGCCCATGATGAGTATTCTTGACTCCCCTTGGAGGCTGTGTGGGAGTTTGTTTACTTTATAACTTATTCTTCTTCAAACTATACAATAATTATAGAAAAATCAGAAATGCCTTTACTCAAATATTACGTGTTGGTGTAGGTGGAGGCTCATCACTTGCAAGTAAGTTGAGAAGCCTGTCATCTGAAGCCTTTGTTCAACTTCTTGGCACTATTTTCAAGATTGTACAGGTAATGTATACCTTATTGATTTCTCGTGCATCACCTTAATATGATTCAATGAATAGTTCTAGTCAGTTAGCTCAAACTTATCAAGTGAATAAACAAGGTTGAACAAGAAATATATATATATATATATATATATTGTTTCTTCCTTAAAGGGATAAATTTTATTAATTCTTCCATAGTGTTTTATATGGTATTATTCATGTGCTTGTTAAATGGTTCTTGTCTCCATACCCATTATCCTCATTATAATTTTTTTTTTCAAGCGAGCCCTCTTGTAGTATTCTTCTTAGACCATATATAACCCTGCCTGTGACGTCACAGGCAGATTGGCCACTTTTTGGCCAAAAAGTGCAATCTGCCTCTGACGTGGCAGTGTCACCCTCTGACACCAAAATAACCCTGACGCCCCTCCAGTGTCAAATAGGTCCCACCAGTTTTATTTTTTCTTTTTCTTTTTTTATTTTATTATGCATACAAATTATATTACATATAATTAAAAAACATATAAAAATTAACCATTACATAAAAAATTAACCATTACATAATTTATTGTGTTTGATGTGTTAAAAATGATAGGTTTTGATGGGTTTATATAGAAAAGAATATAAATAATTCAAATTAAAAAAACAAAACAAAACAAAACAAAAATCATTTGAATGAAAGTGTTAAAATGAGAGAAAAAATTGAGTTTGATGTGTTAAAAATGATAGGTTTTGATGGTTATATATAAAAGAAAATAAATAATTTAAATAAATAAAAAAAACAAAAACAAAAAAAAAAAAAAATTAATGAAAGTGTTAAAATGAGAGAAAATATTGAGTTTGATGGGTTAAAAATGATGGGTTTTGATGTGTTTATATAAAAAAGAATATAAATAATTTAAATAAAAAAAAACAAAAACAAAATTAAAATCATTAAAATACGTGGACCAATCAGAAACCCTGACGCATTTTTTTTTTTTCGTGAAAAAGTTGACTGACGCCCCTCCCGCGTCAGCCGTAACGCCCCACTAGGGGCGTCAGGGGGCATCACCCACTGCCAGCGCGTTTGACGGGACCCCTCTGACGCCGCGTTAAAAATGGTCTTACCAAATTACCAATTAATTCTTGGAACTAAGTGTGTATCTGTACTCCTTGAATGTAACCTTTCTCATTCATCCTAAATTACATAAGAGGAAGGCAAAACATATGATTTTATGCCATATTCAAATGTTATATGTTGGCTGGGCCAAAGTAGTAATATTATCTGTTGTGCTAAGTCCTATAAAAGTGGTCCACGTTTATTGATACTTTGAAAATTTTGCTTTATCATTAAAGTTAGCGTACCAATAAAATGTAACTTGATTTATATTCTACTAGTGAATGCAGGCACACTTACTTCGAGCTGCTGAAGTTAAAAAAGCTATTGAGTGGATAATGTCGAACCTTGATGGACACTATGCAGCTGACTCGGTCGCTGCTGCAATTGCTCATGGTGCTTTAAGCGCAGAATTGGATTCCGTGGGTGACGCTCAATCTTTTCCTCTTTCATCTCAAAGGAACGTGATCAAGGTTAACCCACTCCAGCCAAAATGGAACGATGCTACAACCTCATCAAATTTGTCAAAAAATTTCAGGTGATCTATTTTCATTCTGCTTTTGCTTATATATATTTTCATCAGGTCAACCCACCCAACTTGACCCGCCCAGTTTGCATCATATAGAAAATAGTATTCCGTCCAAGGTTGCAAAATCGCTACTCGGGGAGTACTCGGTCGAGACTTTTTAGGGAGTACTCGGGGAGTACCCGGATGTTGACTAAGTTTGACTTTTACCGATTTTGATTGACTGATTTTTCTAGTAAATCCGAGTTTTGACCGATTTTCTGAGTAATCGCGGGTTTGGGCGAGTTTGACCAAGTTTGACTGAGTTTGACCGAGTACTCGTTGGCTATGTTGCCACCTATAAGCTTATTAACACTTGCAATGTTCGCCTCAACAGAGCTGATGTGTTAAGAGAGAACACAGAAGCAGTTTTTGCCGCTTGTGATGCCGCTCACGGAAGATGGGCAAAGCTGCTCGGCGTCCGTGCTCTTCTCCATCCGAAGCTGAGGCTACAAGATTTTCTACACATATACAATGTGTCTCAAGAATTTGTTACTGCAACAGAGAAGGTACAAAATAGTTTCAAGTTAAAATTAATATCATTTAATCATTCTTATCTATATGTGGTTATGATGTGAATTTATGCTAACATAAACAGATTGGTGGAAGGTTGGGATACAGCATCCGCGGAACATTGCAGTCTCAAGCCAAAGCTTTTGTTGATTTCCAACATGAATCTCGGGTAATCTTTAGTTTGCCGAAGTTCCATTTCTGGTCGGGAACTTGCTTATGCTCAGTCAATCGGTTCGTAATAGTTCTTTTCATTGTTATATTGTAGATGACAAAACTGAGAGCATTGCTTGATCAAGAAACATGGGTTGAAGTAGATGTTCCTAATGAATTTCAAGCTATTGTGGATTCTTTATTTAGTATGGATTCTTTAAATGGCGAGTCGGATGATGGAAATGTAGATACTACTGGAAAGGTAAAGTTATGTACTTCTTCTCTCTTAAGGACTGATAGAATAAAGTTAGTGTGACAACTTTTTTTTTGTGTGTTTGTTTCTTTGATGGATGTTGTAATTTCTTTATTGCAGGTTAACAATGTTAATACAAAGCACGAAAACGAAAAATCTTCTACTCATTTGATTTCTTACAGAGGTGTTGGGTATCACATGGTAAACTGGTTAGTAACCTTGCACACCATCATTTTATCCTACAACTGTATAAACTAGAGTTGTATAAACTAGAGGGGGGTAGCGGGTAATCCTTGTACTATGGTTTGGAGTTTTATAGATCTGATACATTTTTTATACATACATAGCTTGTCAATTATGATTAGTAGAAAGTTATATTTTTCAGTAGTATTCTAATAAAATCATATAGAAAGATCAAGAGTTTTATGTGTGAAGAATAAACTTTAGGTGACATTAACCTGATCGGCCTGTTGACTAGTTAGTTGCTTATGTACGCTTTGTGATGTACAACACCATCATGTAGGTACCCGTGTGAACCATCATTTCTATTGACATGCACCTGTGTGAATTTGGGCAAGTTTTTTTTATATTAGTTATGATCTATTTGTTTGACAGCGGCTTAATCTTGCTGAAGTTGCTATCAGAGTACATTGACATGAACACTGTTCTGCCGGCACTTTCCTCCGAGGTTATTCATCGTGTTCTTGAAATGTTGAAATTCTTCAACACAAGGGCTTGCCAGCTTGTTCTTGGTGCTGGTGCCATGCAGGTAATTTCATTTATAGATCTATCTATTAAAATATTTATATATTATTATGTATACATTTTGGATATTAATGAGTATAAATTCCATTCCATCTCTTCTTTATGAAGTTGATTCATTTGTTCTAGGTAATGGGTTGTAATTCTGTTTAATCGGTATTGCAGGTCTCTGGTTTAAAGTCAATTACAGCTAAACATTTGGCGCTGGCGAGTCAAGTTATCAGTTTTGTGCATGCTATCATTCCTGGTATGCCCTGTTTACTTCTGTTGATGTTTCAATTGATTGTATTAGACGTCATCATATATATAATGGCCTTGGGTGCATATGTTAAGGCTATTATTTTAATATATTTCTTCAATGAGAATACATTTTTACTTATATTAATAACTTGTTTTTCCTGTGCGTATCTAAGAAATTAGGAGGATTCTTTTCTTGAAAGTACCTGAGACACGTAAAGGATTACTTATATCAGAAATTGACCGAGTCTCACAGGTAGTATTCTTAACGTAATGCACATAATGAGAGCATTAGTTACCTTATAGTTTATCATTGATATATCTTCGGAAATGAATTTTAGGATTATAAAGTGCACCGAGATGAGATACACACAAAGCTGGTGCAAATAATGAGGGAAAGGTTGTTAGTTCATCTTCGTGGACTGCCACAGATTATTGAAACATGGAACAGGGTCGATGAAACCGATGCCCTACCTAGTCAGTTTGCTCGATCACTCTCAAAGGTAATTTAATGTACATTCGATTCATTTATAGGATATTGGCTGTAGTTGGCAATATGCTAGTATACAACACGCCTCTCTCTCTGTTCCTATGATAATTAACTTATTATTGAATTTCATCTTTAATTTGTATATTACATATGTTTTTAGGAAGTTGGATATCTTCAACGCGTACTTTCTCGGACTTTGCACGAGGCCGATGTTCAAGAGATATTCAAGTGAGCCTTTATTATCATATTCAAGCGAAATTGTGTTAGCTTATTAAAAGGCTAGATATAACAAACATATTATATTCACTAATATTGCTATTAACAAATTTAATTGTGGTGGTTGTATTTCTCTTGCAGAGAAGTGACTATCATCTTCGACATACAAATCTCTGATGCTTTTTCAACTGTGGATTTTAGCACTCCACAAACGAAAGCCAGGTACTTAAACTTATTCGTGGTGTTTTATGTTTACCCTGTAGATGAATGATCATTACTCGTTGCAAATCTAACGTATTAAAGTTTTTACATTGATACCATCTTCTTGTAAATCATACGTACAAATATAATAAATATGTGTGATCCTTTGGGTTAGAAGGTAATTACAATCCATTTACCTAATTGAGGGTGTATAGTATTACATTTTACACCCAACGGTGCAATATCTCAATCATGTTAGATCTAAACGCCCTTTGAAACAAATCAAATGGGCTCAAAAGCTGTCCAAAGTGTATTCAGTTGCTAAATCATTGTAGATTAGAAAATAATTAAATTGATTCTTCTTGGCATCATATTTAGTTCCAAAATAATTACATATAATTTTAATAGTGTAACCGAAAAGTGTGGGCCAGTCACCCCCCCCCCCCCCCCCCCCCCCCCCCCCCCCCTCCCCCTCTGATACATTTGAATAAGGTGCTTGTTTTGTGCCCGACCTGTCCGTATGCCTTTCAACTTTGGTTAAACGGTTGTAGGCTAGTAGCTATTCTTGGTTTGTTAATCTTATGAGACATGATTCTGATCTCAATCTTTGTTGCAGGCTTAATCGAGATATTGAGCACATTCTTGGATGCATTAGATCATTGCCTTCTGCCAAGTTAATTGAGCCTGGGACCCCGATTGCAGGACAACTCGAGTCCTTGGTCCAAAAAATATCTGCTGAAACGGAACAATCGTAAATGGTATATTAGCTAATCTCAATGAACATTCACAAAGACCGATCACATTGTGCAAATGACTCAAGGTAAGGTCTTTTCAGACAACTTTTTTTTTTTTTTTTTTTTTTTTTTTTGATATTAACTTTTTTATAGATATTTATTGGCATCGCAGGTGCTTCATCTTTGCAATTATTAATACAAATTTTGTGAGGAGACTACTTATGGCAGTAGGAATACGGGAATGTATGTATAATTTAATGGTACAGAAGATGTAACAGGTTGTTTGATTTTGTTGGTAGTGAATTTGATTTGTTGTTGAAAAAGATAAACGTTGGTTACAATTTTCTGTATTGATCCCAGCAGTACAATCAAGGACAATTTTGAAGATTTGATACACATGAATATAAACCCAAATTGAAATTGAATGATATGCATTGAAGTCGCCTTAGATTTATGGTTTTTTATATGAATTCATATAGGGAAAATTTCATTAAAAAGTAACATTTTTACCTCAGTTTCATTATTTAGATAATCTATGTTTATTTTGACGTTTAAAAGGTTGTCTTAAAAAGATTGTTTTATCAAATGTTAATAGAACTCTGTTAAAAATTTAACGATGCTTCATTTTTTTTAAGTAAATCATATGCAAGCTTAATCATTGACACTTATTTGAGGATATGGAAGACCTCGTGAATGATGATTTTTACGAACGGGATATTAACTTAATTTTCGTTATGTTAGTAATATGATCGTAAAAGATTAACGGCACACGTATGTGCTAATTATCAGGCTTGCACATGTTCTTTATCCTTAGGTAAGTGCCAATGATTAATTTTAAATATGGTTTACTTTTAAAAAATAAAAATAAAGCATTGTTAATTTTTTGATAGAGTTTTAACTTAAAAGTAACGAAACTCTTCTTTTTATTATTATTTAATAAAACAATTATTTAAACGTCAAAATAAATATAAATTACCCATTGGTAAAAATGTTACCTTTTAATGTAATTTGCCCATTCATATATCGATCTCAGGTTTCTATTTATCATCATTACATGCACAACCATTCAAATTGAAACAGTATATGTACAATTCTTTTCGATCATCATCTCTAGGTTATCAACATTAATATGTAATGTGTAATATATAATATGTATGCGTATGTGAATGTGTGTATATACATATATAAACATATGTTCTTGTACACATTACATTTATAGACGTGTTAAAATGCTTTTAAAATGGGAATGTTGAACGATCAATGATCTTATTTGAATCATATAAATTGTCAAATTCTCAAAATTGAAATATTCACAACTCAAATCTGTACATAAATGATTATGATAATGTTGACTTCAATACTTAATTCAAATGTTATTCAACGTTATTTATTGCAATATAGAAGAGTAAATTATAGATGATTGACCTGCATATCTAATATCAGTAAAGATGGCTTCTATTCAAATCTCAATAGCAACACATTGAAGTAAAAGGAAAGGTCGAAAGCGGTATGAGATAGCCCTGTTAGGACGTATACATGTGATAAAAATACTTGCTCTTCCTGCATAACTTGAATGAAAATTTTCATTCGTTTATATTTGTGATTTGGTTATGTTTTATCTTAAACGGGGCAAACTAGTTAAAATTATAGCGAGAAAAGGAACAGGTCAAACATATTGATATTTTAAGTTTATGTGTACTGCAGAACACTTGACATAACATTCTTTTTCTAAGATTTTGCTTATAATTGCAATTAATCTAATCAAAATAACCACAATATCATAGCATAAATAACCATAACATTCTTTTTCTAAGATTTTGCTTATAAATTATAAGATTAATTGCAATTATAAGTTATAATTGCAATTAATCTAATCAAAATAACCATAATATAGTGGCAGTGCCTTAACCAGGGACATATTCGATTGTGCTTGAAAATTAGTTTGACCCGTTACCTAACCTGCCCGTGTTACCACCTTGGAATAATTATTACATCAAATTTGAAATATGTGTTAGAAATAAAATAGAATGTTGGGATCAAGCTCATCATTTCCCATTATTACAAAAGCAACCTTTTACAAAAAGGAGAACATACTTTATTTTCTTAATGATTTAGGCATAGAGCCGTTTGGCTATTTTCTGTATAAGATAGCATTTATCTTCCAAATGTAAAGACAACTGAATTCAGTCAAAATATTCATATTCAAAGCAAATACAATTACAATTCTTATTTTGAACATGGTATCAGAGCAAGTGTTGATGATCTAGGATCATTCAAATCACTGCAACTCAATCATTTGCCTTCTTCTTTTTTTTTTTTTTTTTGAGTGGTTATCATGTCTGGAAACGATGACATCCAAACTCAAAACACCCAACTTATCACAGAATTAACTAGTCAATTGGCTAGAAATCTTCAAACCAACAATGAAAATCAATCACAAAGGCATCCTGATTCTTTAAAAATCAGTGTTACCCTTAACAACTCAAATTATTCACTTTGGTCTCGTATGATCAAGGTTGCCATCGGAGGTAAATCCGAGGCCCTCCTCAATCACTTAACAGAAGATCAACCAACAAGCAACAACCAGAAGTGGAACCAGGAAGACTTGGTGGTCTTTTCCTGGATCATTCAAATCATAGAGCCACAGATTGCAAGCAATCTTACTCAGTTTCCAACAGCAAAAACACTATGGAATGCTCTAATAACAACCTACAGTTCTGGAAAAGACAAGCTGCAAACCTTTGATTTACATGTCAAAGCCAACAATATCAGGCAAGATGGTAAATCAATTGAAGAACTGTGGTTGAAATTGCAAGGAATCTGGGGTGAAATCGACATAAGAGATCCAAATCCAATGGAACATCCGAATGATATTGTCAAGTATAATAACATCAGGTCAGAACAAAAACTATTCCAGTTTTTAAATTCTTTAGATCATAAACATGACAATATCAAACGTGAGCTATTAAGAACCGATCCATTACCCACTGTCGAAGGAGCTTACGCTGCCATTCGAAAAGAAAATGCACACCAATTTATATTTAACAATAAAACGGATGCCCTTACCCAATCTGGCATAGCCACTGGCCTGGTAGCACCGGCATCAAAATTCAAGGATTTCGACGGCCATGGGTTGCTATCAAGAAATCAACAGCGCCGGTCAGACTCCACGTCATCATCCCGGGATAAAGACAACCTTAAATGTACAGAGTGTGGTATGAAACGACATACCAAAGATCAATGCTTCAGAATCGTTGGATATCCCGATTGGTGGCCTGATGGACACAAAAAGGGAAAAGCTTCGATGGTAACGACGGCTACAACCAGAGGCAAACAAGGAGATAACGAAACCGGCACCACCTCTCAAGGTGGTTTTGGTTTACTTGCTGCCGATCCACCATCATCATCATCATCCGGTGAAGGTAACAAGGGGTTGGGATTAGGGTTTAAATTCCCAAATTTCATACCCACCAACATAAATAAAGTGGGTAGGGTAAAAAGAGATAATGGGATAGATGATACTGGTTCAAAGTCGACACCCACCAACATAAATAAAGTGGGTAGGTTAAAAAAAGATAATGAGATAGATGATGAGTCGACACCCACCACCGAAAATAATGCCTCAAATAATAAATATGTGGACCCAAATAATATTCTTGTAAAAATAACAAAACTTTTGTTAATAAAACGTTTTTAAACAAAACTTGTTTTAAACAAAACTTTTTTAAAACAAAACTTTTTTTAAATAACACTAAAGATTTTAAAGTTAAAAATAACGTTTCGTCAACTAATATTGTTTCAAATAAAACCAAAAGTAATGAGTGGATTATTGATTGTGGTGCCACCGATACTATGACTTTTAATAAAAATGATATTATTATAAATACAAAACCAACCAAAACCAAAATTAAAACCGCTAATGGCGGTATTTGTAGAGACCCGTCCTAAACCATCCGGACGAAGTCCATATCGATTATAAACGATTCATAACAGTTGATTACATCGCGAGGTACTTGACCTCTATATGATACATTTTACAAACATTTCATTCATTTTAAAAGACAAATTACATTTCATTGAAAGTTGACGACATGTGTACCATTTCATAATACATCCAACTATAATTGACTTAATAATGATCTTGATGAACTCGACGACTCGAATACAACGTATTTTGAAATATGTCATGAATGACTCCACGTAATATCTAATATGAGCAAATGCACAGCGGAAGATTTCTTTCGTACCTGAGAATAAACATGCTTTAAAGTGTCAACCAAAAGGCTGGTGAGTTCATTAGTTTAACATAAATAATCATTTCATAATTTTAATAGACCACAAGATTTCATATTTCCATTTCTCATAAACATACGTCCCATGCATAGAGACAAAAATATCATTCATATGGATTGAACACCTGGTAATCGACATTCACAATATGCATATAAGAATATCCCCATCATTCCGGGATCCTCCTTCGGACATGATATAAATTTCGAAGTACTAAAGCATCCGGTACTTTGGATGGGGCTTGTTGGGCCCGATAGATCTATCTTTAGAGTTCGCGTCAATTAGGGTGTCTGTTCCCTAATTCTTAGATTACCAGACTTAATAAAAAGGGGCATATTCGATTTCGATCATTCAATCATATAATGTAGTTTCGATTACTTGTGTCTATTTCGTAAAACAGTTATAAAAATTGCGCATGTATTCTCAGCCCAAAAATATAAAGGGTAAAAAGGCAAATGAAACTCACGCTTATAAATATTGTAAAATAGTTATTAAAACATTGCATGTATTCTCAGCCCAAAAATATATATAAAAAGGGAATAATGAAACTCACGCATATAAATATTGTAAAACAGTTAATAAAGCATTTGCATGTATTCTCAGCCCAAAAACGTAAAGAGTAAAAGGGAGTAAATGAAACTCACAATATTGTATTTTGTAGTAAAAATACATATGACGACTTGAGCAAGTGTAGGGTTGGCCTCGGATTCACGAACCTATAATATTTATATATATTAAAACATATAAATGTAGTCGACCAAATTTATTCTTAGTTTATATATTTTATATATTTAATTTGTAATAAATGTATTCTTATTTAGAAAATATTTATTTAATATAATAATATTGTTAATATGAAGATAATAATAATAATATTTTGTTATTATATTTATATAGATATAGATGTTAATAAATAATTATACTAATCATTATAATAATAATAATAATAATAATAATAATAATAATAATAATAATAATAATAATAATAATAATAATAATAATAATATTAATGATCATAATAAAAGTACTTAATTATTCATTTAAATCATATCTTAATTATAATTTTAATCATTCTCATTTTAACATTTGTATTTATATTTTTTTATTTTTATATTTATAATCTTACCAATAATCCTACATTCATAATCTTAATTATATTATTAATGGTAAAATCAATATCAATATTAATGTAATAATAATAATAATAATAATAATAATAATAATAATAATAATAATAATAATAATAATAATAATAATAATAATAATCATAGAACTACCTTAAAAGGGAAAGCTTCCAAAAATAACGGCTTTGCTTGGGCTCAAACTCTAGACCTCTCGCTTAACACTAACACTCCTAACCAATGGTCCACTCGATCCATTCTTGTAATTATTCGTTCGTTTAATAATTTAACCTATGCTAACTGTTATCATTTTCAATCATACGCATCACCATCACCTTCGTTTGTTAACAGCAGTAGTGAACATCTTTATCTTTTAATTATCTCCTCCACCATCAAGGAATCATAACAGTATCATCATCTCCAATTATCATACATCATCATCATCGTTTTATGACATCATGATCATCATTCGTTTACAATCATCATTATCATCATCAATCTTTACAATACACACCATCATCATCGTAAATTCAATAAACATCACGCTATCATCTTATCGTCACCTACATGATCTTCATAATCGTTAATATAGTATCATTCTTCGTCCATCTTCTTGATCTTCATACGCGAATCATTATCATAAACTCATTCCATCACTTCATTCTTGTTATTTCATGTATCATATTCATCGTCGTCCCTCTTATTCTTAATCATCACCATGTCACAAATTAACAGAATTAAGATTCACGAGTTGCAGCAACATTGAATTCGGCTCATGCATATGTCGGCCCAACTACCATTTCACAACCCAATTAGTTAAACTCTTTTTAGTTATATGGTTTAAAAAAAAAAAATGACCCAAGTAATAACCAAGAAAATCTCGGCCCACCCTAGCAAATCGGGTAGCCCAAGAATAACTCTACAATTTGCTACAGTTGCATACTTCGTTCATTTTTTTTTTAAATCACAGCTGGTTGTAATGTTGATGAGGACCTTTGTTTATATAAAAAAATAATATAACCATTGATATCATTGCCTCCACTTGGTCGGCCATATGTAAAAAATGCCAAAAGCAATTTCCATTATTATGTCCTAAACATCTATCACTTTGTATATTTAATCAATATTCTTGAGCTGTGTTCGATAATAAAAAGGACACAAGAATCATTTGAAGGGTTGTGACTTGTGAGTGTTGGAGTTCAACGTAAACAACATTAAAAAAAAAATAATAGAGAAATGAAGGTTTACAAGGATAAGAGAAAGTGAGATGGTGATTCATAAAGAGAAAATATAATGATAGTGGTTGTTCCAGTGGTTTTGTTCAACCAAGAAGAAACAGAATAATGGCAACAGTAGTGTGGCGAGTGGTTTATGCAGGTTTACAATTGCAGTTGCAGCATTGCGAGAAAGAAGAGAAAGGCAGCTGAAAGATGTTGTGCAAAGCCTGATTCGAATTAAAGAAGAAAAGAATTGTAAAGTGGGTTCTAGTTTCATGTATGACAAAACATAAACGTTTGGGTATTACAATGGTGATGGGTGGTCAGGGAGAAATACAAAGGTGGTTATAGTTCAAATGGTGTTGTTTGAAAGTGATTAGGTGATGGGTGTCTAAAACCGTAATAAGAGAGAGAGAGGTCGAGATGATGGTGGAAGAAGGTGGTAGGATGGCGGTTTGATAATGGGTTTGATAGAAGGTTTGGATGGTGACTCGAACAGTAGAAAAGGAAATGGGTTTATGGTGGTTTGGTTCCATGGTTCTTTTAAGTAGGTTATAGATAGATGATGGTGAGGACGGTTAAATGGGTTTACGGTGGTTGTAATGAAGGTGAACCTCGGCCAAACCCGTGAACCAGATGAGAATGATGATACTAAAATGTTGATGAAGAAATTTGTGTCGTGTATATTGTAGTAAAGCAAGAAAAGAGTGTGTTATATATATAAAGTTAATAATAATATAATAATAAGATATTCTGATCCAAAATGCAAAAGTTTAAGAGAAACAGTGAGAATCTTGGAGTAATCCAATTCTCAATCACGGATGGAATAATATGAAGTGGGTTTGTCATGCAGATAATTGAACAATCATCAAACAAGTTGATGATAGAAATAATAAAATATAATTAATAATCGTGTAAGAATAATATAGCAGCCCCAAATTTGGATTACTCTACCGACACCCAATTCGTGGAGTATTAAATCGTGCTCCGTTGATAATCAGTGACGGATAAATGTACTCAGAAAATTCTCATATTTTTAAATTAATTATATTTATTTATTTTGGTCAATATGGTTTAAAATTCAATCATTAAATTTAATAAATAGAATTACATCAACTGTCCCTCTCGATTCTGGGTAAAATATGAAAAATGTTGAAATTTATTAATTAGCTTTTAAATATATTTTTAATAAGCCTAAAATTCATATAGCTCATTTTCGGATCACTGTTTATTTTAAAATCACATAAGTTCATTTATAACTTGTTTATTATCAATCGAATGATAATTGAGTGTTACTATCATTTTTCAAATAAATTCTAAACTATATATATTCAATACACTTTATTTATATATATAGATACTTTTAAAATAATAATCATTATAATATCCTATTTTTATTTTACTTTACATAAATAAATTTTAGTAACAACAACATACAATATTTAAACTTATGTTTCCAATTATATATATATATATATATATATATATATATATATATATATATATATATATATATATATATATATATATATATATATATACACCTATCAAGTTACAATTAATTGTTCGTGAATCGTCGGAACTTGTCGAAGGTCAAATGATTTCATAAAATAGTTCAAAAATTTTGAAATTCAATTTAATAGACTTTTCTTATCATGTCGAAACCATATAAAGATTAAGTTTAAATTTGGTCGAAAATTTCCGGGTCGTCACAGTACCTACCCGTTAAAGAAATTTCGTCCCGAAATTTGAGTGGAATGGTCATGGATGACAATAAGTATGTTTTCATGACAAATATGAGCTGATAAATAGAGTTTTATTATCATTGAGTAATATAGATAAATCGATTCGATTATGTGAAGCGTACGAGTGAAGCTGTCTCAAAAGGAATGGAATGAGAAAATCAGTTTCGTCCTAACTTTTGACGTTGTCTTAGTTGAATTCCGGAATTCAAGGGATTTAAAGAAAATCTCCTAAATCCCAAAGATTTGTTTCTTCGGCGAATAAGGAAATTAGGATCTCTCTAATTAAATGCGGAGATCTGTCTTGATTTCACTATCAAATATTTCACTATAAATTAACTTCTTCCGTTTCGTATCATTTACCATTCCTATACTAAATTCTCAAATTCAAAAGATTATGACAATGCTTAATCCAGTTCTAATCCTTGTCCTTATTCTTACTATCTGAACAATTATTCTCCTTTTCCATCTTCACCAGAGGAATCTGCTTACTTCTTCTTTTCCTTTGGTGTGATAGTGCTTTTAATTCTCCCGTGTCTTTATGTTACGATAAACATTGATATACACGGTTTGTAATTTATGTGTTGTTATCGGGCTTTATATTCTCCCTTTTATTTCAAAGTCCCTATTTCTGTCTTCTATAATCATTGACATTCACAGTTAATGCCCTCTTTTATTTGCTGCGATTTATACCTCAATTTCTATTTTGGAGTTTTTGTCCTTTCGTTTCTCCTTCTTGCGATTAAGCATTTCTTGTAATGGTCCAGAATTCACAGATATGAATTTCGGAATGAACATAGTTAATGTTCTAAGAAGGAAATCGTAATGGCACGATTTTGTTTTGTTAAATTACTAGAATTCAAGAGAAAAGATAGAACTATCAAGAAATTATGTTCTTGATATGTTTATAGAACGTAAAAGTCGTGTAACATGGCTCATGATGACGGTAGGATCTGTGAATCATCACGTTCCATTAGAAACTTAGCATGACTTACTGTAATATAATCAAGTTGATCAAGTGTCATTATATTATACTAACTCATGCTTCAGTTCCCAACATTACTTCAAAAACATTCATATTTTAAACTCGAAGGTTTCAGAATTTAGAACTAAAATAGTTTCTTATATGATGTGATACAGATAGCGCGAAGAGATAAATGATTTCAGATAAGATTAATTATGAAAATATCTTCAAAAATATGGAGGATATTTATAATGGAAGATACGATGATATCTTAGAATTTCCAATATCGATGGATGATGATGAAGATTTGTCCGTAACAGTGTAGAATCAGGAGCAAGTTATTCATTAATGACTTCAGCAGATACTGAATCATTTGGATTCTTTGAAGGCAGGTTTAGTCTTTGCGATTTGTCCACAGCCTCCTTCATGATTTGCTCAATCCATTTATTAGTTCTAACTTTTCTGAGCTTTGCCAACATACTATTCTTTCCCATCAAACTTCTGACGGTTAAGGTCATTTACGGTTGTCTACAATTTATGCTGCTTCATTCAGCTTTTTCAAAACTCAAAGAACTGATTCGTAGGCTAGAGTGCTTTTCAGAGTTTCAGAATGAAAGATCATAATTCTAAGAGATAAATGTTATATGTATACATATAACTATTGATGTAGAAATGCGGCGAGATTTAAAATATTGATTGCTGATTACCAGAAATTGATATGGCAATTCTCGTTACAAGATGTGGATGAATATATGATAGGGTTTCGGTGAATGTAATGATTTTTCAGAAAGTCAGAGATTAATGGAGTTGCTGGTAAGTTTACTGATAATGTGGTGGAATATAAACGGTTCCCCGATAAAGATGACGAAAGGCAACTTGTATATCACGGTTATAATAAGGCTAATCCGAATGAAAGTCGAAGTTGATTTGCTGAAGCTGTGACAAAATTGGCTAATTTGGAGAGGGATTGTAAAGTTACTTTCGATAATAACAACGCCAAAAGAGCTAGCACAGATACGTGTTAAACGTTTACTCAGTTTCCGAGAGTTTTCCAGGTTCATAACTATACGCATCAATCTTTTCTTCCGTAGATGAAGTGCGGTTGGTTCATCCTCTCGATTGAGGTGTTTTCAAGAATTATGAAAGGTTTGAACGCAGATTGTAATCGTCAAGATATAAATGAGTTTTAAGTTGAAATCAAGTGGCAAACTTGAAGAATTGTTTAGTTTCATATGTTATAATCAATATTTTAATTCATTTTAATTGTCCAATATTATTTGTCCACAGTCGATAGTCCACAGTTAACGGTCCAATCATTCATATATAGTTTAATATATAATATTCCAATTAATTAATACGTATCGTGACCCGTGTACATGTCTCAGACTCGATCACAACTCAAAGTATATATATTATTATAGAATCAACCTCAACCCTGTATAGAGAACTCGATCATTACTGCATATAGAGTGTCTATGGTTATTCCAAATAATATATATATATATATATATATATATATATATATATATATATATATATATATATATATATATGCGTCGATATGATATGTCAAAACCTTGTATACGTGTCCCGATATTTAAAGTGTGTAAAATAAATACAGAAATTAAATGATGATAAAATAAAATGCGTAAGGTAAATAACAGAAATTAAATGGCGATAAATAAAATTGCGATAATTAAATTGTGATAAATAAACTGCGATAAATAAAATGTAAACAGTTAGCTAGGAACAGTTAGCTAGGATTTTGTTAGCGTGGATTCTTAATAGAATTTCTCATAGTTAATTCGTTTGTTTCTAACAAATTTTATTTTGTCCAATGTTTTCTTCATTATGCCACTTGTTGGATTCTAATAAGTCAAAATCCAATATTAAATTGAGTGAAAATGGTTATTCTGCGGTGAACGGATACGTATATCTGTGGATATAAGTAGGATATTAAATGACTGTTGAATTAGATTCGAAGAAGGTACAGTGTAACTTATAAATGTGAAATCTAAATATTCCTAGGGTATTACCTACCCGTTAAAATATTTTCACCATTAACAGTTTGTACGAAAGAATTTTTAATTATAATCTTTATAAAAATATATATACATATATATTTTCTTCAGATGTAATCATGGATTCATGAATTAATATGATATTAATCTCATTTGATTTTCCATTAGAACAAGAATATATAATCTCTAAAACATTAGAGATTACATTATCGCTATGTCGAACGAAGATAAATGATGTAGAACGTCATGTAGAACGATGATTATACTCGAGGTACAGAATGAGATGTCGAAGCTGGTGACGCAGATGTTGTTGTTGGTGGTACTAGTGCTGTTGGTGCTGAGGCTGGTGATGTTACTGGTGTTGGTGATACTGCTGGTGCTTGCAAATTGTGTACCATGCCCTCTAAAGTTAACACTCGAGCTCGGAGTTCTTTAACTTCTTCTACTAACCCTGGTTGGTTATCAGTGTGAGGTAGAGGTCGGATATCTTCTCTAGTTCCATTAATGGTAGCCTCAAGACGAAAAATTCTTGCAAAAAGGGTATAAACGGTGTTGCGAACAGGTTCACCGATGAGCGGGTCGAGTACACCAAGGTTAGGTGGTAGATTCGGTTCATGATATGGAGTACCTTCTTCCCTTCTCCATAAGGTGAGTATGTCGCGAACCCACCCCCATTTTATCCAGTAATCACTGTAGTTGATTGATTGGGGTGCTCCTGTCACGCTGTCTTCCGAGTCAGAGGAACGTGGTCGATTCGTAGAGGCCATCTTACGCGATCACAGAAAAGATTTTTGATATGAAGAGTTTAGTGACAGCAATTGATAGTTGGATGTATTCTCAATGCATAAGATGCATGGATATATATAGTACCAGGATCCCTTAAATTACGGAGAAATTTACGAGAGATATCAGGCAAGGTCTACAGTAACAGATACGCTAAGATATGAATTGTCAGATACGCTAAGATATGAATTTTGTCTATACACTATTCATGCAGTCAATGCAGTAAAACGTGTCTAGACTAAGAATAATGAGCAGGTAATTTCCTAAGGATGATAAGCAGATGATTTCCAACAAAAATGATAAGCAAAACTTTTGACATGCAGACACGGTCGAAGTCCAGACTCACTAATGCATCCTAACGACTATCAGTTAGACACACTAATGCAAGACCTGGTTCACTAAGACCACCGCTCTGATACCAACTGTAGAGACCCGTCCTAATCCATCCGGACGAAGTCCATATCGATTATAAATGATTCATAACAGTTGATTACATCGCGAGGTACTTGACCTCTATATGATACATTTTACAAATATTTCATTCGTTTTAAAAGACAAACTTTCATTTCATTGAAAGTTGACGACATGTGTACCATTTCATAATACATCCAACTATAATTGACTTAATAATGATCTTGATGAACTCGATGACTCGAATGCAACGTCTTTTGAAATATGTCATGAATGACTCCACGTAATATCTAATATGAGCAAATGCACAGCGGAAGATTTCTTTCGTACCTGAGAATAAACATGCTTTAAAGTGTCAACCAAAAGGCTGGTGAGTTCATTAGTTTAACATAAATAATTATTTCATAATTTTAATAGACCACAAGATTTCATATTTCCATTTCTCATAAACATACGTCCCATGTATAGAGATAAAAATATCATTCATATGGATTGAACACCTGGTAGCCGACATTCACAATATGCATATAAGAATATCCCCATCATTCCGGGATCCTCCTTCGGACATGATATAAATTTCGAAGTACTAAAGCATCCGGTACTTTGGATGGGGCTTGTTGGGCCCGATAGATCTATCTTTAGAGTTCGCGTCAATTAGGGTGTCTGTTCTCTAATTCTTAGATTACCAGACTTAATAAAAAGGGGCATATTCGATTTCGATCATTCAACCATATAATGTAGTTTCGATTACTTGTGTCTATTTCGTAAAACAGTTATAAAAATTGCGCATGTATTCTCAGCCCAAAAATATAAAGGGTAAAAGGCAAATGAAACTCACGCTTATAAATATTGTAAAATAGTTATTAAAACATTGCATGTATTCTCAGCCCAAAAATATATATAAAAAGGGAATAATGAAACTCACGCATATAAATATTGTAAAACAGTTAATAAAGCATTTGCATGTATTCTCAGCCCAAAAACGTAAAGAGTAAAAGGGAGCAAATGAAACTCACAATATTGTATTTTGTAGTAAAAATACATATGACGACTTGAGCAAGTGTAGGGTTGGCCTCGGATTCACGAACCTATAATATTTATATATATTAAAACATATAAATGTAGTCGAACAAATTTATTCTTAGTTTATATATTTTATATATTTAATTTGTAATAAACGTATTCTTATTTAGAAAATATTTATTTAATATAATAATATTGTTAATATAAAGATAATAATAATAATATTATTTTGTTATTATATTTATATAGATATAGATGTCAATAAATAATTATAATAATCATAATAATAATAATAATAATAATAATAATAATAATAATAATAATAATAATAATAATAATAATAATAATAATAATAATAATATTAATGATCATAATAATAGTACTTAATTATTCATTTAAATCATATCTTAATTATAATTTTAATCATTCTCATTTTAACATTTGTATTTATATTTTTTTATTTTTATATTTATAATCTTACCAATAATCCTACATTCATAATCTTAATTATATTATTAATGGTAAAATCAATATCAATATTAATGTATTAATAATAATAATAATAATAATAATAATAATAATAATAATAATAATAATAATAATAATAATAATAATAATAATAATAATAATAATAATCATAGAACTACTTTAAAAGGGAAAGCTTCCAAAAATAATGGCTTTGCTTGGGCTCAAACTCTAGACCTCTCGCTTAACACTAACACTCCTAACCAATGGTCCACTCGATCCATTCTTGTTATTATTCGTTCGTTTAATAATTTAACCTATGCTAACTGTTATCATTTTCAATCATACGCATCACCATCACCTTCGTTTGTTAACAGCAGTAGTGAACATCTTTATCTTTTAATTATCTCCTCCATCATCAAGGAATCATAACAGTATCATCATCTCCAATTATCATACATCATCATCATCATTTTATGACATCATGATCATCATTCGTTTACAATCATCATTATCATCATCAATCTTTATAATACACACCAATAGAGGCGGATTCAGTGTGTTAGAGGGGGGGGGGGCCGCCCGCCCTCGGTGGATTTCGAAATTTTAGTGCAAATTTTTTCGGTTTTTCGATTTTGCCCCGGTGGAATTTTTTTTTTTGCCCCAAACCCTTCATATTTTGCCCCAAACCCTCCATATTTTGTCCCAAAACATTCATATTTTGCTCAAAAACCTCTAAATTTTGCTTAAAAAACTCTATATATTTTGCCCCAAAACCTCTATATTTTGTCAAAAAAAATTCTTACGTTTTAAAAAAAAATTCACCCCCGGTGAAAAATTTTCCTGGATCCGCCACTGCACACCATCATCATCGTAAATTCAATAAACATCACGATATCATCTTATCGTCACCTACATGATCTTCATAATCGTTAATATAGTATCATTCTTCGTCCATCATCTTGATCTTCATACGCGAATCATTATCATAAACTCATTCCATCACTTCATTCTTGTTATTTCATGTATCATATTCATCATCGTCCCTCTTATTCTTAATCATCACCATGTCACAAATTAACAGAATTAAGATTCACGAGTTGCAGCAACATTGAATTCGGCTCATGCATACGTCGGCCCAACTACCATTTCACAACCCAATTAGTTAAACTCTTTTTAGTTATATGGTTTTTAAAAAAAAAAATGACCCAAGTAATAACCAAGAAAGTCTCAGCCCACCCTAGCAAATCGGGTAGCCCAAGAATAACTCTACAATTTGCTATAGTTGCATACTTCGTTCATTTTTTTTTTAAATCACAGCTGGTTGTAATGTTGATGGGGACCTTTGTTTATATAAAAAAATAATATAACCATTGATATCATTGCCTCCACTTGGTCGGCCATATGTAAAAAAAATGCCAAAAGCAATTTCCATTATTATGTCCTAAACATCTATCACTTTGTATATTTAATCAATATTCTTGAGCTGTGTTCGATAATAAAAAGGACACAAGAATCGTTTGAAGGGTTGTGACTTGTGAGTGTTGGAGTTCAACGTAAACAACATTAAAAAAAATAATAGAGAAATGAAGGTTTACAAGGATAAGAGAAAGTGAGATGGTGATTCATAAAGAGAAAATATAATGATAGTGGTTGTTCCAGTGGTTTTGTTCAACCAAGAAGAAACAGAATGATGGCAACAGTAGTGTGGCGAGTGGTTTATGCAGGTTTACAATTGCAGTTGCAGCGTTGCGAGAAAGAAGAGAAATCCAGCTGAAAGATGTTGTGCAAAGCCTGATTCGAATTGAAGAAGAAAAGAATTGTAAAATGGGTTCTAGTTTCATGTATGACAAAACATAAACGTTTGGGTATTACAATGGTGATGGGTGGTCAGGGAGAAAGACAAAGGTGGTTATAGTTCAAATGGTGTTGTTTGAAAGTGATTAGGTGATGGGTGTCTAAAACCGTAATAAGAGAGAGAGAGGTCGAGATGATGGTGGAAGAAGGTGGTAGGATGGCGGTTTGATAATGGGTTTGATAGAAGGTTTGGATGGTGACGCGAACAGTAGAAAAGGAAATGGGTTTATGGTGGTTTGGTTCCATGGTTCTTTTAAGTAGGTTATAGATAGATGATGGTGAGGACGGTTAAATGGGTTTACGGTGGTTGTAATGAAGGTGAACCTCGGCCAAACCCGTGAACCAGATGAGAATGATGATACTAGAATGTTGATGAAGAAATTTGTGTCATGTATGTTGTAGTAAAGCAAGAAAAGAGTGTGTTATATATATAAAGTTAATAATAATATAATAATAAGATATTCTGATCCAAAATGCAAAAGTTTAAGAGAAACAGTGAGAATCTTGGAGTAATCCAATTCTCAATCACGGATGGAATAATATGAAGTGGGTTTGTCATGCAGATAATTGAACAATCATCAAACAAGTTGATGATAGAAATAATAAAATATAATTAATAATCGTGTAAGAATAATATAGCAGCCCCAAATTTGGATTACTCTACCGACACCCAATTCGTAGAGTATTAAATCGTGCTCCGTTGATAATCAGTGACGGATAAATGTACTCAGAAAATTCTCATATTTTTAAATTAATTATATTTATTTATTTTGGTCAATATGATTTAAAATTCAATCATTAAATTTAATAAATAGAATTACATCAACTGTCCCTCTCGATTCTGGGTAAAATATGAAAAATGTTGAAATTTATTAATTAGCTTTTAAATATATTTTTAATAAGTCTAAAATTCATATAGCTCATTTTCGGATCACCGTTTATTTTAAAATCACATAAGTTCATTTATAACTTGTTTATTATCAATCGAATGATAATTGAGTGTTACTATCATTTTTCAAATAAATTCTAAACTATATATATTCAATACACTTTATTTATATATATAGATACTTTTAAAATAATAATCATTATAATATCCTATTTTTATTTTACTTTACATAAATAAATTTTAGTAACAACAACATACAATATTTAAACTTATGTTTCCAATTATTATATATATATATATATATACACACCTATCAAGTTACAATTAATTGTTCGTGAATCGTCGGAACTTGTCGAAGGTCAAATGATTTCATAAAATAGTTCAAAAATTTTGAAATTCAATTTAATAGACTTTTCTTATCATGTCGAAACCATATAAAGATTAAGTTTAAATTTGGTCGAAAATTTCCGGGTCGTCACAGTATTATACAAGTCAAGGGCGGGGGAATAGTTAAAATTTCACCAAATTTAAATTTAAAAAACTGTCTTTATGTTCCCGATCTTTCCCATAAATTACTTTCTGTTAGTCACGTGACAAAAGAACTTAATTGTACCGTCTTATTACACCCTACATTCTGTATCTTACAGGACATTAGAACGGGGGAGATAATTGGGCGTGGTACTGAACGGGATGGTCTGTACTATGTGGATGAGGTCACTAAAGATGGTAGGATCATGCTAGCTCACGGGACTCCAGATAGACAAGCATGG